>NC_051164.1:49416017-49740709 GCF_013339745.2 Dermacentor silvarum | reverse complement strand
CCTTTGAACACGATGCAATATCTTATCCATCCCCAGTAAAACATTTTTTTTCCAAACTATACCGCTACTCATTTTGTGCAAACTACCCAATTCCTGGCCGATCACCCCCTGTAGGTATGTGTCACATTATGCAGAGGAAACAACAACAACAAATACAAAATGGACATCTCCGACAAAAACAAAAATGGCGACTGAAATAACGGAGTTTGAACGGAGGAGACTACGGGGCGTTCTGCTCCCTAGACAGAGACTACAAGGATTGGGGCATAATGCTTCACGGAAAATACACACATACACACAAGAAATGAATAACAAACTAATCACAACAATCACGGTGATGTTTATATGAAAAAGTCGCAGTTTCGCCCGAAAGGCGTAGCATCGATTGCGATAGCAGATTAGTAAACAGCCATACGAAGCAAAGATGGTAGTTTTATCAGCCGTATAAACATTTGCTTACTAACTAAATTAACAAGCATGGTGTCAGCGCGCACAGGCAAACATTGAACACATCACACTCGATGACCGCTGACACTCGCTGTCAAAACGCTGGCGTGAGGAAGCGCGGCGGCAGCACCGAGCGAAGTGACCTTCGTGCTGTCTATCACTTCAGCGCAAACTAAGCGGCGAGGACACAACGCACGCAAAGCTACGAGCCGTCCGCCCCAAAGCAGATCGCTGCCGAGATAAAGCCGCGCGCGGCCAATGTACAACGCCTCCCTCTCCTCCCCCGGTGGCATGCGCGCGACGGAAGACGGCGCGCTTCCTCGCCGCGATCGTCGGCTCACCCTTGCACGCTTTCACTCGCACATACAGCATATACGGCGCGCGGCGACGGTGTTATCGCCCTTGAACTTTACACGGAACGTCACGACGACGGCGACGGCGATGACAAAAATGCGCCTGGAGTGTCCGTATAACTGCTATCGCAATAAAAAAAAGAACGCGATTGAAAAAAAAAAACACGATGATTGTGGTCGCGAGGAGACCATTTAGCGCGTTCAGTGTGACTGTCCTCACTGCAGCGTACAGAGATGATCACCCGCAATTTCGCTAGGCAACTTTCATCAAAGATCATTAGCAGAGCAAACCATTTTGAAATGCCGATCTCATAATTCGCCGCAGCTAAGGGCGACAAAGGCACTGCTACAGCGTTGAAGGAAAATAGAAGCAAGAAATGGCGCAGAAACCTTAGACGATGCGCTGGGGCTTGCCTCATGTCAGAATCGGGTATACGGAAGTTGCAAGGTATCGTTTAGCCGCAGTAACGTAAGCGTAAAATTGTGGAGGATGCTCGGCAGACGAGGTTGTTTCACTATCAACAGAGAAAACCCTAAGGGATTTCCCGAGAAAGTGGGCTTCTGCCCCGATATCCCCTGTCGGCAAGTAAATATAACGTGTCATGCGCAGCAATTACACGGTGGAAATCTGATAGGTCGGGAAGGCTGACGCCACCCTTGTTGCGAGGTAGCCGCAAGAACTTACGGAAGTCGAGCGCCGTTTCGCCGAGCCAAAAGAAGTTTCCGCATGCAGTTGTACACGGATATACCATCTCGGGTGGAGCGACGCGCGCCACATACAAGGACGCAGAGGATATATAGGCACCCTGCAGGTGCAACTCCAGCCCCGACGATGGCGCCTCAAGCGGCGACACGAGCGTAACTTGAGATTAGCAGCAACAGCAGCCGTATACAAGGTGAGCATTTTTAAGTTTTATGAAGACAGGGAAAGATTTGTTTACAGAGAGGCAGAGAGGTCCACCTGAGCTATAGCTTGCTCTGGCCTGCTACTCTACGTTGGGGAAAAGGGACGGGGAGGAAAAGGGTTAATGAATGTATGATGATGATGATAAGAGGAGGAGGTGTGTATATACAAGTTCACAACGTTGTGGCATCTCTAAAGCCGTGCGTCCAGCCCAGTGGCTTGTAGAAAGGCTAAAGCGGCACTGGTTATCATGGCTGCGCTGTTTGCATTGGGCCAAGGACCTAAAACAAACTCGTCTTATAGTGGTCGCTTATCGACGTTTGCAATGGAAGAGCCAAATTTCTGTCGTTCTTGCGCGTACGCGGGACAAACGCAAACTGTATGGTCAAGTGTTTCTGGTACCTGGCAGTATTCACAATTGGGGCTAATGCCACTGCAACGTATCATCTGTCTATAACGCTTCGTGAATGCGACGCCAAGGCGAATCCGGTGCACCATGCTTGTTTGGCTTCTTTTGAGCTTGTGAGGTGTACGGGGGGGGGGGGGGGGTTCAGTTTTAATACAGCAAGCTGGGCGAGTTGATAACTGGATTTCAGTTCTTGGTTCCATCTATGCACTTGCTTGTGTCGTCAGCTGGTTAGGTCCAGTGCTCCAACATACGGTTGCGTATTGCGCAACGGAGTAGGGCGTTTGTGTCTGTTCGTGAGAACGGACTGCCTACTTCAGAAGCGTGATATATAGTTAAAGCAGTTTTCACTTCAGCGTCCGCCTTTTCATTCCCTATATCACGCCACAGTGTGAAGGTATCCACTGAAAGGTGATATCATGATCATCTCTATTTGCTTGTTCGAGATGCTCTGTAATTTCTATAGCAATTTAATAATGCGGGCCCCGTCTGAGGGCACCGTCAATGGTTTGAAAAGCTGGCTTGGAATCGCAGAATATCGTCCATGCGCGAGGAGGCTGCTCGGAGAAAAATCGAAGTGCAGTGCATCCCGGATAGTGCAGTGCAGTGCAGTGCATCCCGAAGTGCATCCCGGATAGCAACAAGTTCTGCGGCAGTTGATGTTGACCTATGGTCTAGTTTAAACCACTGTGCGATGATTATATGTGGGATGACAAAGGCTGCTGCAGTGGAGGCGTATGGTGTGGCAGAGCCATCAGTATGCACGTGCACAGTATCTCCATACTCTGCATAAATGTGAAACAGGGTAAGTTGCTTGAGGCCAATGGATGCGACGGATCACTTTTTTTTGTAATTCCAGGGATCTGCAGAGTGGCGAAAGGTTTAGGCAGTACCCAGTACCCACGAGGGTTTTCTCGGACATAGCCTCCTATATAGGAGGCTATGTCTCGGAGTACAGGCGGGAGATAATCTTTATGGTAGAACTTCTATAAAATTTAAAAAATTGCCTGTTTCAGATGACAAAATTCTACTCCGTGAGCTGAATTATTCAGAGAGGCGGACACTAATTCCACGCGAAATCAAAACTAATATTAAACTAATTAAGAAAAATCCACTGATTATATTTTCCAATAATTACTTTACGGCACATATTGCAATTTACGTATTGTAGCCGGTGAGTTTGCAAGATGTGCATATGTCAACTTGGAATTAATTTCCAGAACGACGCCAGCTAGTTTGGAGATACACGCCCTCAAACTTGCTTGAGAAGTACACTGTTGTTCCAGTTACTTTTATTACGATAGCAATTATATGGATACTCCAGGCGCATTTCTGCCATCGTCGTCGCCGTGAGGTTCCGTATAAAGTCCATGGGCAATAAAATCGTCGCCGCGCGCCGATATGCTGCATGTGCGAATGAAAGCTTGCGAGGGTGAGCCGGCCATCGCGGCTCAATCTCGCGCGCGCAAGGGCGGGAAGCGGTAAGGAAACGCAGTGTGTTCCTCAGTCGAGGGTGGCACTGCATTACCTCATTGGTACAAATCGCCATCTGCCGGGCATGTGGGGAGGCTCAGGAGTGCGCGATGCATCTCGTTGTTCAGTGTGTGGGGCTGTCGCCAACTCACCTAGAGGGCACCACTCTTTCACAAGCGTTGGGCCTTGAGGCCCACGACGTCGCGCCGTCCCCGGTGGTGGCGACAGCCAAAGAGAGGCTTCGACAGTGGTGGTGGCAGCCCAGCCTCGGAGACACTAGAGACAAGAGTGCGGCCGACAGTGTCAGGCTCACAGGGCGCCCAGTGATCCACGCCCAGTGCGTGCCCCTTGTCATTTTTATTTTTTATGTAATTTCTTTTTTCTCCTTTTGTGCTGTGACATAACGGGTGGGGTGAAAATTTTGCCCCCCCCCCCCCCCCCCCCCCCACGATACAAACGGGAAAGCCACATCATCATCATCATCAGAGTGGAGGAGCTTTCCGTCGAGGATTGCTTGAGAATGTGGAGGTATACGACACCCTACCGAGACGGCGTTTGCTGGTGTGGTGGTTAGTGTGTCTCTACCGTAGTCTTTGTTGGCTATGGTGCCCTGGTGTTGGCAATGTTGGTGAGCTGTGAGTTTGCTTAGCGTTTCGATGGCGGCGCAGAAACGATCACACAACGCGCTCACTCTGAGACGAAGATCGAAGTTATCGAAGACTTCGCCAGGTGTTGATTCACTGAAACACCTATTCTTTTTATGAATCTCTTCTTTTTGTTTTTGTAATTAAGATTTATGCCAGTAGCTCTATTCATTAGATGCATGCAAGTAGACACTTTGTGAGAAGCTTTATTATGACAAAGTGCATCGTCACGCAAATACTACACGCAAAATTGCCGCTCGACTGGCCGCTCGAGGCACTTCGCGTGTATTCACGGGGTTCTTTCACGCTCGGACAGACACTTTTATGTAGCGCCTATAGACCGTTTTTTTTCATGGGCGCCGCCCTTGCGTAGGCAGTGGCGTCATCTATGGGCAGTTGGCATGCTGGCTTGGGCGAACGCCCGTGTTGTATGCTGTGGTATACGTTCGGCGGCAGTTTCAGGTGAATTTTTCGCACTCGCGCGGTCTATTTAGCATAAAATGGCGTCTTCTAAGTGGGGAATGGTTTGCCAATACCATCTAAACAGCACTAATTTCGATTTCTTTACAGGAAATTGTCCGAAAATGCGCTTTTTGCGAGTGTGCAGACGATTGCGCGTCTTAAATCTTAGTTGCAGTACTCAAATGCGCAAGGTAAGAAAAGGGGTTAAACAAAAGGGGGGGTTTAGTCGGCCTCAGGGGGGGGGGGGTTACACCCCCCCCCCCCTCCCCACGTCGGTGCGCCACTGACTGCACGAGCTTCCGAGGCAGTACTAAATGCTGTGTTATATAGATATGTTCTATATAGCGCATGGTCCAAGTGGTCCAAGCATGCGGCACCACCATGCGAAGTCTTATTGCGTCGTTATCCTGTGTTCTGTCTTATTTTGCCGCGAAAGGCGAGCATAAGAACTTTTTTTTAAATTTTTTTTTTCGGTCTCGTAAGTTCAGTCATCTACGACGCATTCGCCCATCTTACGGAAACTGTGTCCTTACAAATGGCTGTTTGATTCTCTTTGTGCGATCTCCTTTGTATATTGTGCCTTACAGGGCAAAATGGCAATGCCGATCGAAGCACGAAGCTTGTGTGTATCATGTTGGTTTGCCAACCGCAGTGTTCGCTGTGTTGAGCAAAGCCTTCGGCCTCTTGCAGGAGGCTAACGTAGACATAGTGATTTGAAGTGTACTAGACTTAAAATGCGTGAGAACGATACAGGTGGCTGATGGAAATGTTTCACAACAGCCCTTCGTCGAGTGAAAACCGATACATCCAACATAGTTCACAACACATACACACACCGCGGCTGATGATGCGCGTATATAGCATTTTTGCACATCCAAAAGAAATTTCCAGATACTGCAGCTACTGCTGCACCTAAAGACTACACAGTGGTTGTTCGACGACCTCGTAAGAACTGACATCCCGTAAATTGCACTCAGAACTAGCTAAAACACCTCCAAATCGTTCCGCAGCGCGCGACCGGCAACCCATTCAAGCCGCGCCTCGCCGGCTCGCACAAGCCAGAGAGGAGGAAAGGCTCGTCGCGCGCCCTTTCGTCCTCGCCCAATGAAAAGGTCTATAGAGCAACAGAAAGCTGTATCGGGAGTTTTTCATGTTGCTTGACAATTTTCTCATCGACGCTTTTCATCTAATTGTAATGTTTAAGAAGTTGATTAATAAGGACTAATTGTGTAATTAGGCGGAATGCAAAAAAATAAATAATCTGAGTACCTCCAAGCGACGGCAAACAACATTACCTTGGCTCTGTCCAGCTACGTGGCATTTGCCTATTTTTAAATCTTGGGGCATAATAGTCGGGACACCCTGTATATACCGTGTAGCGAAACCAGAAATGTACGTACGAGCTTCGATGAAGTGAAATAACACCAACACACTCCAGCTGCCTTTCGTAGTCCATTGTCGAATTATTCGCTGCCTTGAGTGAGAAAAGATAGTAGGTCTACGTTGCACTTTTTCTAAGAGTATAAAGGGTTCATTCGTTGAGCACTCCAGATTCTTTGTCATGATTATTTTTGTTATTTCTCACTAACGTTTTTTTGTACGCAAGTGGGAACACGTTCGTGCTATAGGCGTGAGCGCTTATAACCTTTAAAAGCTACACGAGGACAATCTTTCCCGAAAATCCTCTCCACCTGTGGGTTTCGCACGCATTACCATGACGACAAAAGCGCGCGCGCGTGGAAGTCGCGTGTACTTTTCCCTTCTTTAAGCTATTTCTTTCTTCTTTTTTTATGCTCGGCTTTTGGGTATAAAAATGATTTTCCGGTAAAGGGGTTTCATGGGAAAGCTGAAGTTAGTAGAGCGAGAAAGAGAGAAAGGTTTATTGGTACGAAATGCAGAGAGGTCGGCCTGAGGCACATTCCTTTATGCACTAGTCTGTGCTTCGGGGAGAGGAATGGGGAAAGCAAGAGGGAAGAAAGAGGCGCACGATGGGCGACGATGACGAGAGAAGGAGGATCTAAAACATATCGCAAGCAATGTGGTCTACTCAAAGCCTACACTCCGGGCCTGTACTTTTTATAAAGTAACGCGTCGATGTCCTTGAAGCTCGATTTAACGTTTGGCCAAGGGCCCTAAAATAATGTCCTGCGACAGCGGACGTCTGTCGAGGCGCGTAAGGTCATTGCTCTACTTTTGTCGCTCTTCCACGTGGTACAGTGCGCTCAAAAACAAGTCAATACAACAGGCCATAAATGATAAGCCGTTGCTTAGGACGATAATTTTACGCGTATAGCGCGCCAACCTAATCATATAATGGACACGATGACTGAAAATGTCAATTACACGATAAACTTCATCATGCCTATGCAAGGAAGCTTTAGCTCCGGGCCAAGTGCGATAACATCGTGCCCGCGTGCCGTATGCTGTGGGTGCGAGGGTGAACCGAGAATGGTGGCTCGATCTCGCGCGCGCAAGGGAGGAATTAAGACAGGGAGGAAGCGCACCGTCTTCCATTTCGCGCAGGGCACCGCGAGGGGGCGTTCTACTGCGACGGCGGCTAGGGTGCCTCGATGCCAGCGCCGCCGTTCAGGGTGGTGCCATCCTTTGACCGCACCCGCGCCGCCGCTTTCTCGCTGCGACGCCATCTTGAGTCACAGCGAGCGGTTGCGAGTGCTTGGTGCCGGTGCTTAGTTCGAGACACAGTGCGCGCGGATGCTTCGCTGACGCTTCTACTTGCTGGACAGTGTTCAGCCGCACGAATGACAAGCTTGTCAAGTGCATCGAGTCGACATGACGGGCTGTTGTGTTTCCAAGTGCACCGGATCGACGCGTAAACGGCTTCGTTGTTTACGCTTCCCCCGGGACCCAGAGCGAAGGAAGAGATGGGAAGCCCAAGTAAAGCGGTATCACTGGAAGGCAACGGATAGCTCCTACATTTCTCCTCAACACTTTGAAGAGGACCAGTACGAGGGAAATCGACAGGATGGGCGCCTTCTGTTAAAGTTAACAGCCCTACATCATCATGGACTATATTTTCGAAGTGAAAAACATTGCTAATCTGTATTTGACTGTCTTAGTTTCATTTACGGTTTTTGTACGCGATATGTATGCAGTGTTGTTTATTTTTTCAATGTAGTTATCAGTGTTCTAATGGTTATTTATAAAATGTTCTGTACTCGCCATCGATGTGCTTGGCTGATGCGACGTATTCGATGGTAGCTGATGTATTCTGGCTGGATATCTTGATTAATATTACCCGCGGTAGCGTTTTCTTGTTTGCATTCTTGTTTTAGATTTATATTGTGTGTAATAAGGTTGATGTACTCACTTGAACCCCCCCCCCTCCCCCTTGTAATGAATAAATAAAAAAAAAAACTCTCACTATCCCGAATTGTGTGTCGAGACTACCTTGCGAATTTTTTTTTTATCTCGTGTTTCAACATAACCTTCAGGCGCCACACAGTACATATCATTTTTCATGTACACATCTCTTTCATGATTGATTGTACTAGACATTATAAGTAAATGTATTTTGTGCATCGTTTGGTTTCTTGTGTGTACTACGCAAGATTGACACAGACAAGTTACGTTACATGTTTCTCTACAGCACTAAGTAAACCTTATTTTCACATCGCAGTTATTTTTACACCAGCTTAATCATGTCAGCACACAGTTTTGTGGGCAAAAAAAAAAGCAAAATTGCGCGTAGATATCGTCAAATAATTGCAACGAACGCGAAGAGCACGCGCAACGCAAGAGAAACTAACCGCCGTGCGCGAGTGGCTGGCTACGGTAAAGGAGGCGTGACGTGTAAACCAAAATACAACAGCGAAAAAGAAAACCTTCCACACACAGGAGGTCGCAAACCTTATATACCAAGCATCGAAGCGCAAAAAAAAGTGCGTATTTCAAACATACACACGGCATAGTAAATGTAAACTGAATTAGGCAACTTGGGGCATGTTCCCGTCGCCATACATTTACGTCTTGGACCTTCGACAAGTTAACGGCTATTTGTTATAAAGATGTGCAGATGCGATACCGATAAAAAAATCCTCATCAAGGCAAAGCACTTGGAAGTGCGCCGCGAGTAACACTATTTATGAACGCAAGCGTAGCCGAGTCTCAGCTCGTGTGACTCAATATGGCGGCGCCAGCGGGGTTGTCTCCACCCTGGACGGCGGCGCTGGGCATCGAGGCACCCTAACGGCGGCGGCGTATGGCGCGGCTTAGTGCGGGTGCGCGATCCCTACTTGAAAGCGATCTGAAATGGGTACAGAGTTTAGGCGCACGTATGGCTGCTGGCCTCGTGTGCGCTCTGTTCTAGCCGCTTAGTTCGCGTTGAAGCGACAGGCGGCGCTAAGGTCGATTCGCTCGCTGCCGCTGCAGCTTTTCCTCACGCCAGCGTTTTCACAGCGAGTGTCCGCGGTCATTGAGTGAGATGTGTTCATGTTTTGCCACGTGACACCGTGCTTGTTAGTTTAGTTAGTAAGCGAATGTTTACAAGTTTATATGGCCGATAGAATTATTATCCTTACTTCGTATAGCTGTTGAATAATTTGCTATCGCAATTGATGCTTCGCCCTTGGGGCGAAACTGCGACATTTGTTTTCACACACAGCAATTTCTGGATATATTCATTAATACATTCAGGCTCTAAATCAAGACTCCGCTTCCGACAGTCACTAGAATTTAACCTTTACTCTCAAATTCAACAAACTTCATTAAAATCGGTCCAGGGGTCATCTCTGAAAAGCATTTCTGAGTTTCACATCAGAATGGTGTGATTCTGACATGTAATTCAATAGGCGCATCGTAATTGGGCCCTAGCTAAAGCTTCCTCCTAACGTTAACTTTTCTTGTTCTCTCTCAGTTTAGTTGACAGTTGACAAGAACTTTATTGAAAGGTCCTGAGGAAAAAATTAAGGGGAGCCGAAGGCACCCCAATAAAGTTGGTGGCTCCGCCCATTACGGAACCGGGAGGTGGTGCATGGCTCTCGGCGACGTCGCGGGTAAAGTCCGTGCTTTGCAGTAGGGCGTCCCAATGGGACTTGTCGTGAAGATCAGAGCCCGCGTTGAATGTGATCCAGAGCCAGAGCATGTGATCAAAAGAGCAGTACTCGTGCCCACATTTGGAGCACGATTGCGGGAAGTTGGAATGTATCCGATTGAGTGCTCTGGGAGTGAGGTACGACCTCGTCTATAAGAACCTACACGTGACAGACTGAGCCCTGTTTAATTTTGGGTTCGGGAGAGGGAATTTCCTCCTGCTCAGTCTGTAGTGGGGTGTGATCTCGTTAAAGGGGGTAAGAGGATCTTTAGGGTATCAATCCTGTGAGAGAGCTGGACCGTTAGCCCGGGCGTGGTTCGTAAATTCACGCGCTAGGCAGTGGGCCTGCTCCTTGGAGTTGCAACCCGCTTGATTAACTACTCCGTCAACGTGGGCCGGGAACTAGGCGATGTGGTGACCTCCTGTCTCTTTGTCCGCAGTAATTTGGAGAGATTTCTTAACTATGCTAGCCGTGTGCTTACGAGATATATACTAGGGCTGACGAGAAGGCCCAGACCGCCGTGCGCGAGTCGGAGAAAACAGTCGTTGGGCCTTTGGCAGTGTTAAGGGCGTAGGCTATGATGGTTTCCTCCGCCTCGTTTGCGTGCATAGTGCAAACGGACGCAGCGCTAACCAGCGTTCCGCGCGCGTCTACGACCGAGAGAGAGATAATAAAGTTTTATTGACAAATGCAAGACAATTTTTCCTCGTCGGGTGGGGCCCTCAGTCCAGGGCTCCATTGCCTTGCGCGACTCTGCGAGCCCGCTGGACCAGCTCTTGCGGTTCCTGCTGGCCTAAGCTGAGCAGCGCAGACTACCAAAAGGAAGGGGTGGGGTTGGGGATAGGAGGAACGCCCCGTGGACTAGAGCATTCCCACGTGGAATGATAGACTGTTGGTTTGGATCCACTGTAGGGGAAGTAGGAAGGGTATAGAGTGGGCTGAAAGAGATGAAGCATATATAGAAGCAAGGAAATGAATTAGTCTGCAGTTGCCGCCAAGCGACGGCATCTTCTCTGTTAAGTGAAGGATTAGGAGGAGGATACGCTCTGTCGGTAGTACTCCAGCAGTGCGTTGTAGTTTAGTGGTTCTGTCGGTGCGCCGTCTAGATTGGACAGCTCTTCCGATGGAGCCCGGCCGGTCGGACCTCGGGCAACCACATGAACCCGTTCATTGCCATGGAGAGAGGCATGTCCAGGACTTCAGACGATGCGCACCGTACGTAATGTGGACGGCGAGACAGAAGACAGGATATTGTACGTGCAGCCACAATTCCCTGCGCGAAGGCACGGCAAGCAGCCTGTGAGTCTGTCACTATGGTGACAAGGGCGTCCTGTGACGGTAATGTCGAGGCGTGGACAATGGCCGCAATGGTGGTTCGGCAGAGCTTCCTCCTCTGCCGAACCACTGTCCATAGTGCGAAATGTGGCAGACGCCACGAGCGTGTCTGTGCTGTCGATCACAGCTAGACACATGGCGGGATTCTCTGCGGTGGCGTGCCGCATCAATGTAAAGAACTTGTAAGTCTGTAGTGCCTTGACCAAAGACGCGTGTCATGGCCTGAACTCGGGCACGTCGATGGCCGGCATGGCGGTGGGGATTCATGTTGCGTGGAATCGGAGGCACTTTAATGAGAGTGCGAATATTAGGAGCGAGTTTACATTGTGGTACCTGTGTGGGATTTTCATTAATGGGGTAGCCAAGACGAGAGAGGATGGCGCAGCCCTGACTGGTTTGCTTAAGACGTTGGAGCTAACTGTTGTGCTAGGCCTCGAGCAGTTCGATTATGGTGTTGTGGACACCAAGCTGAGGGAGGCGTCGTGTAGAAGCGTGTGGATCGAGGCAAGCCGATAGCCGCCTTCACCGCCCTCCTAGAAGGATGTCCATCTTTTCGGTTTGAGCAAACGTGAGACTATGATAGGGAAGGTGATAGCTGAGCCGACTAACTATGAGAGTTTGTACTATACGGAGGACATCCTTCTCACGAAGGCCTCTACTGCGATTGGTGATGCGGTGGATCATGTGTGTAATTCGTGTTATCTGCTGAGTCAGAATGTGTCTAGTGTGTGAGGCCTTGCCATCAGCCTGAATGTGGATGCTTAAAATGCGGAGTCGAGGTAATTGTGGGATAGGCTAGCCATTAAGAAACAGTGAAATATCAGGAGAATCATCGGTTTTGCGGCATCGCTAGTGTATACCAATAACAACTCTGATCTTTTAGACTGAGCACGTAAGGCTGCCGGTGACAGCATAGTCTTGTACAACAGATGCAGCTTCCTGGAGATCATCCTGAATGGTCCCGTCTGATTACGACCGAGATGGCAAACCTGTTTTCCATCTCGTGGATCCATCTCGTGGATGCCATCTCGTGCCATCTAGTGGCACGAGATGGCAGCGTCGGCTCAGGGCAGCCTGACGCAGCGGCAGCGCTGACGTGTCCGAGAGGGGATTGGCCACATTTTAACTGATTGTAGTACTTTCTTCCTTCTAAAGGTTGTTTATTTTTCCTTTCCTTTCCTTTCCAGAGACCGCGAGTGCCGGTCTCCGGTCCCGGCCAGGGCTCGCCCTGGTCGGCTAGCCGTCCCACTGAGTCGGTGCCTCTGGAGTGTTTCCTTCGGAACGCAGTGAATACCTTGCCCGTGGCGCTCGTTCCCACAGATGGTGGATCCATTCGATTGACTGAATCGGAAAGCTTCCAGTAGGAGCTCCGTGCTATAACGGAGCATTTAATTGACATCTCGGCGGGGAGGCGTTTTGGCAAGACTGGCATTCTGTGTAAGTCGTCTAACGTCCAATGCCTCAATGACTTACTTAACTGCACGAGATTCGCTAACATCGCGGTTCGTGCGTTCGTGCCACCAGATATTGCATGCGTGAAGGGCATTGTTCGTGGGGTACCCACTAATGTCACTCCTGAGGCCTTCTTGAAGATGCTCGCTCCGGCTGGTGTTGTTTCTGTTTACAGATGCAATAGATCAGTGGGTGATAACCACGTTCCAACTGAGGGCGTTATTGCCTCGTTCGCCGGTTTAACGCGCCCGTCCGAGGTGAAGGCATGGCCATATTTATACCGTGTGGAGACGTTGACACCTAGACCTCTGCAGTGCCGAAACTGCTGGAAATATGGACACAGTGTGAATGCCTGCAGATCTTCTGTGAGGTGCTAAAGCTGTGGCGGCTATCATTCCGCATCAGCCTTGGACGTCGATGAACCAAGGCTCAGCGACCACGTACTGGGTGACATACTGGGTGAGGACTCTTGGAAAATTGCAAAAGTTGTGCTTTTACTTAAAATGAAGACCTCGGATATGTCTTGGACAACATTCGGCCTACTTCCCTTACATCGAATCTAATCAAAATAATAGAAAAAGCTAGTGGAGCTGCTCAAGAGTAGCTCCAATTTCGGTACCACGCACAACGGGGTCTTCGTGGCAAAGTCTCTTCGCCTCGTTTTGACGAGAACGATCTGAAATATCCGCCCGGCGTCGACAGCGAGCTGCGGCTTGTAATTCTCTCTGCACAGCAGTCTGCTGAGCCCGATGATGATTGGTTGTAGCCGCACACGTAGCTCTATGATTCACTTCTTCAGCAGCGGTTCGTACCTTGCGAGGAGACGCCATAAAGTGTAACGAAGAGGTATCCAGAATACGTGGTGCACATCTCACATCCCTTGACCCGTGGCACGGTACGTTGTTTTGTTGATGGTGATGATGATGATCGTTTATTGAAATCTTCAAAGTGAGCTGGTGACAAATAGTCACCTAGCTTGCTTGAGTTCACCAAGGCCAGTTACATGTTGCATGCAACTGCTATATGCAACGTACATGTCGGGCATGCTGCATTTGCAGGCGCCTTAACTAGATGGCGCCACCATACTGGTGGAGGCTCGGGACCGCGTTGATTGCGTGTCTCATCTGAATCGCATGTCATCGTCTGCGCCTGCGCGCCTGCCTAGGGTGTGTTTATAGGGCATTTTCCCGCTACCTGACAGCAAGCGCTTGCGTGGCGCAGTGGTAGAGTATCCGACTCCCGCGCAGCAGGCCTGGGTGCGATCCCGGCGGGAACTGAGTACTTTTTTCGCATTTCAGGCGATAGTGGTTACGGTCACCGGACACCGTCGGTGGCGGCGGCGGACACCATCGCGAACCGAAACGGCTATTAGAATGAGCTCATAACAGCTTATGCTGTAAAAATTATCCGTGTCCGGGTCAATGAATTCACTTCTTCCGAGGGTACCATGTGCTCGTGACAAATTGGATTTAGGCCTCAGTGTTCCATATGGTCAGCTCACGTTGATTTAGAAAGCCGCATTGGACTCGCAGGATTATCAAGAAACGTATCAGCTTTAATTAACTTTAGATATTGCAAAGGAATATGACAGTTTCGAGCATGGAATTTTAATTTCTAGATTAGTGAGCTGTGCTGTTTCAGACTATATAGTGGCCTGGATAGAAGAGTTCTTTTCTGATAGAATTTTGTTGTTTGTTTCAAGGATGGGGTGACATCGGGTACGTATAAACAGACCAGAGGCGTACCACAGGGATCAGTTCTTTCTTCGCTTTTGTTTAATATTTTGTTATCTTCCGTCCCAATTCATCAGGATGTGGAAATCTATCTCAATGCTGATGATATTGCATTTTCCTCTTCATCACGGGAGATCAGTACGTTCCACGAAATTTTGCTATCTTATTTGTCTGCACTCGAGGTCTGGCTGGACGGTCTGTTTTTTCCCCTTAACGTCAAGAAATGGGCGTTACTTGTATTTCCATTATCAAATCTCGTTTTCATTTGTCTTCATTATCGAAATGAGCCGATACCGCAAGTTGCAGCTGTGAAGTACTTGGGGATAACATATGATGGTACACTGAACTGGCAGCAGCAAATCGAAACAAATGCTATACAAAAGGAGAACGTGCAAAATGATTGTTGCGCCGTTTCATTGATAAAAAACGGGTATGCGTACAGCTACGTTGCTGATTATTTACAAACTTTACGTCCGCCCTATTTTCGAATTCGGATGTCTTCTTTTTTCAGGAAGTGCAGCATACAAGCTAAAAACTTTAATACTACTAGAAAGGCAAGCGCTAAGCCTTTGTCTTGGGTTGACAAGTTTTGTAGCTAACGATGTGCTTTACCTGGAGGCGGGAATTTTCCCGCTTGAGTCCAGGTTTAAGCAGCTTACTGTCCTGACTTTTCTAAAGCTCTACGATGCATGCTTATCCCGTTTGCAATCCGTTTTCATCAGTTCTCCCAATTCATTTTTCAGAACACATTGGCGGCGTTATCGACAACCTCAAGTTGTTTTTGTTCAGACGCTGTTAAACCAAAACTTCATGTTCGCCTACCGTGCCTGATTTCTCCAAAAACTGATTTGTTAAAGGTGAAATTGATTTTCGATGACATTTTAGAAAAACACGCAAAAATTCCGCCAGCGCGCATACTTCAATTTCTCCTTCAAGGTCATCTTACTCAATTTCCGTCTCATTTGGTTATTTCTACGGTCGCAACACAAAATACAGAGAAGACCGGCGTGGGCATCTTTTCAAATCAGCTTATCTAGTCTTTTGCTCTCCGTCTCGCTGATTACACCCCAATATTTCTTCCAGAATTTCTGGCTAATATTCTAGCCATCAAAAAATTGGTTCCTCAGACATCGAAAGTAATAATTGCTGCCGATGCGCTGTCGCTTTGTACACATTTAACTTCTACTAATAGTCACATCTCCTGAGTATATTTTCGACTCTTGTCCCGGACTATTTGTCTGAAGTCCGCTTTGTCTTGGTCCCCGGTCATAGTGCAATTTCTTTAATGACTCAGCTGACTCGGTCACATCATCGTCACTAAATGGTCACGTCTTAAATATTCTTCCTGATTTCGCTTTTATAACCAGGAGCTAGATTTAAACGCCTTTTATTTCTAAACTGTAAGAAATTATCCCTAGTTTCTACGCACGATTTTCGACATTTAAATTTCCGGTGGAACACGAGCAAATGCCTCTCACGGCAATGCGAGGTGACTTCATCAAGCTTCCGTTGTAGAGTTCCCCGCCTAAATTTTTACCTTCATAGATCTGGTTTATCCATAACTAACCTGTGCTCTTTTTGTAATGATCCAGAAATTATGGACCATTTCTTTCCTGCCGCCGCTTCTCCTCCCTCCGCAGAATGTTCCTCATATTTCCTTCATGTAACCGGGGGTTAGCGCTTACTACACGAAATATTTTGTCCTTTGCTGCGTGTCAATTAGGCACAGGCCATGGGTCAATGATCACTGCTATCCACAAGTTTACTCAAGCGTCAGGAAGGCTTCACTGCTAGGGTACTGAAACTAGAAAACCTATCTGGAAAAAAAATCGAAAATTTTTAATCAGAACACTATCAAACGAGTAAATATTGCGTTTCAAATATTTTTGCTGTACTCAAACAGCAAATGTTCAGTTTTTCTATTTCACAATTTATTAGTTGGTTCTTGGTGGCCCCTACCAACCAGTGATTACGGCGCAAGACTGTGCAAACCAGTGTAGCGATGCCTTTAATGTCATAATGCCTTTTCGCGCTTATCGCGCTTTGTCATTGGTCAGAGCAACGGTCCGCTCGCGTTATCAACGGGATCAGCCGGCCGTGAGCGGTGGATGATAAGACTATAGTATAGCATAAGTCATAAGGCGTCGCTACAAAATACCGGCCCAGCTATTGTGTCGTGCGGAATGGCATTGCTCACTTTACCGCGCGATGGTTTCATCCGAGTTATTTTATTTCCTTGCGTGTTTGTTCAAAGTGTGGCGTGCGCTTCACTTCAATTTCTGCGTGACCTAGCGCACGACATGCGTTGGCGAAAGGTCGCGAGTGCAGGTTTTTCGTTATCGTGCAAGTTCACGGCTGCGGTAACCGACGCGCTGTCTCTCGTCGGGACGATAAACGCGGAACGTTCCGAGAAGAACCGCCGCGCTATGTTCGTTCACTCTCCGTAACACAGGCTCCGAGTGTCCGACGGGCAGCAAAATTAGTAAGTCGAATGCCTTCCAATTGATAATGTGGGGCAATGTTGTCTTGTCTGGTAACTGTTGGATATGAATACATGGTGTCGCAGGGAATTGCGAATGATTCTGTGAAAATGTTTCGCGTATGTTGCTGTACATTACGACTGTGTGCTGGCCATAGTACTTTTCATCCATTGAAACATACTTTGTTTGGTCAATTGCATAGGTTGCATTTATTTCCATCTTATTCGCTCACCTTCCTAAGGAACGTTAGTACTGTCGCGTTGGTACCCTTATGTCGCTATGTCGCGTTAGTACCTTGGTTGTGGTTCCGTTGTGTTATGTAAGTTGCTACTGTTTTATATATGTCATATACTCTATGTATTTTCTGTGTATTTTCTATGTACTGCCCCCCCCCCCCCCTTACTCATTGCCTCAAATGAGGCCCGTAAGGTATTAAATGCGAAGCATTTCTTTGCGAACATTTGCTACTTTGACAGAATCTATCTATCTATCTATCTATCTATCTATCTATCTATCTATCTATCTATCTATCTATCTATCTATCTATCTAATCTATCTATCTATCTATCTATCTATCTATCTATCTATCTATCTATCTATCTATCTATCTATCTATCTATCTAGCCACCTACGTCTTCGTGCTCTCAAGGTCGTTTCCTTAACTTGGTATGTACCAAAATTGGCATACTATGACAAGAGTATATGACGAACATAATTCATATGTCATGACATGTCATGACATGCGTGTCATGTAGGTCATGAAACAGCCTCCTACGTCTTGGTGCTCTCATGGTCGTTTTGTTAACTTGGTAGGTACCAAAATTGGCATAGTATGACAGGAGTGTATGACGAACATAAGTGATAGGTCATGACATAAATGTGATGACATGCGTGTCATGTAGGTCATGACAATGACCCAGCGTAAAAGACTCAAAAACCACTGAAATGGGTTCGGACGTGGGTACTAAGTGAAAGAAACACTGAAGGATGCTGGTAGAAGTCATGAGCATGGCTAAAAAAATGACTATCACTCAGCGAAAAAATATTAACACTCAAAAACCACTGGGATGGGTTCGGAACGTAGGTATAACTGAAGTAAAGACTAAAGGATGATGGCAGAAGTCATAGTCATGAGCATGACTCAGCAAAAATGAAAATTACTCAGTGAAAAAAATAACACTCTGAAACCACTGGAATGGGTTCGGACGTGGGCACTAAGTGAAGGGTACACTAAAGGACGCTGGTAGAAGTCATAGTCATGAGCGTGACTCAGCAAACATGAGAATGACTCAGCGAAACAAGATTAACACACAAGAACCACAGGAATGGGTTCGGGTGTGGTACTAAGCAGGGACGTAGACAGGGGGGGGGGGGGGGCTGATGGGGCTTCAGCCCCCCCCCCCCCCCCCCGGAATGTTTTCGTGCCGGCATGCACCGCCGACCAAAACTACCACTGACGCCAGGAATCATTCTGGATTCTGTCTACAATGTCTTTTTAACGCTCGAAAAGACATTTCGGTACGAACATTGCGAACTCTGGCTGGATTTCGTGACAACGCCCTTGCACCTGGAGTCACGTTACGCTAGGAGCCCCATACGAGCACAAACTTTTCAAAGGCTTTTCGAAAGCGAGCGGGCGCGTTGCGGCATCTCGCAGCGGCCGCGGAATCTACGGAGCGCATGGATTTCAATTACGAAACTTTATGGGTATAAAGTTCTCACAAACTTTTGACGCGAAAGGTGCACTGACATGCTTTAAAAATGCAAGCTTTAAATATTTTCAATTCTGGAACTTTATGGGGTAAATGCTCTTATAAACTTGGGCCAGCATGCGCGCACTGAGCCCTCGTGTCCAAGCCGTTCCAGAAATGAAGGCACGCGGTCGCAATCTTCCACACACACGAAAATACTAAATATCACCGTGACTGTGAGCTAGCAGCTGATAATTTTCTCCAAACATTTTCAGGACGCGTGCCTAATGTGATCGATAAGCTGGACCAGAGAGAGAGAGAAAGAAGGGGAAGAAAGACAAGGAGGTTAGCCAGTGTAAATACCGGCTTGCTACCCTGTACTGGGGAAAGGGGTAAAGGGAATAAAAGGTGATAGAAGAAAAAGAAAATTGAAAGAAAATTCGCGCAATAACGCGACCCTACGCGCTACAACGTTCAAAGCCGGTCGCACAATTCACAAGCCCTCAAGAACTTCAGCAGAGCCCTTAAGGCCTTGAGTGCCGAAGCCCGTCTAGACCAGTGTCCTAAAGCTTTTTCCTCTGTGAGGGGGCGATTGTCCAGTTTTTCAAGCGCAGTCGCGAGCACTTTTCTTGCCACATTGTAGCGGGGACAGTCACAGAGGAGGTGCTTGATTGTCTCCTCGCAGCCACAGTTGTCGCAAGCAGGGCTGTCGGCCATTCCAATGCGGAAGGAATAGGCGTTCGTGAATGCCACGCCGAGCCACAGGCGGCACAGAAGTGTTGCTTCCGCTCGTGGTAACCCTGGTGGAAGACGGAGTTGCAGACGTGGATCCAATCTGTGGAGGCGTTCGTTGCTGAAATCACTGGTGTTCCACAGAGTCTGCGTAAGCTCGCGTGCGAGGGAACGAAGTTTTGTGGCGGCGTCTTTTCTCGACAGTGGTATCGATACGATAGGGGCACCATCGTGGGCCGATCGGGCGGCGTCATCCGCACTGTGATTTCCCGAAATTCCGCAGTGACCCGGTATCCACTGGTAGATGATGTTGTGCCCCTTGTCGGTTGCGTGATGGTGACGTAGTCGGATGTCTGCGACTAATTGTGCGTTAGGTCCGTGGTTGAAAGGGTACAGCAGGCACTGGAGAGCTGCCTTCGAGTCACAAAAGATGGACCATGACTGTGACGATTTGGGACCAATAAATTCCAGAGCAGCACGGATAGCTGCGAGTTCTGCAGCCGTCGATGATGTAATGTGAGCTGGACCAGGGCAGGCAAAGTAAAATATGAGAAAACAGAAGAAAGTAAATGGCCTATTATTGAGGAAATTCTTTTTGCGGGCGACAAGGTATACCTCTCCGTGGCCACAGGGACAGTGGCCCTATGGATTTAAGCATAGCCCCCGCTGAAAATACAAGTATTTTCAGAGCGCCTTTTCGCATGCGAGCTCATTGTGGAGATACATATCTGAAGAACCATTTGGAAAGTTGCCCCAGTAATGCCTCGTATTTAAGCCCAGATGCACAAAACCAAATTATAGAAATTTGTGGTGAAATTATCAAAGAAAGCCTAGTTGCAGAAGCAGGCTGCTTCTCCATACCTCCTGACAATACTGCGGACATCGCTGGAATCGAACAGCCTACTGTTTGTGCAAGGTACTTAAACAAGGATGCCATTGACATCGAGGGAGTGTTTTAGGTTTTAGCACCGGAATAGATGCCCTCTCTCATTGCGACTGCAGGTTCTATGTAAACGTGTACAAACTGCTGCAGATTCTAGTCACCCTTCCAGTGACCATTGCCAGCGCAGAGAGAGTATTTTTTAACAAGAGTTTACTAAAAAAACAACTTGCACTCTGCAATGTCTGTGGAACGCATGGTAAGGCTGGCGCTTCTATACACCCACAGAGACGTCGGCATCAACGTGTCTGAAGTCAATGACCGCTTCGCTCAACTTCCCCGCCGAGAGAAGTTTGTCCTTTAGATAGCGAAACAGCAAAAATCAATTCAAGTAAAAAGCTCTGTTACTTCAGGTCCATAAGCTCGTAATTATGAAAACGTATGACTGTTCGTTTGCTTTTAAAACGGCAGAAATTTTAGCCGTTTATTCTAGCAGTTAGCATCATGATTAAAATTATCATGCGAATACGAAAATTACGAGGACATCAATAACCAATTTTGACTGACCTTGCTCATTGAAAGCCCGGCCTACGCGGCGTTTGCCAAAAACACACTCGGATATTGGGTAGTTAAACTTGCCGCATCATCTGTGGATTTCGTTTGTCCTTTTCTTTCCTGTTTAGCTACCTGCTTTTATTTGTTTTTTGAAACGAAGCAATACCCTCCTTTAATTTTGGGTGCAGAATAATTGTTGCCGCTGTGCAGGCAGTTAAATTACACATTTTCGTACTGATTTCTGCATTATTTCTCTATTATTCCACCCACATGGCGCTGTTGCGACCGCTGCATGGCCCGAGTACATATCACAATTTCTGCGATCATAGTTTTGTTCTTGCCTAGATCATCTGTCTTTCTGGGCGCAAAGTTTACTATCTGTGACTGCGCAACATGTTCATTGGTCTTCTTTGACGCATTATATACAGTGACGTTTTCTTAAATACGTAGATTTATTGTAGACTTAGACGTATATTTAAATATCTTGTTGCGAGGTTGTGTGTATACAAGCAGGGAACTTTGTTTCCAGCGACATTGTTTTGCCCTTTAGCGAGTTGTATCTTCGCATTTGTATATTCCATTCTATCTTCGCATTTCTAATGTATATTTTGCAGAACTCCCACTTTTTATTTCTACTCACTGTTGGGAGTGTAATCTCGGTGTAATTACAATACACGACCGGTAATAGCTGCTCCTGCGCAATCTAATGCAACGAGGCACAGCGTTATTGATGTTTTTTTCCTGGCCGTTGCATATCTGCAAGAATGTAATCAAGGTTCTTGAATGACAAAGATTCATCAAAATATTTGCCCTCAACTTATTCATTTCATGGCCTTTACGTTTTTCATATCAGCTGCATGCACTGCTTTGCTGGTTTCGAACTGATATAGTTCTAAAGTTCGTGTGATATTTTCTTTACTTATTAAATAGACGAAGAACATAGAAGCATTGATATCAGTTATTTCAGCCACAATTTTTGAGACATACGAATATATTCTTTTGTGAAAAAATACATATTGTATTTCACAGTGCGTAGCGTTCAATCATTCCTTTGCAGCATCTAATGTACAATGACATTGGCAATGCAGTTATTATTCATGTATTTGATCCCTCGACAAATTCTATAAGGAGAAGGCCACACTGCAGCCTGAGCCCCCCCTCCCCACCGAACAACATTTATGGCTATGCCACTGATACTAAGTGAAGGAAAAGGCTAAAGGTTGATGGTCGAAGTCATAGTCATGACTGTGACTGAGCAAAAATGACAATGACTCAGCAAAAAAAGATTGACACTCATAAACCACTGAAATGGGTTCGGACGGCGGTACTAAGTGAAGGAAACACCAAAAGATGGTGGTAGAAGTCATAGTCATGAGCATGACTGAGCAACAATGACAGCGAAAAAACATTAACACTAAAGAACACTGAAACGGGTTCGGACGTGGGTACTAAGTGAAGGAAAAGGTTAAAGGTTGATGGTAGAAGTCATAGTCATGAGCATGACTTAGGCTTTCGCCTTAAGGCCTCTTAGGCGTAGCTAAAGGGACTCCTGAGGACTCATGACATGAATGCCATGACATGCGTGTCATGTAGGTCATGAAACAGCCACCTACGTCTTGGTGCTCTCATGGTCGTTTCGTTAACTCGGTAGGCTCCCCGCACACTGCTTCACATAACATCGATTCCCACAGGTTGTGGGATCTGCCGGCTTTTTATGTTAATTATTTTGTTTTACTTGCTGTCAGTTGTTCCCCCGATACGTAGATAGCAACGGCTGCAACGAGCCGCCATTTTCTTTACATGTGGGCTTCTATGGAAGCTTCGCTACCAGTTCACATATACCTTGGCCGTGTTGCTCGCGGTGCGCGTTCGCGGCGTACATACGCTTGCGCGTAACCCGTGTTCACGAAGTGAAACGTCACTGTAACTTAGTATTGCGATAGCAATAATATGGACACTCCGAAGCGGATTTCTGCCGTCGGCGTCGCCGTCGCCGTGAGGTTCCGTATGACGTCAACGGCGATGAAGTCGTCGCCGCGCTCCGAACGCTGTATGTGCTAGTGAAAGGGCGTGAGGGACGCGCGCTTTCACGCGGAGCGAACGCGCGTCGGAGAGCAAACGCGCGTTCTGCGCTGTGCTCCCTGAAGGGCTGCAGAATTAAGCGTCGCTTTCCTCCTTTACAATCACCATATATATAGAGAGCAAACGCGAACTTTTCTCGTCGCGCGAAAGGCCGTGGGGGGACTGGAGGGAGGGAGGGAGGGGAGGCGACGTTTAGCTGCGGTACCAAATGCGCATTTTTATGAAAACGTTGCGAGGCGAGAAGGTGGGTAAGATTTCCGACGCTGCTCGACGAGTGTCGCATTTTGACCTCGTCCGAAAACCTCCGAGCCGCCCCGCAGAGGCACCGGCAACAGTCACCAACGCCGTGCGCGTTCGGTGCGAACGCGGGCAAAACGCCGACGGCGTCGACAACGTTGTGCGCGTTGCTGGTGCTGCTGCATGTCCAAGTTTATACAGCCGATAAAGCTACTATCCTTACTCTGTATAGCTCTCTACTAATTTGCTATCGCAATTGATGCTTCGCCTTTCGTGAGAAACTGCGACAATTTTTTTTCCTTTTGATGCCGTAGTGCAAACTAATCCAATAATAAAAAAATTCCTTAGCTCGATAAAACTGCGAAAAACCAATGCTTCGCTTCGGCATGCATGCACCGTTACCCGGTGGCAAACCCGATCTCTCAGACACTCAAAATACTGCGCAAAAGTCCATTAGCTGACGGTCTGGTTGCTCGTGTTGGACATGCCTGATTAAAAGTGCGCAGTACGAGAAAAATAATTCGTTGCTGCTATCAGTGCTTTACGTTCGTAGCAGATATTGACGAACTATTAGTCAAAGCATGACGCAGCTGTCCTGAGGAACAACCTTGGTTTTGTCGGATAGTATAGTGCCTGCGCAAGGTGGAGGCCTTCGCTCCGTTCCAGATACCACTACCGGGCTTGAGTGCATTCGGTTACAGTTCTTATACAGTGTCAGAGTTCTTACTGTCCTTGAAAACCTTTCTTTGGTCCAGGAAAAAGCTTCTGCAACCATAACTTTATCTCGAGCACTACTGAGCAATGAAATTATCTATCTGTAGCTGCTGTACAGCATGTCATAATGTTTCATTGTTTGACGAGTGCTTCAAGTACTGTAGCACTGTTCGAGATGTGAAGCTGTTAAGTTTTTGCAGCGACTAGTAAAAAAACGTACATGAAAAGCGTCTATCTATAGTGTTGGTTGCACTTCGTGGAACAGTCTTGTTCAGGTAAAACAAAGCCTTTCTTGTTACTCTCGAACGTTATTACGAAACACTGCAATAAATAATGCTGTGAAGTCGCTGAAATTCAATTAAACACAAGATAGCTCCGGTCTGCATCAATGAAAAAAATTATATCATATTGTTTGTCGATACATGTGCCTATCACTGTTTATGCATGAATCCATATTAGCATAATTTTGTTTGTGTGCATTTACTATACATCTGCGGAACGTTCTTTCTGACAAAACCGCAGGGGTTTCCTTTATAGCTTGGTGTTACATTCGGGTGGCTGACTATTTTTCCCTTTCATGATACTTTCTCCACCTTGCGGGGTTTCGCAAAACTGATTTACCAAGACAGTACATGTGTCCATATATGCCGATGATATCTCCATTTGGATATCCCGATACCAGCACAAGCGCCTAACAATTATGGCTGAACATACAGTAGTGTCTGCACAAGCCTGTACCTTTCATCGGTAGGATTAACAATCTGGTCAGACAAGTCCCGTTTTATGCCTTTCCCTGGGCTGCGGCGCAGGATAACTTGGATGAAGGTTAGCCACGGAAGCACC
The DNA here is from genome assembly GCF_013339745.2 of Dermacentor silvarum. Lineage (NCBI taxonomy): Eukaryota > Metazoa > Arthropoda > Arachnida > Ixodida > Ixodidae > Dermacentor > Dermacentor silvarum. Next base: position 49,716,235 of record NC_051164.1, on the reverse strand, counting down.
TTAATTCATCAAGAAAATCACGGAATATTTCTTGGCGTATAGTACTTGATTCCGGGATCGTAGACACGTCGTTTCGTCGCTCGGAACCGCGCTTGAATGCGGTATACGAATGATGGCCGGCGCGCGCTGGGGCAATCATCCTTCTTCGATGTTGGAGTTACACTCGGCACTGGTGGTAGATCGCGTGTTTTTCCAGTGATCGTTAATATCACCACCAAAGTCCCAGTACGATCAATTGGGGTCTCTACATCGAAAAAGTTTCAGGACAGCTCTTGGTGTGTCAAAGACAGCTTCTAGCGACAAGGTTTTGCATGCACGAGTCACAGTCGTCCTCTCTCCACCTCCTTGCATCTCAAAGTCAGCTCTTGCAACTCTGCCGCCTCAGCGAGACTCAGGCAGGAAGAGCGCTTCTCCGGAGATTTCGAAAGCAGACGGAATCGCGCGTCTTTTTAGCACTGAACACACTTCATGAGCTTGGCCTGCACATCACTAAGAATTTAGATGGTCGGAAACCACCGTGTTCATATGAGAGTGTGGAATACTAACTTACCGTTCCGCGTATTCGCACCAAGAGCCTTAAAACTATAGCAGAGGCAAAATATTTGGCGGTCGAACACCTTGAAAGATTGTATGACAGACATCTCCATTGCACACCGACGGCTCTTTTGACAGAGAGAGTGGAGCTAGCGCAGCGGCGTACGTGACACCGACTCTCAGTGTCTCATGGGCTGCTAGACTTGACGGCGTCGTGCCTTCCACGTCATGTGAAAGTGTCGCCATTGCACCACCCTTGTGGAAACTGAATTCCTATCAGCCTCACCCTGTAGTTCTCTTTTCAGACAGCAAGGCTGCACTGCAACTATTACTGCGCGGGTGTCTCGTATTCAACGTGCATCACGCTGGCCTGTTCGATGTGGCATACCAAATCGAAAATGTTGTCCTGCGCAATCAGACGTGGCCGGAAGCCAATCATACATGTTGGAAGAAACTTGTGATGTTCAAGCCAGCATGCCCGGCCGTCTGACACACACGAGCCTTTCCACCAATTTCTCCACGCGCGAAGTTAGGGAAACCGGTCGATACGAGTTCAAGACTGTTCTGTCCTTTCCAGGTTCAAGTATCGGTACAACACATGCCAACTTATAGGATGACGGTACATATCCATTTATTCAGATATTGTTAAGGAGCGTCTTCTTCCACTCCTCAGGTAGGTTAGAAATCACCTGGTTGGTGATTCCATCGGGTCCCGGGTCACAGCGGCGATGCGAGAATTGCAGCTTCCTCGATGTGAATGAGGCATCCGGCACATACTGCGTGGAAGGCGGAGAGTAGAAATTAGTCGCTGCGGACTTTCCAAGCGCGTGTATGTCCGAAAACTCTTCAGCCAGTGACAACAAAGGGTTGTCTTAGGATAATCAAAGTGTAACAAGAGGCTTCAGTGGTCTAGGCGCCTCTCTGCTCACTGTCCATGTTCGCGGTGTCCATATGCTCGCGCGTAACCTGCGTTCACAAAGTGAAACGTCACTGCAACTTTTTTACCCTTTTGATGCCGCATGGCAAACTAACACAACAATAAAAAAAACGCTTAACCTTGCACTTGGCCGCGCAACGCTTGAAACAGCGAAGCTGTGCGATAGTAGCCCAACATTTTCCGGAAGTGCGCGCGAACTTTTAATCTTATTACTCATGATGATGATAATTTATTTTCGGGCGTCTCGGTCTTACGGCCGTCACTGCGCGTTGCATAGCGCAGCTTGCAACACCGACACCGCGTTCCAATGCCGACACCGCGTTCCAGGAGACCCGCTCCGTGAATGCGTCTATCTCGCTTTCATAGCGCGCAAAACGTCTTCACCTCGCAGAGCACGAGCGCACGAACGCGCCAGCTGTGGACGAAGACGACGACGCTCGAACGCAATCATATGGTTCGCATAAATGCATGCTCTGCAGGCGTGGCTGTATAGCCTAAGTAATCACACGTCAACGAGCAGTCCATATAAAGAAAACGTCACACACAGCAACATCGTCTATGTTCACCTGGTGCTCATATTAGCGTAAATAGTTCCTGTACATGCAACATTTCATTTATTGTAATCAATACCATGTTTTAAAAAAAGTGGCTGTATAGCCTAGTGGCTATACATCACAAGTTTCTTGCTACGCACCACAAATTACGGCTGGCTTAAACAGCTTCGCTGTTAAAAAGAAAACTAATGCAATGGTAAACTTGGCGGTAATGCAGTTCCACTCAACGTGAAAGGTGGGGAAGTGTGTAGCAGTGATTCGACGGTGTTTCGTCCCTTGTGTTTATATTGTTTATCCTGTGTTTATCTTGTGTTTAGCAATGCATCATCCGTTTTGACACCTGTGTTAAGGCACAACTAGTGGGAAACCGCCAGGCACATGGAGCCTAACCACCACTCATATGGATCCAAAGCCTTTGCTGATGATAGAAGCGATTTTAACGAATTTCTGTTAATTAATGCGCTTAACGCTTGATTATTCCTGTCTCTTAAATTATCATGAATCATGTTAGTTTATTTTGAACCGGTTTTGATCAATTCTGCACTTGTCTTGATCCTATTTTGAGCACTTGTTTATGAGCGTGATCACGCGGTAGACGCCGACGCCGACATTCTGGGCCGCTAAAGTGCTTATCTCGATAAAACTGCGGAAAAACTACTGCTTCACTTCGGCATGCATGCACCGGTGTCCGGTGGCAAACCCATTCTCTCAGGCACTCAAAATCCTGCGCACAAATCTGTTCGTTGATGGTCTCGTTGCTCACGTTGGGATATGCCTGATTAAGAGTGCGTAGCACGAAGAAAATAATTCATTGCTGCTATCATTGCTTCACGTTCGTAGCGCATTTTGAGGAACAATTAGTAAAACACGACGCAGCTACCCTGAGGAACAGCCTTGGTTTTGTCGGACGGTATAGTGTTTGCGCAAGGTGGACGCTTGTCTCCGAAGCACTGATGAGCAATGAACTTATCTGCAGCTGTGTTGTTATTTCGAGTACGTAAGCGCTGTCGCAGTAAACTTCAGCGGGCAAACTTCGAGGACTGCTGTCATCATGCCGTATGCGATTTCAACATGATGAAGTCGGAGGTGGCCCGTGCTTGTGCTTATTGGGAGTCCCTAGAGTGAGCTTGGTATAGCATTTCGCATGAGCGCTTGAGTGGTCTGTCCGCGCGTTGGTGAAGAATGTGTATGGTGCGTAATACAGCGCAGTCGGGAAGTTAGCAGATGCATACCATAGGCAGTCTCGCAGTGCTCCGATTGTTGGCGTTTCGTGGCTACTTATGGAATCTGTTCCGGCAGTGAGTATTATGGCCGTGTATGGATCCCTAAGGACTGCATGTGGTGAAATCATAAAGTCCCATAATTAGGTATGAGCAGTGAACGACTGAATGGTTTTTGGCAGAGCGGGCGGGTGCCGTGGTTTCCGACGGTGAGCATCAACTGTCAGTGTTTCTAACAGTGTTCGTCGAAAGTTCTGGGCTTGACAAATTTTATAGGTCGACTAGGGAGGACACAAGAAAAAAAGGGGGAAAAAACGCCCGCGAGTGACACATACCGCCGCTTGCACCTAACTATTTATTTCGTTTATTTCGGAAACGTCGAACTAGATTCGTTCATCCATACAAGGTTAACAAATTAAAAGATCTTGCATTTACAGATGGTCATATAGAACTTGCGTTTTCCTTTCACATAGGTGGACACTGGGGGTGGGCGCGAACATTTCACCGCGATCCTTCTGTACACTCCCTCGCATATATGTAACCTGTTATTTATCACGCCCCTTGGGGAAGGTATAGTCTGATCGAAGTATACGGACTGCAGCAGGATCGGTTGCAGAGATGTGCGACAGATGAACGACACGGGCCGCTTACGAGGGCTTCCTTTGAGGAGGCCATCGGGGGCTCGTTGACCCGAACTCGATCACGCCGAGCCCCCACAGCAACAGCAGCAAATATCCGTGCCAGTCTTCCTCGCACTGTGCGAACGAGGCCGGCAGCACCCGGAGTCGTGCAGCTGTACGCAGCTGGTTTCAAAGAAAAACGCCGATGCTGACGGCGGAAGCGAACATTATTGTTACAGCCGCTGTGTATGCGGCTCCCCGCCTTCTACAGACACACATAAATTAGACAATGGCGTTTGGTGACGAGAAACTTGCTCGGTGATTTTGGGGGGGAGGCGGGGTTGGCGTGCCACGGCGTCGTCGTCGTCAAAGCGAGGCAGATCGAAGCCAGTGTCCGTTGCATAGGATTTCCTACAAAAGTTACTATATAGGAGGACTCTGACGCTGATGACTGCATTCTCACTTTGTTCAATCGCAGTGGCGGTGCATCACGGTGTTTCAGCGTTGACGATCATAAAACATAGCACAAACGAACAGAAGAGTCGATGAAAGAAGACGATTGTGGTCCGAATGGACATGATCGGCATAGAGTAAATGGATTTGCTTAAGCTTGGTCCGTGTGCCTTCAAGCGGATTTATGACTTTGTAAACTGATCATTTTCAATAAGAAATGGTGTTTGCAAAGGCAACAATTCACCATGTTTATTTATGTTCGCGGAAACCCATTGCTTCCGTGTGTTTCGAAAAGAAATGTAATTGCTTGGAAAATCAGGAATAAAAAGCGTAGTGTACATCGACTCAGTGACGTCCCAAGCCACTAAGCACGAAGATGAGAGAAATCCATCCACAATAACCGTCGTCGCTATGGAGGCTGAGCGATCGCAGCGCCACAGTTCTCCCCTGGCGGATTTTGCGGGAAACAGTGGTTCGTGGTGTCTTCCTGTCGCTTGTGTCAGGGCTGATCTGGAATTTCAGGAAGGGCGAAAGTTGGTCAGCTTCGTTCGCAATTAAGTCGCTGTGGCGGCATTATTTTGTAAAAATAATTTTTGTTTCAACGACAGGTTCTCGCTCATTATTTTAATCGATTAACGGTGTGCAAGAATTGTTTCTCAAAATGGTACTGACGACAAATAGAATAATAAGCAGGAAAGCAGTGCCTATGGCCACCTGCTGCTCTGCACGAGATCATGGATTCAATTTCCAGCCGCGCAGGGGCCGCATTATACGACGGGGGCAAAATGCAAAACTGCTAGTGACCTTGATTTATCGGCGCACGTTAAAGAACCCCAAATGTTCAAGATTCGTCCGGAGTACTCCACTACGGCGCTTCTCGAAGCCTCAGAGTTGTTTCGCGACGTTGAATCCCACGAATGAAATTACGTCTTCAACAAGTACCGATCAGTTTGTAGTCATGCCGAAGGATTTCTTGGTTGTTATTTCCTGCTAGATAGTTTCAATAGTCATTTTTGCTTTTTTTTCCGTAAGAGATGGAGAGCTGGGAAGAATTTGGACAAAGTGGTGAGACACACACCCGATCAGTTATTCTTTCCTTTAAATTTGAGCACAAAAAAGGGCTGCATTGAAGCGCATGCATGCACACGCTGCACCTCGTAGTTCTCGTCCATTTTGGTGCTGAAGTTTAATGTCGATCGAGGAACAACTAGCCATACAAGCTTTCAGTTGTTCTATTACTCTTCTTTTCTTGACGGGCCGACGCGCGTCCAGCGATGTAGTGGTCCATAAACCGGATACTCCAGGACAAGACTATCCATGAGCACATTACGCCTGGTTGGCAGTGTTTGGGCACCATATATAACGACCTTCCCGACATTCACGGGAAGCTTCCGCTGCCTGCTCCCGTGCCGCTAACACTGCTCGCGATGCATGCAACGAGTGAGAGAAATTTCGCGCACGTGACCAAAGCAGGCCGAATAAGGGGTACTGTTACAGCAGTCAAGGCCGCGCAGCGTGCAGAATTGGGAACTGAGGCGAGAGAGAGAGAGAGAGTATTACGGGTAGACTGCCTGCGACGATGTGGTATGTCCCTGAAGAAGATGGGAGAGGGAAAGTGGAGAGAAGGATAGGGAGGGGGGGTGAGGGTGGAGGACACAGCAGTGACACTCAAAACGAAACCGGGAAGTCAATGTTGCCGAGTTGGCAGCTGCGACACCCAGCCGTGCGATCGACAATCCGCGGGAGGTTGTAATGGAAGAAAAGAGAGAGAACCTCCCTTAGTTGGCGGTCTGGTGTGGAGTTTCAAAGACATCGGGAGGTGGGGGAGTGTCAGCGGCGTAGCCGAGTGCGTCCAATGCGGCCAGAAAAGGCAGGAACCGCCTGTATCTAAAAAAAGCAACAAAAAAATAAACCGCACGGAAAAGAAAGGAATTGAAGAGAGTAACGCCTGCTTAACACTGAGCGGCATTTGCAGCCCGCCACGTGTATAATACGACCGCCGCGCATGCGCAGGCCAGAGCGGTACGGAGTCTGGACGACTAGGCTGCTGCTGCTGCTGCTGCTGCGGCAGTTCGACTCCTCTCGAGTGACTCTCACTCAGCGGGTGTGACAAAAGAGGACCTCGTCGCTACGGCAGCAGTTTTCGCTTGCCACCGCGAGAAGTGACTCTACTTCCCGCCGAGGGAGAGAGAGAGCACCCGCGGCTTCGGGCCTCACAAAGGACTTGACTCCCCAGCTTGACCCCTCCTCCCCATGACACCTCCCCCCTTAACCCCCCTTTTTTTTTCTCAGCGAAAAAGCAGACCGATAGCTGGGATTCCGAGCGTTTTGAGAGCAAGTTCCGAGCCACACGTAGTGCAGGGTAACCGAAGAGAGCAGCATGCGTTCCTCTTTAGAGGGTGTGTGTAGGTGGGGGGGGGGGGGAGGAAGGGGGGTACAGGGGAGGCGTTCCAGAGAGGGGGGCTCAACTATCAGAGCAGCAAACTGTACGGCGCAGGTGTCGCATTCGGGACGCGCGGATACTCGCACCCCCCCCTACCCCTTATCCGCTTACTGTCGCAGAGCTCTCTCAACACCCTTCCCCTCCCCCTCCCCCTTTCCTTCCTCCTCTAAAGCCCCGCCGAATTTTTTTCCCTACTTTATCCGGGCTCAATTTTCTACTTGAACAACTCTCCACGCTTCTTTTCTTCGTCATCGGGGGTTGGGGGACAAGGCTGCTGAAAAGATGAAGGGGCGGCGGGGTTTAGAGGGCGAGTCGGCGATGTGCAGGGCACAACAACGCGCGCACTCGTTCGCACCCGTGAACTGTTGTTGTTTGGCGCGGCGTGCGTGTCTGGTTGTCACCGGCCGCTCGCGGGTCGAGCGCATAGTCCGAAAAATCGCTAAAGAAGAAGCAAAAGAAATATCAGAGTGCGCTACAGCGAGAGCCACCGAAAGGCGTCACACCCCGAAAAGAGGTTACACAGGCCAGTGAGTCCCTTCGTCGCGGCGTTCTTTGCCTGTGTGCGGCTGCGGAGGCTTGCCGCCGTTCGTGTGCGAATGGACGATGCGCCTTTGTGCTCGCCGAAAAAAAAAAAAAAAAGAACGAAGCCAGCGCAAGCGCTGCGAAATAGGGAAGCGTGAAGCTTGGGTTATAAGGAAAGGGAAGAAAGTGTGCCTTAGCCGGACCCCAGTCAAAATTTGCGAGCGCGTGCAGATAGACGGACAGTAGGACGCATCGGCTCTGCGGATGAGATTAGACCCGTATCTGCGCATGCGCGCGCGTTATCGGTGGGGGGCGGGGAGGGAGCTGTCGGGCCGCCGAATATTATTGTTGGCCGGGCCCGAGATGGCCGCCGGTGTCAGGGGATTCAGAACGTGGCCCCTGTAGAAAACGTTATGCAGTTCCACAGACCTTAGCATTCGCTGAAACGAGACAGAGTGACAGAATCCAAAATGGCCTCGCCGGGGTGGCGTAGGGGCGTTGGCGTTGAGCTCCGGGAGCGACGGCTCAAATCCCGGCCGCGCTGGTCGCATTTCAAAGGCTGGCGAAATGAAAGAACGCCCGTGTACCTTTCATTGTGCGCAAGTTAAAGATCCCCTGGTAGCCAAATTTAATCCCGAGTCTCACACTACGGCGTGCGTCATAATTGTATCGTGGTTTTGGCACGTAACACCCCAGAATTCAATGCACAAAGTGCTCTCCTTGACGTGTTGAAACGTAAACCGGCTCCGTGTACGTTCGGGGCGGACTCAAACGCCTCGCGTCGACCCTAGGTTTGCACAAAATGTAGGTCTTTGGCCCCCTGCTCATGTGCCTTAGAGACACCCATTAGTTCGGACAGTCAAAAGAGTCTTGCGAACACTCGTCTGCTCAGACATCACGTTAGAAAAACAAAAACAAAAAGTGTGGTGGTCAGTGATGAAATCAAGAGCTGAACATCGGTTCAGCATTTCACTTATTGATTACCCGCCGTGGTTGCTTAGTGGCTATGGTGTTGGGCTGCTAAGCACGAAGTCGCGGGATCGAATCCCGGCCACGGCGACCGCATTTCGATGGGGGCGAAATGCGAAAACACCCGTGTACTTAGATTTAGGTGCACGTTAAAGAACCCCAGGTGGTCCAAATTTCCGGAGTCCCCCACTACGGCATGCCTCATAATCAGATCGTGGTTTTGGCACGTAAAAACCCCATAATTAAATTTTAATTTTCACTTATTGATTCTTTTCACGGTGATCCTTTGGTCGTCCTTTGATTTTGTAACCGATTGGTAACAGCGAGCGCTGACGTTGGGCTGTACTTGCTAATGGTCCCCGATCGCTCAACGCGTCATCGTAAGCAGCGCGCGAACGAACGAAGACGAATTAGTAAGGAAAGACACACAACAGGAGTTCTTAGTCCCGTGTTCTCTTCCTTAGGCGTCAATTTGCGCGCCACTGTACTTGCAATAGATCACTTCCAACTTGCCCGCTGGACTGGACGCGCGTACTCGAGATCGCTGGAGGACGCTCTTTAATAACCGTTTGTCCTGTAAAGCGTAGCGAGTGTATACCGGGTGTTTCTGCGAATAATATATCCAGCATTAGGATTATTGGCTGAAATTTGAACTTACGAATAATTCCGGCGTAAGTGAGCTTTCTTTGAATTCACCCCAAGATTCTTATATTTAATGGAAACCACTAAGTAAAAGAGGTAATTAGCGCGAATTTGTTAATTAGCTCATTTTCCTTGGCGATTTATCGTACAAGTAAATCTTGCCCATTTAGGGTAATCCGGTAGATGCAGAAGAATCGCCCTGCCCCCATAGATTACCTTCAGTGCAGTACAAAGAAACGACCAGTTTACGGGGTGTTTCTGCGAAGACTAGATCATTTTTAAGAAATCACGTGTGGCAGATGGCGCAATTCTAATCCTTGAGATGTATTGCTCAAACAGGCAGATATTATTTTCACGAGAAATCGAAATGCATAATCGACTAATTAACAAAAAATCACTAATCAAGCTTGAAACTAATTACCTTACGGCAAATACTGCACCTTGAAAATTTTTAGCCAGAGAGATCACAATGCGGATTCAATTGGAACAACTTGTCAGGATGACACTGTTCTCGAAATATTCATTCCAGAACTTCGCGAACAAATACATTGGCGTTCCTGTTATTTTTGTGCTAAAACTGTATTTTGTTAAACACGTAAGTATAGCTATAGTGCATTTTTTTGTGTAAGTTTTCATGGCGCATATTTCGAAAAATTATGTAATCCACAGAATCCTTCTCAGGTGGATATTCCTTGCAGGCTCACCGGCTACAATTCGTAAATTGTAGTACGTACTACAATTTACAATTGTAAATCATAATTGGAAATCAATTGTAAATCATAATTAGTGAATTTTAGTGTTATTAGCAAATGTTCCATTTGGATTTCTAGTGCAAGTAATGGCCGCCTCTTCGAATAGACCAGCTCAAGAACTAGAGCTACGCTATCTGCAACACGCGAATGTTTATTATTGTTTTAAATTCATCTAATGGTATCGCAGAAACACCCCGTAAATTGGTGGTTTCTTTATACTCATTCAAGGTATTCTAAGGCAGCGCGATTCTGTTGCATCAACTGGAATTACCTTAAACAGGGAAAGCCTTGCACGCACGATAAATCGTCAACGAAAACGAGCTAATTAACACATTTTCACTAATCACTTATTTGATTTGTTTCCATCCGCGCACTCATGTCCCGTTGCGAAATCGAAGCCGAGCAGTAACGAAGTTATTCGTTTAATATAGGAATCTTGGCCCGAATTCAAAGAAAGCTCACTTAAGCTAAAATTGTTCGTATAGTTCAAATTTCAGCCAATCCTAATGGTGTCCCAAATATCATGCACCGACATTAAAAAAATATGTAAATGCTATACGTTGCCGCGCGACTGGCCGCTCGAGGTACTTTGCGTGTATTCGCGGGCTTCTTTCACGCTCGGAAAAACACTTTTACGTAGCACGTATTGAGCAACAGAGAACCTGTATCGGGAATTTTTCACGTTGCTCTACATTTTTATCATTGACAATTTTAATCTAATTTTATTAACTCAGAAGTTGATTACTTAACTAAGCCTAATTATCTAAATAGACGGAATGCAAGAAATAATCATAGCATCTCCAAGCGACGGCAAACACCATTACGCTGATTTTGTCCAGCTACGTGGCATTTGCATATTTTAAAAGTTTGGCCTAAGTTAAGTCAAACACCCTGTATTATTAGTCAAGTCGGCCAGCCAATGGTAAAGATCGCTCACGAACGACAACATAATTTCGGGCCATCATGTTTAGCATCACTCTTGAGATATACGTTGTTAAATTACGCGGCGAAATGCAGTCGTATTGCAGTGTTATTTAATTTACTATTGTTAAATTGTAAAATATTGTTAATCGGCATACTTGAGGTATTTTAAGCTAATATTGCATGCGTAAAAGATAATGAAATACTGGTAATTAGCTAACGTCACAGTGCGCTTTGTTGTGCGAGTATTGCCTGCCTCTTCAAGTAACCCACGTGATGTTACGGAACTGCGCTGTCGACCACATAGACGAGTTTTGATAAAGTGTTGTTGAGACGTTGTATGTCACGCGCCAAACGGGCAGACAATTTTCGGTAGACCTTTCAGTTACACGAGTGTTTCTCGAAAATACAAGATTGCTGTCAAACGGACGTACGATTCCTATAGTTTCGATTTCCCGTTTAAGGTCCTGGAAAACAACCACGCAACAGCAGCATGTAGTCTCTCCAACACGACAGACCATCTTGCACCAAGCTTATTCTCACTCAGGCAGTGCGGCGGTTTATGCGCCAGTGCTTTAATGTGAGGTTGAGTGCGAGCCCATCTGGGAACCGTTGTCCTTTTATTACACTTCGTGCTTTTTTTGTTTTTCTTGTTCGCGTTTGGGCGATGTGACAGAAAACCCATGATGCAGCTATTTCGGTGATTCCCGTTTTCTCTCCCGACCCCCTCGCGTGATACGGCCCGAAGCGGCCCGTCGAGGAAGCGACAAATCTCTCCCCTCGTCCTCTTACCGTTAGCATTTCGCTTTTGACGGCCATCTTACAAGCGTTCCGTCCGTGGCATCCCCTGAGCAAGGGTGCCAGAAAACGGCGCCCAGAGAGCCCTTCGTCTTATCCTTCCCCTCTTTTCGCTTTCTCCCTCTTTCTCTCGCTGCCAAGTTCACAGCGCCATCTCCGAAAAAAAAAAAAAAAAACGCCGGCGCGCTTCCCGACACCTTCCGGTACCGTATCGCGCGCGCCGTACCGTTCACAACTCGGCAACTCACGCCGCCGACGCTCCGGAAACAATCGTCGCGGGAGCAACAAGCCCGCAACGAGCCCATGATGAAATCGACAAATCACGGGAGGCCCCTTCCCTCCCTCCCCGCTTCAGCCGTCGCTGCCCTGGGCGGCGAGGGCCATAAAGGCCTCCCTCTTTCTCCTCTTCTTCCATCCATCCCTCCCCCTCCCTCCCCCCTTAACCTTAACCGAAGCTACGAAGCCGTTCTTTCGGGCCTCTTTCTCCCTCGCCCAGCCTTTCCATCCTACTCTCTCTCTCTCTCCCTCTGCTACGAGGCACCGCGGTGCGGCGTGCCGTGAAAGCGGCAATTGAATGCGCCCCCGGAGTGGGACCCGAGGGAGAGAGAACCGTAGCGGCGGCGTAAAGATGCCGCACTGTGCTGCCAACAGCTCTCGCAACAGACGCACGGGTTCACGCTGCCGCGGACGCAAGCGCCGCACACGACGCGTATTATGGCCGCGTGTATAACAACCGACGGGAACGTTTCGGGAAGTGTCGCAGCCGAGCTAGGGTTTGGGGGGGGGGGATGGATGTCGGCGAAAAAGGCCACACATCTTTCGAGCGCTTCGCCGCTCCGTACGCAACCTCCTCCTCCTCCGTGCTCGGCCGTTGAAGCCGCCGCGTTTGTAGTGTTGGCCGGTGGCTTCTGACTCAGAGCGGATGGTTTATTCGCATCGGCGTTTATATCGGCGCAGCGATCTCTTCGCCCGCGCAAGCTGCCCCGCGCGGGTGCCGCGATAGCGAACAATTAGGAGAGCCGGCTAATTGCGCCTTTTATTAGCGCGCGCGCTTTAATTCGGTTAGGAAGGAAGTGTTCCCTGACGATGGGGAGAAAAAGGTGGGGGAGGGGGGGGGGGGGGCGAACGAGTACCTATCTAGGCGCCAAACGAAGCGCTCCTTTATTTCGCCGTATAGATTCGACCGCAGCGGCACCCGCCTCCTCGTAAAAGCTAATTAGCCGTTGGACGGGTCGATTGCGCTCCAAATGACGAGACCGCGCGAGAGAGAGAGGAGGAATGGGTGCCGCGTTATCGGCATCGGCTCGCCGTTGGAAGCGGCAACAACCAACCGCCACGTGTGTAGTGTAAACGTGTGGCTCTTTTTCGAAAGAACAGGAACTCGTGGTGCCGCCGCTGCCTTGCGTCAGGCGAGGAACCACAGCAGACGACGCGCCCGAGCAGACGAAAGAAAACGCGACTCCAGCAGGGGGCCGGATTCTGTCAAACGCAGCGGCTTCGGCTTCTCTACTTCCCTTTCTTATACTCTGTCGCGTCGTGTATAGATTTTTTTTTTTTTGCCCTTCGAACGGCGCGATGCTGCAGGACCTGGCTGGCAAGCTTCGGCGGCAGGTTACTGGGAGAAAAAAAAAAGGTCGATGGGGAAGTTTCCGCAAAGAAAAAAAGAATCGTTCCGCTTCCGCGTCAGCAGATCTTTTCTTGGTTCTGCTGTAGCCGAGAAGTATAGTTAAACGAAAATGCACGAGAACTTGCTGATGCGACGCGGAATGAAGAACAGTGATAAGAAGAAGAACGGAAAATATTAGAAACGTCGACAGTTTGCTCGCCGCCATATACTGCGGCTTTATTTCGACGCAGCGCGCGCTGTAGCTGCATGCGGCGGGGTCGACGGCTTCGAGCTTGTGTGTACGGCTAGCGGTCGCTCGTCGATTTCGTAGGAGCAACAAGCGAATCGCTGTGGCGTGAAATACCTCTCTTTCCTTGCGGAGCTCGCTTCCCTAACGTACCTTACGCCCCCCTCTTTTATCTCTCTCGCGGGGCCTTTTTTCTCCGACTCTGCTTTACCTTTTCTTTTCATTCTGAATGGGACTAAGGCAGGAAGGATGGGGATCTCCCTGCCGTTCCTTTTTTTTTTTTTTCGAGTGTGTTCAGTTGTGAAAACTGACAAAAGACCGCCGAAAGGCACGAGGAAATGACACTCGGAGAAGGAAGCGAAACTGCGGACCCCCCTGTTTTTCGCTGTCCTGTCGTGTATAGCTGAATTGTAGCCGCTACTATACATGAGCGCAATTACGGAAAAGAACCCTTTCAAAGATCCCGTGGTGCGACTTCTTTCGTCTCGCCTGCTCGGAAGATGGCGCTGGGGGAAAGACGTGTGGAATATACGCCTTGACCGAAACTCATCTGCGCCATTTGGAGCAGCCGCTTGTTATTGACAATTTCGTATGGAAGGGCTTGCAACACGTTGACTGGGTCAATGAAAGGCGAATGTGTAGGCATGCTAATTAGGCGACGCATGAAGTTGTAAAGGGTAAAAGAGACATGGGAGGGGCTTCTATGGATTAGCGGCACATGGGAAGGCAAAAAGACGGGGCTTGGAGTACCTTACCTATGGACAGGTAGTGATAGCGCAGATAAAAATAAAGAATTGATTGGTTGCATTCGAAGCGGTATTAACGAGTTCGTGAAATCGGGCCAGGTGGTATTCGTATAGGAGGAATGAATGCGCACATGGAGGATTTAGACGGATATACTGATGAAAACGGTTCTCCAGTGTGGGATCTGTGTGATGAACAGAACCTTATGGTGGTTAACAGGGAGAATATGCCTCATGGACAGATAACGTGGCAATGCGGAAATAGACAGTCATGTATCGATTACGCCTTAGTCTCAGAAACGGTCTACGCGCGAGTAGACCTCATCTACAAAGGCAAAGACAATGAGAATAGGACGAACTCGTACAGGGCAGTTGCAATTACGTCGGTGGGGATATAAGAGAATGGCAGTTCCAATTAGTTACCCTTGGCAGGCTCCTTGAAGCCGAAACTGGCTGCAAAAAGAGCGTCTGTGTCGTGCCCTGTGACGGGGGGGGGGGGGGGGGGGGGGGGCGACTACATCGACGACACAGACGCTCTTTTTGCAGCCAGTTTCGGCTTCAAGGAGCCTGCCAAGGGTAACTAATTGTTCGCGTAGCTCCCACATGAACTCCGCTATTCAAAATTTGATCGTTGGGATAGGTAGCGTCGAGGACGGACCCCAAAGCACTCATTTGCTGTAGCCACCTATTGTTGATAATTATAAAGTTAATTACCGTAACTTCGCTAATTACGTACGTAAGTGCGGACATTGCTCTGTATCTAGAGGCCGCCAATCCGTACACTCGAATGGCAAACATAACGTGACCAAGATTTATATTTTTCTAATTTTAAAAATTTGCTGCAACTAAAAAAAAAACACCCTGTATAGATGGCAGTGCAAGCCATAAAATTAGAACTGTAGAGGTGGGGGAACAAAAACGATGTATTGGGGGAACTACAGAATGCGTTCAGGCCAGGCTGACGCTTAGAAGATAATATGGTTGTACTAACTCAGTTCACATAGAATTCAGTAGCTCAGGATAGACCTTTATAAATAGCATTTGTAGATATCAAAGGGGCCGACGACAACGCAGACAGGGAATTGTTATATGATATTCTCAAGCACGAAGGCGTAGATGACGACTTCATGGAGCTGCTGAGGGAGCTATATAGAGACAACCGAGTACAAGTTGTATGGGAAGCTCGAAAAGGTAACGAAGTGGTGGAAATTCACCAAGGATTGAAGAAAGGATGTCCTCTGTCTCCATTGTTGTTCACGCTTTATGTTAAGGGTATAGAAAGACGACTGGAAAACAGTGAATTGAGGCTTGGTTTATCCTACATGCGTAATGGACAAAATGGTGCTAAAGAAGGTCCCGGGACTGACACAGTGCTACTAGCGGACAATACAAGAGATTTACAGACACTTGCGAAAATCTGTGGCAACGCAGCGACAAATCTTGGCCTTACGTTTAGCGCAGAGAAATCGGGAATTGTGATACTTAATGAAGAGACGAGTAATTAACTGGTGTCAATTCGACAGCAAGTCATAACCATAGTCAAGCAATATAAATACTTCAGCGTATACATAAACGGAGGGCGATCAAAGCAGCACAGGGAACAGCAAGAAACGGCTATATATAGACACCTTCAGGGACCGGTCCCTATGATTTTGTAACGGGTGATGCAGTCGATGCCCCGCGCCCGCACCTACATGTTGCGCAATGTAGGAAATATATACGAGGTATTTTAAGTTAGAATTAAGCGAATGTTTAAAAATCGCCTGCCGCATATGGCACGACTCTATTCTTTTGAGCTGGATTATACTCAGAGAGGCGGAAATCACGTGCACGAGAAATCAAAAAGCATAATTGAAGAAGTAATAAAGTTTTTACAAATCAACTTTTACCTATAGTTACCTTACGGCACATATTATCAATTTACGAAAGGCATGTCAGGGAGTTCTCATGGTACATTCATTTGAAATTAATTTTGAATCTGCAGCACCAGCTTTGAGGTAAGCGCCGTCAAACTTGCCGTAAAATGCAATGTTGCATCGCTATCTTTTTTTTTTTTTTTTAGCAAGGCGCCTTTTTATGCAATGAAGCACGAAAATGCATGGAACCCCAATGTATTTCGTCGCACATTTTGGGAACGCGTGTCTCGAAAGTGGTGAAATGCCATGAATGTGTTCCAAGTGGATATGCCTTGCGAGGTGACCAGCTACAATTTGTAAATTGCAAAATAGGTCGTAACACGCTCAGTAATCTTGGACATTGTCCCTTCGGCAGCCTGTCGAACTTCACCGCAACACACCAGCGTAACTCAATGGGCAGCGCATTAAAAAAATTATAATCTTGAATAAGATTGCCCAAATTTCAGTAACATTCAGTTAGAAACGTCCAGAGGGTACTCCCTTCTTATGACATACTCATTTACGGCACTTTGTCTTACGTAACATCCCTGCTGCGTCGCCACAGTGTTTTGGTCAGGATCAAAAATATTTATAGTCCATCGATGGTATGTCCGCCGAGATACCGAACGTTCCAACAGCAGACATCAGCCAGTAGACTGCTACTGGCTGATCTTCGTATCCGTATCCGTATCGATGGTATACCCCAGTCTTTCCTACCGCTTCGCTACCTCCGAGTGTAGCACTTCTATAGTATGTGCTAAACCGAAGCCTGTATTCGGCGTAGTGGCTTTGCATGGTGTTGCGCTGCTAAGCCTGAGGTTGCGGGATCGAATCCTTTTCGATGGGGGCGAAATGGAAAACCCTCGTTAAAGAACGTTAAAGAACATCCGGGTGGTCAAAAGTAACCCGGAGTCCCCCACTACGGTGTGCCTCATAATCATATCGTGGTTTTGGCACGTCGAATCCCACATTAAAACGGAATGCCTGTATGTATTCTGCACCGGATGCCTGTTCCGCCGGCATTATCATATACGGCCGCCTGTAGGGACTGCGATGCTAGATGCGCTACTAGCTTTTCTTTGATTGACATTTCAACCCAACTGCCACCGCCTCACACCGCCGGCTTTCACCGGCTTACACGCTGCCGCACGTTTACCGCTGTGGAACACCCCCACGACAGCATTGCTTCAAAGGAATGGAATCGAATCGTTTTAAAGGGAGGTGTCCTCTCCGGACCAAACGAAGCGTTCAGTTAGGCCAATATCTCGCAACCCGCTTCGCACAGGACTTGCTCAACCTTTGCTTCGGCGCAGCGTTCGGCCGATGATGTAAGCTTATTTTTTATTTTTTTTATGTCATCGCGGCGATCTTCGCGGCTGCGTACATTGCATGGCCGCCATGAATCAAAGTAAGCGATACGCAATGTGGCACGGCATGGAGGAACGGAGGGGTGTGTGAGCGATGGAAAAGCACTTGGCGGAGGAGAGAGTCAGCTTGGCTGTGTGTACCCAGGGTTGGGCTCGAGACGCCGCTACGCGGAAGATGTCCCCTGGCGGTCGTAAACAGATGTTGGCAAACGGGTCGGAGGGAGGCGATGGAGAACTGCAGTACGGGGAGCGCCGAGCGGTGCCGAGAAGAACGCGAGGTGTGCTGAACGCATCGGGGACGATCATTCCGTACACGTTAGCGGCGTATCACACACGGGAGGATTATTCTCACTGCGCAGTTCGGCGTTTCCAAACCCCTGGCGTCTGTAGCGCGCTCAGATGGGGGCGCGGAACGAAACTAGAGCGACATTTGACCGTGTAATGGCCATTCCTCGTGATAGACGGTTGTCTGTGCGCAGGGAAAGCCACTTTTGCAGTTGCAGGAGATAGGTGGAGAAATTTTATTTACAGGAAAAGCCGAGAAAGGTCAGCCTGAGCTGCCGCACTTTCGATTGCTGCTGTGGTACTGGGGGAAATGAAAGGGCAGTGAAATGCATATGGATGAATGATGACAGTGAGGGGAATGATGGTAAGTGCGTCAGACAGCGGCCCCACTTAAGGCGCTCGGCCAGCTAGTCCCGTGGCTTGCGGCAACTTTCGCTTTCGTCGTCGGACCCGCAGTTGTGTAGTATCAGGCCATGGACCGAGAACGGCGCCCTCCGACAAGTGGTTCATTTGCCGACGCTGAATGAGAAACTGTGCAGTGTCCTTCTTTCCTGCACATATGCCGGGCAATCACGTAGTCCCACAAAGCTTAGCAAAGTACTCGAATTCCTCTACGACCTCTGCGCGAAACCTGGGATCGGAAAGTGCACACTGAAAACCGATCTGTAGGTGTCACTATTGCGGCGCACCCTGCATGCCAAGGTATTTTCTTTCTTTCTTTCTTTCTTTCTTTCTTTCTTTCTTTCTTTCTTTCTTTCTTTCTTTCTTTCTTTCTTTCTTTCTTTCTTTCTTTCTTTCTTCCAGTCGTAACCATGGTCTTTTCCTTTTTTTTTTCTTTTCCGTTTTGTTCGGGTCGACTGGCCCTGCCTTCCTTCTTTCTTTAGCCTGTCACTTTCTCTCCTACTGAGGGGTGCACACTACCGTCTATTGTTAGAGCTAACACGGAATTGGTATTTGAACACAAATTACTGCTGAAATATGGCATGCATACACGCTGCAGTCGGACGCCTCTATAACGAAGTGCATGGTACCTCCAAAATTGTTCACTATAAAGGTCACTTCGTTGTAAACATCGCGCATCGTACCGCGCACCCAGTAGAAAAGGTTAAGCACACCCAACAAGAGAAAACCTTCGTCTGAAATGAAATCGAGCGACTTGGGGGAAGTAAATCGCTATTCTTTCCGTGCGCACTTCGTCTAACGGAATGTGCGACTGCAGCCGGCGACCTTATTAGGCCGAGGTCTGCAATTTGTAAATTACAATATGGGCCATAAGGTAATTAGTTAAAAACTTCGTTAGTGAATATTTGTTACTTAGTCGATTGTGCATTTCAATTTTTTGTGCAAGTAACGTCCGCCTCTTCAAGTAGACCAGCTCATGGACTAGATCATCGGAAGCCCGACACCAGGTAAGTATATACCAGGTATATATACGGCTATATATAGACACCTTCAGGGACCGGTCCCTATGCTTCTCGGCCTTTTGGCTAAGATCAAATGTAGTACCTCATGGACTAGAATTGTATTGTCTACCACAGGCAGTTTTCAAAGCTTTTTGAAAGTGTTCGCGTGAAACACCCGGTATAGTTGATGAGCGGGCTCAGTACATGGCTCGCCTCAGGCCCAATGAATACGGAATCACGAGCATGAAGTAGCACCCTTATATATATATATATATATATATATATATATATATATATATAAAGTCATGAGGGAGCATACATTAAGCGGAAGAAATGGAGCTGGGCAGGTCATGTAATGCGTAGGATGGATAACCGGTGGAACCATTAGGGTTACAGAATGGATACCAAGAGAAGGGAAGCGCAGTCGAGGTCGGCAGAAAACCAGATGGGATGATGAAGTTAGGAAATTTGCAGGCGCTAGTTGGAATACGCTAGCGCAAGACAGGGGTAATTGGAGATCGCAGGGAGAGGCCTTCGTCCTGCAGTGGACATAAAATATAGGATGATGATGATGATGATATAAGTAAGGCGACAGAGCGGGGGTTCGGGCAGCGGATCTAACACGCGTACGTGCATGCTCTCGTGTGCGCCGAACTTCACGACCGTCTTCAGTTTTCAAGATCGCCGAGCGTGGTTCATTGACTTGCCTGTGAAAGACAGCTGGGGTCCAGGCCTGCTGAATTGTGTCATATAGGCGGTGACTTGCTGGCCCGGTCGTTGTCTTAATATTGTACTCACTGACGTTGTGCTTACACATATTTCTGTAATGGATCCTGAACCAGACATGTCGGCTATGGATCCAGATGCTGTCGCAGTCATTGCGCATGCCTTTTTATGCTATAAACATTCCTCTTCTTCTTCTGACGTCAGAGGCAGCAAGTTCCTGCTTCCGCTGTTGCAGTAAGCCCTCTATAGCGTTGGCGTATCCCATGAATCCGTCCGCGGACCATGTTTCAAGTGGCTTATATAGCTCCGGGAGTGGAGTCTGAGTCTGGCATCCGATCAGCCTTTGCACAGTTCACTGCAGCGCATGAGTTATCTTGTGCGCGAATTATTGTTCTGAGTATTTTTTTGTATTAGAGTGCATTTACACTGTGTACGTGAATATTGCTTTATATTTGTAAATTCCCCGCATATAACTACTGTTTTTTGATTTACGTTATTAGTTTGTAGATAATTGTTTAATTTGCGTCTACATTTACAACGGAAGCACATCACATTTAATTGCGCGTATGTGCGCCTTCACTGCTTCAAATGCGGAGTGGAGCAAGATCCCTTGTCAAGCTATATGCCTTTAGCTCTTGCTCCACTTTCTTTTGTATTTGGAAAGAAAGAATGAACTTGTTCAAAACTACAAACTACATTATAATGTGGGATGCTGCGCCATTCAAGGAAAACCATTTGAAATACGTGCGTTTTAAAGCGGCATTAACTTTGAAGCTTCTTGACTTTCTGGATGGCTCTTTTCCTCATGTCATTGGAGTGGGAGAACTTAACAAGGAAATCGTCCTGAATCAAATAGAAATTTCTGAACGGCTCCGCAGGCATAGCTTTGACAATGTTCAACAGAGGAGGCTCCCAAAGGCTGAAAGGTAAAAATCCATTACCGTGAAACGGTTCTTCTAAAATAGTTCTCCTTAAAAATAAGAAACATCGCCATAATAAGAAGCCGTCTATCGTCTCATCATCACCACACAGTGGGCGCTAGGAGATACGGTACCAGACCAGCTATATGAAACCTGTAGTTTAAGGCAGGTACTTCAATTCATCGAGAACGGCGGAAATTTCCACTCCAAGAGAATAGGATGCGTCGATGCTCAAATGAATGTGTTAATGTGGGGTTCCAAGACGTTTGAATGACTGGGTATGTTTTGAACCTAGCTGCAGTTGGAAAGGCTGACGCCGAGAGAACGGGACCACTAAGGACCGCTCTTGCCAAGCTGTCTGCTATTTCATTCAGAACTATTTCTCCTGCAGCATGATAGTTGGGACACCCTGTATATGTTGCCTTTTTCATTTATCTGTATACATCAAATTTATTTCTTTCCATACGTCGTACAAAACACTGAAAGCAACAAACTCTGGAGCTTGGTGATGCGCGCTTGGAAGCATCTCGTGAGGAATGGGAAGTGAATTTGATGAGTCCTGCCGTTGCTCACCACTTGCTCGAAAAATAAGTGATGTTTTTTGTTCACTTTTAGAGGATGTGCTTACTATAGTCTGTTGAATTATAATGTAAACGTCCACAGAGCTCACATAATAACTTGTATCTCTTTGGTGGATATAAGGGCAATGTTCAATGAAGAAATGTGGTTGCTGTCACGTCACCTACGCTCGCATCTAATGTGGCCTGTTTGGGTAATATGTCACCATTTTGTTTCCCACATCACTAAGTTTCGCGATAAGTTTCACCCGCCAATTTATCTAGCGGTGGTAGATACCGTAACAAAGCCGCTCACCACCCTAAAGCAAGACTGAATTATAGTCGGTGACCACTCAAGAATTACAAGGTTTGTTATGTACGCTTTCCAGCTCAAACACAGTTTGCTTAGACCACAAGAAAATGTATGCACCCGTAGGCAGGCGCACAACTGTGGCATGAACATTTCGTGTAACATAACGTATCGCACACGCGGTACATCTTACTTGATATAAACAAAACAAATGAGCAAACAAAACCAGAAACAGCGCTCGCCAGCCAATGAGGTTCGCTTATTTGGCTGACGTCAAGCGGTTCCGCATGTTTGAAGCAACTGATTTTTCCCTACCGATCCGTCTTCGTGTCACTGGTATTAGTTTGAAATGTGAACGCCTGGGCCAAGTTTATGGGTGATTCAGGTATCACTGCTCAGCCGAAGGAAACATTTTAGCTCGGAACAACTAGCTTTTATTTTCCAATTAGTCTAGCATTTACTCTACCAGAGCAAAGTCAATAAGGTGAGATCGAATTCCATATGGCTAGGGTCTCTATCAGAGGTGAAAGGCAGGTTTACTGCGTTTTTGTGGGTGGAGCTTGTTTGTTTGTCACTAACTAAAGATACTTGACACCCCACCTTGTCAGCGCAAGGTAATTTCCATACTCTCAGTGAGAGTATGGAAAACTTTGTCAGTTTTAGCTAAGTGACAAGAAGGATTCAATAAAAGAAAAACGCAGTAAGCGTCGTTCAAGATATGTAATGCAAGCAAGCCATTGTTCTCACGTGGTCACAGATTAAAGCCTCATTCGTAGAGAGCGCGAAAGCGGCGTTAGTAAGAGGCCTTCACATGATGCATACTTATGGTCATGACCTGGCCATTGACTTCATACGTTATAAATCAAGCTGCTTAATGTTTTATACTGCTGGTACCTGAAGTTATTTCAGTTATCGAAGTAGACCCTTATAGTTACCCATTGAGCTTCATTAGTTGAATAACTGTCCTGCAGTCCCTTTGACCATGTCAACAGTTTATCGCACACACACACACAAAAAAATACTGTATCGTAAACGTCTCACTCTTTTGGGTTATGTAAGCAAATTCACCTCCGACATTTCAGTACGCTTGCAAAACTCGAAGCCCTGTAAACAATTCCTGTTTGGCATCCGGGAATGCCAGATGCCTTGTCATAAAGAGCAAACTGTCAAATCTTAAAGACTTAAAGACAAGCGTTTTGTCTCCAGCACTTATATCTTGGCCATTTAACTGTTTGTCCTATCATAATTCACCCGAGAGACCAAATGCTGATTCATTTTGGAAAAGGTTTGATGTTTTGAAATTGCTGCCTGTTAAATTACTTTCATTTCGCGCTAGACGCGGCCGCGTGCGAAGTCTCATCAGCCGCACTTGTGAAAAAAAAAATGTAACCTGTAAAAAATATACAGTCAAACCCGGATATATCGAACCCGGTTATAATGAACTATCGTGTATACCAAACAGCTGTAAAATTCCCTTGGCAATTTTTGTATAAAGTTTTTTTATTTGATACATATCGAATTAGTCATAAATCGAACTATTTCGCGATCCCCATCGAGTTCGATATATCCGGGTTCTATTGGATGTCTAAATCATCGACGTTCTGACGTCAGAACCCCTAAGATAAATAAAAAAAAATAGGGAGACGTTGTGCCATGCCCTACACGGCGAGAAGGGCAATTTAATGGCCGCAAGAACGTAACTTCTGTCGCGTGCCTCTGCAGGGGCCGTCATGGAACTTCACCTATACGATCTGGGTGAAGGATAATTAGTCACGTGATGCGAGCGGGGGCAGTCTGCGTAGGGAGGACCGAAAAGGCAGTCTCCCTCCAGCAAGGAACGAGAGTGGCTGGTCGGGTCGCCAACGCCTGATCAACCACGGGACCTGGGGCCCTGATCGGCCGCTACCTATACTCACCTTCAGTAAACCACCCGTCTCGACTTCATGAAGTCCGCAGGCCCGTCACTCTTGCCACTTTCCCTGGAACTAACTTATACAGAGTGTTTCACTTAACATGGGCCAAACGTAAAAAAAATATGCAAATGCTACGTAGATGGACAGAACCAAGGTAATGTTGTTGGCCGTCGCTTGGAGGTTATTTTTTGCATTCCGCCTAGTCACATAACTAGTCTGAATTATTTAATCAACTTCTCAATTACTATAATTAGATGAAAAGTGTCGATGAGAAAATCGTAGAGCAGCATGAAAAATTCCCGATACAGCTTCTCTGTTGCTCAATACGCGCTAAATAAAAGTGCTTTTCCGAGCGTGAAAGAAGCCCGCGAATACACGCAAAGTACCTCGAGCGGCCAGTCGCACGGCAATTTTGCGTGCATTCGCGGGCTTCTTTCACGCTCGAAAAAAAAAAAAAACTTTTATGTAGCACTTATTAAGCAAGAGAAAGCTGTATCGAGAATTTTTCATCTTCCTCTATGATTTTCTCATCGACACTTTTCATATAATTATAATAATTGAGAATTTTAATTATTCAGACTAGGGATGTGATTTGGCGGAATGCAAAAAACTGTCAGCCCTTCCACTGGGGTGGAGATGGAAGACCAGCGAAGTTTTACTATGGTGGGAATTGTGTATTTCCAATTATGACTATTAAGATGTGATGGTGTAATTGGTGATTTCAACTATTGAAGAATGAGAAATATATATGATCCAGTGGTTTTCATTAATATAGTGACCACAGGGACCATGGCCTTATGGTCGCTACGGTACACCGTCATAGGGTGTACGGCAAAGGTTGGCACGTTCTTCATTACGCGTCACCAACGTCGCGCGCGTTCGGTGCTAACGCGGGCAAAACGCCGTCGCCATCGACAACAGTTGTGCGCGTTGTTTGTGTAACCGCGCACAACCGCTGCCAAAACGCTGGCTACGTGACGGAAGGGCTAAACGCCGTTGTCGACACTGTCAGGGGAGAGGCGGGCGAGAGCCCAGAGAGAGTCGGCGGCAGAGGTGACAAAGGCCGGCAGGGCTGCGCGCAGGCGCCGCAGTGGGAGAGCGGCCGCGCGCACGCGCAGTGCCTCGATGGCCTCCTCGCCCACCACTTCCCTTCCACTGGGAAGTCGCGGTTGCTCTCCGCCGTGCGCTCGCTCCCCGTGAAAGCGCGCGTTCCTCGCCCTCGCGCGCTTACACTCGCACATACAGCATACGGCCAATGAGAGTTTTTTTCTATTGCCGGACGCGACCATCGAAGAGTGAGCCCTTAACAGCTTCGCTGTAAAAATCAATCTCCAAGAGACGGCAAACAACATTACCTTGGTTCTGTCCAGCTACGTAGAATTTGCATATTTTTTACGTTCGGCTCAAGTAAAGTGAAACACCCTGTGCAATCTTGTTCCATGTTATCGACTCTCACGCATCAGTAAAACTTAAGGGAGATGTTGTAGGGGCCGGTTCTCGCTGGGGTTCCGGTGCCGACGCAGTCGATTTGCGGCCTGCTCTGGATGGCCGCTGGGGGTTAGCTACAAGCTTGGGCGCTCGTAATCTACCTGGGAGCATCTCTACCATAATCACTATTCACAAATTATAGCACTTGAGTAATAATATCTTAACCATTTTGCCCACTGGACTTACTTCCCTCAGAGTTTTTTTTTCACATATGTTCTTTATGCAAAATTTTCCTTTCTGGTTCCGGCCCCCACTAGGCGTGCCTCATAACCAAAAACGTGGCTTCGGCACGTAAAACCTCGTATTTTTTTTTCATACACCCGGTATAAATGCTGAAATGAGCAACCAACCTGCAGATTGTTCATTAATACGATGGCTAGCATGTAGATTCGTTTAGTCTTTGTACCATGGTTTCATTTACTACGCTTTAAAGCAACTCATTATTTTGAATCAACTTTATTTTCCGAAACGCGGAAGGCAATAAGACTCGGTGCACACGCATAATCAATAGTGTTGCATTTATAACGGAACACTTCGATGAAACTGATCAATTTTCGAAGTCACCAAGCAGGTTGAAGCCACAATGACGAAGTTTAGGCAAATCCATGTGCTAACCATCATTCGCATGCTCGCTTGAGCATCGTGCATGCAGCTTCTATAGATTGACACTAGGGCGAGAGTTCTCCCTAGTAGATTTTGTAGAAAGCTTTATGCTTGACGGGTTGACTATTATGAAATACCTCATGCATTTTGAGCGCCTTGGAAGCGACAGAAAAATTCAGAGAGTAAAAGAGAACAGGACAGGGAGGACTCTGAATTTTTTCGTTCCTTGCGAAGCGCGGGAAACGCATCAGTTATTGGAATTCCTACTATTGCTCAGCTCTCTGCCATAGGTTCTACGTTTTGAATAGATCACGGAGTAGACACACTAGGCAAAGAGAGAGAAAGAGAGAGTGAGAGATTTTGGAAACACAGTCTTCAAAAAAGGAACCATCTGTTTATTCGGCGCCTTTGCCAACGTTTCGCTGGCGCACTTTTAAATAACTCAACGTGTGACAAACAGTGACCGCTGGAGGGAAGGCTTGGAAAACAGTACAGGTAGAACTAGCGGGTGAAGTATTTTCCTCGGGAATGGTGGTGGGGGCGAGGGGAAACAGAAACAAGGGGGGAGGGGAAGGGGGTAGAGTCGCGGAGCACATCCGCACTATGTACAACAAGAGCGCGCGCGCACTGACACCGGAAGTGAGGTGAGGGAAGTGGAGTGTCCTCAGTAAAGGAGAAGTACAAAGGAGTCTGCAAACGGGGGGGTCACGTGACAAACCCCCTTCTTTTCGCAACGCCCGCCATCTAGCAGCTCCTTGTCCAACGCTAAAATGTTCGTCGGGTTCTTCTGCGCACAGGTAAGTTGGCGATGGTCCTGACGGGTCGTGTCCTTTCTCGGACTTGCTGGACAGTTTTCATTAACGAATTAATTCTGAATATGTACGAATTCCCCTTGCTTCGTACAAAAGATAATCAGAAGGCAAAGGTAGTATAGAATAAACGAAAGCTCCTGCTGTTCCTACAGCGAGCTTTAAATTATTCGCATCGTTTCTTAAGAGGATTCCTTGGGTATCCGCGAGATTCTTGTAATGCACTTTACGGTTTCTTCGCGTTAGCAAGTCCCGAGACCGCACAACGCAACATACAAGCTTCAAATTTTCGTAAATACGGAATCCGACCTTTAAGCTACTACGCCACGCAGTAGCAAGTATCTTTGACTGCCTGGAAGCTTTGTCGGCAATAAAGGATTCAAAACGAGGAAGAAGATTTCATCGCAGAATCTGCATCCGCGGTGTATCGGGAAGATCGCTGCTCCCGCAATCGCAACAATTCCGTGCAAACAGGATTACGTGTTATCTGGGCAGTCATATTCTTTTTCTGGACAGACGGTAACAATCGTGAGCTATCTTTGAGCCCAGGCAAGCTGTCTCTACCTCCTGGACAACTGATGCGCAGATCCGCAGTGAAGTCGAGAAGCCAACCACGCGTCTTGAATCGCCACTTCTCGGTGCGCAGAACACCCGACATCTCTCCATTGTGACTAAATCTCGCTCTGATGCCGCGAACAGCCCGCAGTGAGACCCACGGCTGCGTCGCGGCAAGAACCATTGCACTTCGTCGTTGAGAGACGCCAAGCTCGCTCATTGGCCGGCGGCCGTCTCCGCGCCGGTGACGTACGAAGGATGGCGCTTCACGTGGACGCGTCGATGCCCGGCCCGTCGGAGACGAGAGGGAAGCGGAGCGTGGTACGTGGCGCCCCCTAGAGGTGGATCTTGCGCAGGTCGGACGGGCACGTGACCGCGTCGCACTGCGGGCAGAGCCTCTTCGCACCCTGCATGCGTGGCAAAGCAAAAAGGCACAAGGCGAGAATGTTAGAAGAAGTGACGAATGACTTCGAGTGTACCGCCACTGTGACGGTGGCACAGAGTGCTGACACCAATTCGGCTCTTTAAGAAACAGTTTAGATAGCACAATAATAATATAAGGTAGGATATGGGAGAATCCAAGATAACAAACTCCGCATCACTCACTTTTCTACCGATTCATTACAGCCACACCAAAGAGAAAATGGAGTTGAGCTTCATTAGTAAATTACCACTCTATAACACACACACACACACGCACACGCACGCACGCATGCACGCACGCACACACACACACACACACACACACGCGCGCACACACACGTGCGCCCACGCACGCACCGTCCGTGACGTCATCGATCTGCTGCCTGGTCTATGTAGGGAGGTGAGGTGCGGCAAATGTTAACAGCTAGGAAACTTTAGGCTCGGGATCAGCTCCGATGCCGCCTATTCAAATACATATAAAACGCAAGAACCGCTTTTATGAAAGAATCCCTTGGCCTTACTAAAACTTGTTGGGCTAGTTGGTAAATGCTTCAAACAACGCCCCTTTCGCCTGTTTTTTCCTTGGTGTTTTGCATCTTTTTCTTTGCATGAAACCATTTGACCTGTTTCAATGAAATTTGCTTTAATTGAGAGAAAAAGTTGAAATCTGGTGACTGTAGCAAGCGGAAACTTCACTTAGAGCATGGGATCTATTAGAAAAGCTACCGAGAATTGGTACGTTTAAAAAAATAAAAGCACAATGTTTACAAATCTGTAAATCTGCGCCAAAAACAGGTATCGCAGTTATGTAAGTGAAATGCGTTAGAGCAGCTAAAGCGAACCAATTTGACTTATCTATTTGCAGCTATCGTGAATTTTTTACGAAGTTTACGAGGGTTTTGCAAAAGTCCTACTCACATACAAATGGTAAACTTCAGACGTGCTTATAAAGATCAATTTTGTCCTCTTTAGGAGTATTATTAGGTACAGTTTACAGAATCGTGATGTCAGTCCTCATTGCCGAGTTGCACAAGTTGCAAACGTGATAGTTTCGTTTATTGAAATATTACAATTCTCAACAATTGTCACGAAACTATTGACGACCTAAATCAGAATTCCGCTTGCAATATTCTCTATATTTAACTTCTTTTAGATGCAAGAAGCCTAATAAAATTAGGTGCTGTGATTGCCGAGAAAAACGATTCATCCTTTCTCATGTATTTAGACAGGAGCCCCAGAGCTGAAGCTTCGTCTTAAGGTGTGCTCGTTTTATAGATGAAACAAAGCCATATGCGGAAGGTGCTTACCAGAGTCTGAAGCCAGCAGCGTTCGCAGTGGACGTGCCAACAACATACGGAGACCAACGGAGTTGTGTACGGACCCTGCGGATAAGACAAAAAGAAAAAGAAGGAAAGATGAGACACACGTGATTATAGATCTCACATCACTATCAGCCTGACTTATGTACACTGCTGAGCGAAGGCGTCTCCCATCGATCTCCAGTTGAGAGAGAGAGAGACATAAGCTTTAATTGTTTGAAACGCTAATCCGATCTCCAGTTGTCATCGTTTCTTTTTTTTTGCGTCAGTCGATTCCATATCTTACGCCTGCAGAATCGCTAATCTCCTTACACGAGCTCAACCTATAACGTTCTCGACTGTGTGTCCCTTGCTTTGGAACCCGTTCTGTATCTTCTTTTGACGATCGGCTATCTGCCCTATGCATAACATGGCCTGCTCAACTTCTTTTATTCTGTTTCACCTCAATGACATATCAACTACATATCAACTACATTTCAACTACATTTCAACTACATTTCAACTACATCTCAACTACATCTCAACTACATCCCAACTTCATGTGCTCTTACAGATGAAAAAAAGAACCGCTACGCGCTCACACGCACACGATACACACATGGTACATTCGACTGGTCGATCCCTTCCGCGCTGCGACTCGGTTTGTAACTGTGCGGAATTCTCTGGCCACTAGGGCCAGAGTAAAGCATGAATGAGCTAAAAGTTCAGCTGTTCCTGGATCAGTCGTATAGGAGCTACGGGGCTGGAACTCTGTCAGATCATGTTCACGCTCGTAGCTCGAAGGTGAGAGCAGTTCCGATAGCTCTGAGCTGGAGCGCGGCGTGCTTACCGTAGAAGGAGGGACTTGTGCCCCCCCCCCCCCGCCCCCTCTTCCGCAGTTCAAAGGGGAAGGGGAGGTCAAAGTATACAATTTATTAGAGTAAATTATCGAAGGTGCTTTAGGTACCCCGTTAAGAGCTGCTTCTTAAAGGTACCCCTTTAAGAAGCGGCTGTCAAGTCACACGACGCAGGCGTTACAGCTATCGTTCGCATTTCAGGCGAAGTGCTCTGTGATATGGGCCGTACACGTACATATCGAGATAAGAGCCTCCGCTCTTGATTAGTGGCATCTGCATGGGCCTCATTGAGGCCAGAAAGATGGTCCTCTTAGTGTTATAAAACCTTGGAACAATGCCTTCACCAGTCCACGGCAACCGCATTCCTACGAAGATAGTATGCAAAAGAGCTCGTGTACCGAGCAATGAATGCACGTGGAAGAACCCAACGTAGTCAGGATTAATCCTGATCCCCCCTCCAACTCCCCACCGACACTACCTTTACCTGTCGTGGTGACTACAGATTGCTTTGGGAGGTTGAACACAATTCATCGATCGCTACCGAAGTTTTAGGCGTTACGCAAGCAGTGGACAGAGATCATTCATGCAGGCGACGGCGTCACGTGATCTGACGAGCCTTGTATAGTTCCCTACGAAAATTACCTGCTGGGAAATTGGACGCTAGTGGCTACGGGAGGGCTACAAGTGAACGGTTAAGCTGCAGCACGGGAGTGATGGTTAGTTTATGCATTCGCCTAAAATTTCAGTCCTCGTGGCTTCGCGGGCAGCTTTTCGTATTTTGTAAGTTGATCACATTGAACAAAATATTGCGCTACAAATGCACCAATTAGCAATTACTGTGCGTGTGTGCAAGGGCTTGCTGCGGTGCCATTTTGAGAAATGAGTGATTGCTAGGGAAAAAAAAGTAACGCCTCAACAAGGTCTGAAGTCACTACCATGCAGATAAGACCAATTCGTGGACTACCGATGGTTCCTCTGGTAGCTAAACAGCGTTCGGCGGCGCTAGATTTCTTTCTAGTAATTTTTTGCAGCAAACTCTCTGGGCCACGCATTAAAAAAAGTAAAAAAAAAGGAAATGAGGAAAACACCACGATGCAACACCACGAAATGATGTGTGCACTTACCGAGCAAATGACGCACTTCCACCTGACTGTTTCGTCCGCACTTGCGCTTCTGCAGAGAGAGAGAGAGAGAAAAGAATATAGGTCAAGGCAGTTAGCAACGTAGAAAGACTCTCTTCACTATTGCAGCTGCGCTTCTGTCGCTTCCATAAAAAGATTGTCAAAGTGCCCCCCCCCCTTCCCCCCAACCACACTCTCCCCCTTAATGTAGGCCGCCGAAATCAAACGGACGCATGAGCAATACTTCGAAAGCATATACTGCTGACGTCGATAACGGTGTTTGGTGATGGCGCCCCAATTTAACGTCAACACGTTTTCGTAGACGGCGTGACAGCGTGAAGACGGCGACGCGATAGCGACGGTGTGACGACAATGGAAGGAGGGCAAAGGAGGCGATGGCGGCGCTATACGACAAGGGAACATGACCTCTTAAGACGGCATGACGAAAACGGAATTGCGACAGTTTAAAAAACAAAAAACAACAACAAAAAGAAAAGAAAACGACGGAGCGACAAGAGCAGCATGACGCCAGGCTGACGACGATGGCATGCCAACGTCCGCGCAACGGAGTTTTCGTTTGAGCTCGTTTATTCCACGGAATCCAGATCTTTCTTTCTTGCCACATTTGTAAATCTCTATACGCTTTTTTTTTCGTTTCCATCCTTTGCATACAAATTACCCTCTCTGTCTTTCTCACTTTCTTATTGATGAGTCGGGATTGTGCATTTTAAACTTTCAATTAAAACAGCTTGGTTGCCAAGTTTCTCGACCTGTTAATCCATTTTGTTTCCACGTGCTCTTGAGGTATTTGTGCACTTTCGTCGCCCATTTGATTTCATTCGTGAGCCTTCCTTCAAGACTTTGTTCTAAGCTCCCTTATATCTAGAAATGCCATCCATAAAGGCTTATTCCGACATATCGAATATCTATGCACTGAATTAGCACAAAGATAATATCATCTAAGCGTCTGCATTGGTATTGAGTGATCATGTAGTTCCCCGACAATAGAATTCCTTTGCCACCCTCTTGGACAGCTCTGATTTTATGCCTTGCATTGCCATTCTCACAGCTAACGTTAGAGAAGCTGTCAAAATGAAGAAAAAACGTGGTGCAAGATAAGATTATAACACCCAACGGCGTTCGGTCACCAGACCTCTGACTACCGAACACTGCAGGTCTTATAGTCGTATCTTGCACCGTATTGCAGTGCTCGAGTCGAGACCCTCGCTACACAATGTTTTCCTTTCATGACAATCTCTCCGCCTTGCAGATCTTCCCAGAACGTGATCTGCCAGATAATGGCCTCTGAGATCAGGAGACAGCGCGATCTCGGAGGCTACGCTCAAAGTCTGCATAGTTTATGAAGGCAGAGAAGAGAATTCTACTAGAAGCCGGAACCGTCGATTTTAAGTTCGTATACTCTCTGAAGTCGATTACGTAATGGTGCGATGCAACGCGGTCCCTACGAATGTGCCTATAGTTATCGCGGGGAGGACGGGAGCGACAGTGCGAAGACGCAGAGAAGGCATAGAGAGTGGGAGGCCTAGCTAGAAGGTGCGGGGCAAGCAATCACCTCTCATCGGCCGCTTGACCATCTTCAGTGCAGGGCGTTTCGCTACTGCTTCCGACACCGGCTCCCGCGCCCGACGACGAAGGGGACCTGCGACGAGGCCAGTAAAATAGAGAGAAAGGAAGAAAGAAAAAAAAAAAACTGTGAGCCGGCGGGTTCAATCGAATGGACGAATCACGGCCGGGACGGCGTGAAAGTTTCTAACTAAAGGTTTATCTGCCCATCTATACGACTACCGGATCAAATGGAGAGAACGCTAAAGATTTAGGAAAATGAGGAAATGAGGTACGGTATACTAGACGGAAGAAATCCAACTCTGAAGACCGCTGCTTCTTGCCTATTGAGCGTCCGTCGTTCTTCAGGAACACTCAGGGTCGCTTCTGTCTGTTAGTAAAGCTCCCGATTCAGTGGGGTGACATCCATGGTCAAGGCAAACATCTGGTAAACACGAAACTTTTTTTTCTTTTTTTTTTTACAAGAACGAAATTCTCGGGTTACTGCCCTTTTCGCGTCCACTGGAACAGTCAGTTCTGCGAGTCTACCGGAATGATTGTGAATCGTGGAAGCTCATTTCGCTGTTTTACTCTCTAAACATTGTCCCTCTCTCTCAAAAGTAGTATTGATTGTGTCATTTACTTTTATATTTGCCGCCAGCGTCCTACAGACCTGGACGAGACGGCTTAATCTCTACAGTGATTCCCTACCCGGGTTACAATAAAAGGGGGGTCACTTCCATACGCTATCCCGTTCCCTTCTCTATTCTCCCCAAACGGGACAACTGGGGGTGCTAGGCAGGCGAAATGCGCCCTCTCACTGCGAACCGGCCCCGTCGACACGTGCGTAAATGCGCTTTGCCCCGTCCACATATCGTTTCTTTCAATTCTTTTTCTTTTCTTTTTTTACTGGCGGGAAGTGTGTATCCGGCGAGTAGTAGCTTCTCTCTCTCTCTCTCTCTCACTTTACTCTTTTACGGCTGCTCGGCCAGCCTTCCCCGGGAACGTTCTTTTTTTTTTTGTCGTTACTTTTCGTTATGTTTCGTTACCTCGACTTTCTGCCTCAACCTCCCCATTCGGGACAGCTCTGTCACCCTTCCTTTCTTTTCTTTTTCACTCTCAGCTTTTGCGAGAGATCAGCCCTCTCTCACCTGACACCGCCAATTTGAGTGACTGTCGCGTCACGTCAGCCGACCGGAACTGATGTCACTCTGACGTCCGCGGACCCGCGTGCTCTCATCCCGCCGGGCCTTTCCCCAACTTCACCCCATCACCTGTTCCCCAAATGCTCGCTTTTCTTTACGTTATCTCTTTTTTTTCTATTTTATTTTTTCTTACGCCTCTCCGTATTCGCACGGCCCTACTCGGAGCCGTATTCAGAGCGGAGGGTGCGTTTTCAAACCCCCTTGCTCGGGCCCGACGTCGAAAACGGACGGCACCCGTCAAAGCGGGGGTGGCCAATTTGACTAAAAGCACCGCTTCTCACTTTCCCGCCAGGGCAATTCTTGCGTCCCGGACGCAACTGCGCGACAGCGCCAAGCCCGACGCCGCGAAGCCCGCCCATCACTTCGAACTGCCCGTCCTCGCTCAACTTTCTGCGTCGTGTACGGTGCGAGTAGTACATCCTTGTTAGGGCAAGCGAGTCGAGTTTTTTTTGCGCGCTTCAAAGGCGATAGCACGAAACCGCCGCCCCTAGTATGGCAGCCCATCTTGAGTCCTTTTCACACTGTGGAGGCACCACTCTCTCCTCGCTTTTTTTTTATTGCTTTGCTTTTTTTCCCCTTAATGTTTAGCCTCGCTAGGAGTATCGGGGAAGCGACCGAGTGTCGATCTGCGTTCCGGTCATGCGAGTCAACTCAAGCCGTCCCTTGTCAAGTCGAGATGCTAAGCAAAAGAAAAAAAAAAAAAAAAAAAGAGGAACGGGAGGAGAGAAGGCGGACGGCACGTTGTCAAACAGCGGAGAACAACTTGTCGTCGAGAGGCCCGCCCGCAGTCCTAATTGAATTATATCGAGAGCATTTGCATGAGAGCAAAATGGAGACCGTCGCTCCGGCATGTTTCTTTTCTTTTCTTTTCTTTTTTTTCGTTTTTGATTCTTTGGTTCACTTTTGCCCTGTACTTATGCTCGTTGGTACGTGGAAGCTGGAAGAACAACACATGCTATACTTAGTCTTTCTGCTCTTTAAATGTTTCATAGTTGCGTTTTCAACTTGAGAATGAATTTTTCTTTTTTTTTCTACCGCGAGACTCCGTAGACACGAAGTTCTCGTTACACTTTAGGGTGTCTTCAGTGAAGGCGACCCACAACGCAAAATAAAGAAGAAAAAAAAAAGGAGAGAAAGTCCATCAGTTCGGCTTTCTTATGTTCCTGTGAAGCCCTCGCTGGGAAGTGACTTCTCGCAGCAGTGACGTAGTTTTTGTCTTTGAATTTCCCGCGTGATCATTGCTTTTATTCTTGCTTATTTGGCATGCATTTAATCTTGCGCTGTCAGCGGTGACGGAGAGAGTCGACTTATCACGACTACGGCCTGATGTGTCTTACACTTTTTCATGGTGTTCTGCATGAAAGAAATGGTCTGGCGTAATAGAAATTATCTTGTCCTGCTATTTTCATGCTGTGTGCTTTATTCCCCGCCATTCCGCATCGGGCGTTTGTTTGAAGGCATGCAGTAGACAGCTTTAACCCTTCGTAAGCGCCTTACACTTCGTGGAATAGCGAAACGCTGATTACGTCGATGGCAGCACCATCGCTCGTACTGCCATCTCGTGGCGCTTCCTTTAACCACCACGACAGAGAAACGTTTTTGTGTCACGTGATTTTTTTCTTGATGAAAGGAAAAGGGTAGACAAAATAATCTGCTATACGCTAATGATTGTCGCTGTTTGATGCGGTCACACCAGCAGATAGTTAAAGACGCCCGTTGCAACTGAGGCTATGTCCTCCGATCACAGAGCATGACCTCTGATTTCGGAGGTCATGCTCTGTGTGCTCTGGCTGACGTCACTGTCGCAAGGTCGCGTAAACAGCGCTGCTATGCTTCCGCCACATATGCAAGAATGGCTTTTCTTCTGTACTTTATGCTGTGCACTTTATGCTGTGCACTGCTGTCCAATTTCAACGGCCTTGGGAAACAAGTTATCCACCTTTTTGCTTCACGCTTTCCCGTCACGTGACATATCAGTTCTAGATGCCCGGCGCCTGTGCAGTTATTAAAGCGAAAAATTAAGTATTCCTTTGTTTCTACTGTTGTGCTATTGTTGCATGATTCTTCGCATCTCACATTTCTTTCACGTTGTGTTCCGTTGCTCAATTGTGTCGAGTACGATTGAGCTCACAACTGAAGAAGGGCGCGTTCAGCTGGGTTGCGTTTTGGCTTAGTGCTTTTGATTTATCTGCCGAGGATGGAATTGATTTGAAGTTTATTTCCATGGCGCGTAAGAAAAGTAAGTACACGTTTTTCGGCTGTAAATTAAGAAGTTCCAAAGTAGGAACTCTCCGGGGCACTTTTTTTGTGTATACAAGATACCGAGACAAGGCAATGATAAAATCACAACGTAAGAACGAACTGTGCTCATAGAAAAGAATATTTCAGTATCATAACCTAGGAGCGACGTAAAGATACAATAGCAAGAGCGTATAACTCATAATTGTAATTACCCTACAGCAAGAAGTTATTTGGCAGAACTTGTTACTGGGCTAGTCTGGTCACGTATGAATAAACGTAGCATTGGTATGACGGACGTAATAAAGGTGACAGACCGAAATTATCTGCATGCGAATTATCATAAACATGCGAGAGAATAACAATTTATGCATCATATGATTCGTAAAGAGTTAAAACGTTTACTGTTACAAATATTACTATACGCAAACGTGTCTGCAGAAAAAAAAAATTTAAGGATAAGCAGATTTATCGTCGTATGGGAATTGCACTTGAGTTTCATAAGTTGACACCACTATTCATAAGACTACTTACTAAGAAAAAGCTTAGTCACCTCGTGGGTTAGGAGTGCATTAAGTTAGTGTACGTCAATAAAGCGATGGTATTCAAAAGTGACGCTTCATTCTAGATGATAAGCGCGCTGATGTCAAGTGGTCCGTGCAAGAGCGTCATAACTTCAAATCATCTCCCCACTAACAGTGACAAAGTGTTAAAAATTGTATTTGCAGAAATTTGTAATTTTCACAGCCTTGACTGCCTCCACCTAAAAGCTGGCCGATGCCAGTGCAATCCGTTGAAAGGATCTTTTTATGTCCAACTATTACGTATGCGGCACTAACGAGGGCAAAAGAAAGTGATAGTAAAAACACAACCTGTCATCTTGATTTCACTTCTAAATTTTTTTTTATTGAGTTTCAATTAGAGTTCCAATGACATGTAAAGCTTTGTAAGGCAGCCAACTGATGCCAGGTAACCAGAGAAGAAGTCGATTGCTCGACGTGGCCCTGATGGCGAGTTCCAGGGACCTATAATATGCGCCTAAGTGAGGAAAGACCTTTAGTCAGTGTTGTGAAATTTGTCTTGTATACGGCCGTTGCACGCTCTCCAGTCTAGTAGGTCGTGTTCGACCGATTATGCGTAAACCACAGACATCGGAACGGAGTCTTGCAGTCACCCAACGGGACAGCCTCCTCTACCGCAGTGTAAGGAAAACTCAACACGTGCACTCAACGGAACATCCCGTCGGCATCTGCTCCAGTAACCCGTCAGGGGGAAAAAACGCCGCTGATCGATTTTTCATCCGGTACTTTTCGTGCAAACACCTGTCACTTAGTGAACAGAGATACAGTAAAAAAAGAAGTATAAAAAAAGGGATAAGAACGAAACTCACCCGTCGCGCCCTGCGGACGACTGCTCGCCGCCGCCGCCTCGAGATTCGGTGGTCCCGTCGGCACTCCCCGTTCGATCCCGAACTCCCGACGGCGACTGGGGATCCTTGCCTCCTCCTCCTCCCGGAGATCCCGATCGGCAACGCTCTGCGCTCGGAGAAGAGGGCGGGAGTGAGAAAAGACAGGCCGGGTGCCGCCGTATAAGTGCGAAAGAATGGTAAAATTTGGTCCCCACGACACGACACATAAAGGAACAGCACACGGAAAAGAAGAAGCGCAAAGAATAACGGCACGCGCGTGTGTCAAGAAGGGGTATACGTGGCTCGGTTGTGCAGGAGCTGCCGGCTGCACCCTCCGGGTTGCAGTCCCTCCCCCTTGGCTCCCCAATCTCCCCCAATGTTTTAACTCCCCATTTTTTATTCAGCGGTCAAATGCTCGTTTTTCTTCGCCCTTGTTCGCTCGATGTTACTCTGCCATGTCGCATCGTACGTTATTGGAGAACTGAAACAGCCGTTACTGTCACTTTACGCAGCTTGAACTTTAATTCTTGCGCGGCAATGTCTTCCATATTGAGGGCACTACACGTGTATTCATTTGGTTGAGTTAGACTAGCGGGTCTATGACGAGCAATTCGTCTGAAAAACAACAGTTAAACTTGTGTGCGAACATCCAGGGGGAAAGTGCAGCATATGCAAGAAGCAACGCTGAAACTAGCGTAACTTACGTTTTCTTATTGTATGCGATATAAACTAAACTGCCCGTACGGGCCCCCGCAAGCAACCATCTATACTGCTTCGCGATTTCTTCGCCGTGTTATGGTACGCAGCTGCATAATCACTGGTGC
The DNA here is from genome assembly GCF_013339745.2 of Dermacentor silvarum. Lineage (NCBI taxonomy): Eukaryota > Metazoa > Arthropoda > Arachnida > Ixodida > Ixodidae > Dermacentor > Dermacentor silvarum. Next base: position 49,678,506 of record NC_051164.1, on the reverse strand, counting down.
TGGCTAGAAGACGTTCTTTCCGGTATACCACGGAGCGTCGGCAGTACGGCACGACTCATCATGCGCGTTTTCTAGCACATGCGCAAGCAGCTGAAATGACATTCGCGGCGCTGTTGCGACAGAATATATGGGAAAAAGTTGCACCCAATGGCTTCTCGCACGTGGCTTGGGCTACAGGTGTGTTTTCTCCTGTTTGAGACCCCACGTGGGACGCCACATTTCGACTCAGGGCCGTCGCTTCAGAGCCACTCGCTCAATCAGAGACGGCTGTCAGCCCTCGGCTATAGAACTACCAGAGAAGAGGCCATAACAGCTTTACTGCACATCTGTGAGCTGCTGAAAAGCCTGGAAGCCTGCTGTCAAGATTCGTTCCGTGCCGCTCATCTCGAACGGAAGGAAGCAGTCGAAGTGGGCATAATCAGCAGCACCTTCACAAGGAATAAACAATCCTGAGTTTCGGCCGAAGTATACGTACATGCCGATTTAAACCGAGTAGGAAGCGACCGAACGAAGAGGAACGGTTCTACCAACCTGGCCACGACGGTCGTTCTTTTTCGTCCCACTGCGTTCAATGTTCCCCACACTCTCCCGTATCTCGCCGTCTCTCTCTCTCTCTCTCTCTCTGCAACATCCTTTAATAAGTAGACCCGTCGCACGCTATACCGGGTTACAGTGTGGCCCCCAGTATAGTCTCGGTGCCCGGCGCCGCAGGGAGCGGGGCGGCATAGCTGGGGCTCAACGGGGCAGAAAGGATTTCGGGAAACGCAGGGGAGAGGGGGGGGGGGGACGGAGCCGAGCCGGAGAGAAGGGAAGCGAGGTCCCGAACAACGCCGGTGCTCGCGACGGAGCTAGCGAGGTTCACTGAGGCGAGTGGCAATACTGGGCGCATCCTCGCGTTCAACTCGGCGTTCGGAGAGGGCAGGGAGCCGAGGTCTTCCTGCGCCCCGGAGCGTGGCAGTGTACGCTGTAGGCGTTGCAGTACAAAGTGTGTGTGTGGGGGGGGGGGAGGGGGGGGGGAGTTGTCGTCGCGACGGTCGAGGCTTCCGGAACTGCCTCGTACGGCACTTCGCACGGTGCGTTTCCGGAATGCTGCACGGAACTGGTAGTGTTCAGCGAACTACAGCGGCGTGTGTGTATGGGCGAGGAGGTGCCCCCAATAGCCGACCGTATTGCACGCTGCGTTTCGTCCGAAATATATGTGCCGGGTCGGCGCACCCCCTCTCTTTTGGGCTCGGCGGATATTGCGGGATGGACAAAGGGCTGCGATCGATCGACACTTTGTTTTTGAGTGCATGTTCTAGAATTCTGTTTTTCGTCGTGTTGGCGATCGTTTTGCTTTGTTTCGTTTTTCTCTCTTCTGTTGAAACGTTACCGACTGCTAACGCGTTTATGACACAAGTGGAGAAGCATGATTGGAATGCGGGCGGTTGGCGGAATGAAGCGCGCGCGCATCCGTCGCATCAGGCTCGAGTATAGAATGCTGACGCACGCACGTGCAGACACAACCACGTGCTCAAACATGAAAGTACACACGAGAATGAAAAAAAAAAAGAAATAGCGACGTGTAAAAGACGGGATAACGTGCAGTGAGCTACGAGCCGGAAAGGACAATATCACTGCAGCCAATTTCGCAATAGCACACATTCTCACGGCCAGTGCATATGGCACGCACGTGTGGGGGAACGGAGGGGGGGGGGGGGGGGGGCACTTATTCAAGCTAACGGGTCTAAATTCTAGAGGTGCACGTAGATTGACGACGGGGGCGTTCCGACACTGGCCAGCTGTAGTATGCTCGCGAAAAAAAAAAAGAAAAAGAAAAGAAGACAAGTGTCCATCGTGCGTCATTGTTGTGCGCAAATGTTAAAGTGACACTAAGGAGAAACACTTAATCAGCTTAGTCTGATAATTCATTCTTTAAAAACTATGTTTTTTCGTCAATTCCGTGGTGAATCGTTGATTACTCAGAACGGTCAAGCTTGCATGCCTTAAATTTCGTGCCCCCCCATTCTTCGCTTATATTTGCCTGCTCACTTGAACGCCCTTAGGTCAGTTAAGGCCACCACAGGCGCAAGCGCAATGAACGCGATCCCCTGAACGGTCCGCCTACGTAGATGAGGCGGTGTACGCGCACTCACCGGCTGACTCGTAGGAGGCATCCGACAGCTCGACCTTGAGCGGCGGAGGTGGACCTCGACTCCTCGGCGTACCCGGTGGAGAACCGCAGTCCGCCGACTGTAGGTCCAGCGGGAGCTCGGCTCGACGACGGCGACCACACAGCGCTGGATGGTTTCCGTTTGATCGCGAAGAGGCGTCCAATGGAGCCGGGACGCATTTAGGGTTAAAGGAGGGAGGCGGGCGAGGGAATGGGGCGGAGAGACAAAGCGAGAGGGTTCACATGTAAGATTGATTGATTGATTCATTCGTTCATACGGTTTTAACGTCCCAAGATAACACTGGAGCTAAGATGGATACCGTAGTAGAGGGTGCCGGATTAATTTTGATCACATTATTTTTTTTAACCTGCTCCTAAATCCAAGTACACAAGTGCTTTCGCATTTAGTCTACATCGAAATACGTCTGCCGCGGCCGCTAATCGAACCCACGAGCTTGTACTCGGTAGCAGAACGCCACTGAGCCACCACGGTGGGTGACGCAAGCTTTAGTGACATATGGCCGTTGTGCATAAATGGGAACTTAAGCAGTCTTGAGATTGTTTAAACATATCTAGCAAACTGATTTGGCATGTTCTTTATGATTCAACTAAGCAAGTCAAAAAATATTATTTTAGTTATGTTTATTATTATTATTATATTTTTTTGAAGGGCTGTAGGAGGTCACTGTACATGACCTGTCTACCAAGGACCGAAAGTGTACAACGCGGTTTCAGCGTAGCTGAAACCTGTCCTTCGTCGCCAAAGTGCATCACTTATCAAACCATGCTTACCATTCAGTCGCTGGTGACGGTTACCGCGGACCTTGAGGTAGGTCTGAAATGAGAGTAAAAAAAAAATTAAGAAAACCTAATTAAGGACTGCGAGATGCACGAGAAACCAGCAAGGACAGCGTATGCCGACCTCCTTCGAATGACAGGTTTTCTTTTTTCTTCTCGTGGGTTTGCGCAGCTGAGAGGTTTTTAACGGTGAGATAATCGTCATCATCATCATCAGCCTATATTTTATGTCCACTGCAGGACGAAGGCCTCTCCCTGCGATCTCCAATTACCCCTGTCTTGCGCTAGCTGATTCCAACTTGCGCCTGCGAATTTCCTAACTTCACCACTCCACCTAGTTTTCTGCCGTCCTCGGCTGCGCTTCACTTCTCTTCGTATTCATTCAGTAAGCCTAATGGTCCACCGGTTATCCATTATACGCATTACATGGCCTGCCCAGCTCCACTTTTCCCGCTTAATGTCAACTAGAATATCGGTTATCCCCGTTTGCTTTCTGATCCACACCGCTCTCTTCCTGTCTCTTAACGTTAGACCTAACATTTTTCGTTCCATCGCTCTTTGTGTGGTCCTTAACTTGTTCTCGAGCTTCTTTGTTAACCTCCAAGTTTCTGCCCCATATGTTAGCACCGGTAGAATGCAATGATGGTACACTTTTGTTTTCAACGACTGTGGTAATCTCCCAGTCACGATTTAGTAATGCCTGCCGTATGCACTTCAGCCCAATTTTATTCTTCTGTAAATTTGTTTCTCATGATCAGGGTCCCCTGTGAGTAATTGACCTAGATAAACGCACTCCTTTGCAGACTCCAGAGGCTGACTGGCGATCCTGAATACTTGTTCCCTTGCCAGGCTATCGAACATTATCTTTGTCTTCTGCATATTAATCTACAACCGCACTCTTACACTTTCTCGGTTAAGGTCCTCAATAATTCGCTGTAATTCGTCCCCATTGTTGCTTACACGCTTATTGGGTATTAGGGTATTAGACTGGGTAAGGCTATTTCCTGTTCAAGCTGAGGCGTAAAGCACAAGCATGCCGATGTAAAACAAACAAACATAGAAACAAAAGCAGCCAAAACCCGACGCTCACCTCCCACCGAGACAGGGGCGATCGCTTGCCGGCCTCGTAGGCTGTCCGACAGGCAGATTGGGGTTCCGGTTGCTGCAGGCGAGAAATGAAAGGACACGCAGATTGAACTTGAGGTACGATTCAATGCCGCGATGTCCGCTTTATGTATCACGTGGCAGGAAAGCTAAAGCCGCAACGCGAAAGCTGGATCCCAGGAGAAAGATTACATAGATTGTGGGTGTTTGCTTTACTCATGCAAAAGTACGCAAAAGTACTTTATCAAAAGCATTCATTTCGTGCACCGAGAAGAGAGTGACGCTATTTCCGGTGCACGCTTCTGGCGTTTTGTTACTGCACTGAGTTAGCAAAGTTTCACAGAACTAGGACGGTAACCAATGTCAACGAAGTTGTACATGCAGCAAAAAAAAAAAAAAAAAAAACTTCGTTATATCGCGAATTTCGTTAATTCGAGATTTTGGTAATTCCATGGAACTAAGATTGGGAAATACAAGTTGTTCGTTACATTGCGAATTTAGTTAAATTGAGGTTCGTAATACCGAGGTTTGACTGTACCTACCTACTCCGTAAATCGGGAATGTCATAAACAAACCTGACAACTCTTGCCAATGGCGGCCGTCAACGGAGTAGCCAACTATAGTAAAGGTTTCTGAAGTGACCTGGTGGTCAGTGGCTATCACGGCAGTGGATTGTTTTTTTTTTTTTTTTGATAAGAGTACACGCGCACATATTCTTGTACTGGCATGGCGTGTTCACTGGTGCTATACACAACCTGCTTGCATCGGCATCATGACTGAGATCCTTAAAGCAAGCGGCAACGTCGCTCAGGCATGTATGAACAACAAGTTAGGCGCAAATAGGAAAACGGCTCATGGTTGACGTTGATGCGAGTAGCCTAAACAGTACGCTAAATGATAAAAAAAAGCACGAAGAGCACGTTGGTTGTCTCCGTATTTCAACTCACCAGTGGCAAGCTGTCCTCGTGTGTCCGGTCGACCCACCGGCGACAACTGCAAAAAGTGATATACTCGTAATAAGAAATGGCGATAAGTCATCAGGAGAGGTGTAAACGAGGGGAAAAAAAAGGGGGGGGGGAGAGAGGGGGTGAGAGAATTAAGAGACGAGGAACGGAGAGAGATGGTGCGACGGTAAGCTACGCTCACATAAAAAGCGCGTAGAAGTGTGACTTTGTGGCTAATTATTATTTTCTCTGCCACCGCTATAGATAGGCGGCCTATGCCATTTATCGTCACTTGTTGAACACTAGAAACGTTCCCAACACCATAAAGGGTAAAAGAACAACTTTGGTGGCATGACTACTAAGTTTTATATCAGTTTCTCACATCATCATCATCATCATCATCATCATCATCATCATCATCATAGCGCTTGCTTTCCTGTGTTTGTTCCCGCAAGTGCGAATGCAGAACTATGCGTTTCTCTGGAAGATTACATATACATCCGGGAACATTACACGCACATAGTTATGAGCAGACGTTGGCATCTTCGATGACGAGGTGTGTTCACTTTACTGGCCAAAAAACCCACTCGTACTTTACCTGTAGAAGTCTGCGAGCTTGTCCATCTCGAGCTGGAAGTGGTCGGCCATCTGCGCTTGCGCCAACGTGATCCCACAAACGGGACAGCTGGTCGCCTGGCCCAGTGTCCACTTCGGAGAACCGAGGGGGCCTGCACCGGTAATGGGCACCACGACTGAGCCGCGAGAGCATCGTGATTTGCGTCGCATTCACAGTGCAAACGACCGCGGTCAGAAATTTTCTCTGACCGCGGTCAGAAAAGTGTCTGGCGATGGAAGTCGTCACCCACTCACCATACGCGATAGCGTATCCTAATTGTTTTTGTCGCTTAGTCGTTATAGCCACGTCGGCACGTTATCTTTCACCTTAGATGGACGTCTTGGCCTCTTTTTGGACAACACCGCGGTGTTACAGTACGGTTCCCTGTTAAAGGGAACGCGCAGTCAGTAATCTTCCATCGACAATCGCTGGAATATGGACGCACAGACTCAAAAACAAATATTTTATGCATAAATGTACGTCCATTTGATGATATCAGCTGGTTCTTTCCGAAGGAGGCAAATAATTGTTTCACGTAAATTGATTTTATCGCTGTCAAAGTGTACCCTTTAACAGTGGAGTGTAGTGAACATGTGTCGCTGCTCAAATTAACTGAAACATCCTCGATCTGATGGACCGAACCGCTCCAGCGTCGTCCGTCTTCGACAGCGTCGCGTACAGGTTCATTATTTCCATCTTAACAGTGTCCATAACGTCGTCCGACCAACTTGTGAGTAGCTGTTCCATGGAAATGTTTGTTTAATAGTTCTTATCATCGTGTCCGGGACTTTGGCTTCTCGTATAATGCCTTTGCAGACAAGAAGGTGTTCATTTCATGGGTTTCAACGGCACACTGAGTACAACTATAAATATAGGAAAATGGACAACGGTAGCGCTTCAGGATAATGTTGAAGATGGTAACGCGCTTTATTGGTCATTAAAACTTGGGAAGTTAGTGGCACGAAACCAGTAGGATGGGGCTGAAGTTGAACGAGGTAAATCAGATCATAAAGAAGAAAAAAGAAAGAAAAGAAAAAAAAAACAGGAAACGAAATAGCAAAAGAAAAGATGAAGCAACGAATGATGTAACAAAAGTTTAAAGAAAATAGGGCGACACTTGGACTAAGATTAAAGATACCTAACAGAGTAACACCCAGATACAAAGAAAGCAGCTAATATATCAGTTCAAGGGAAGAGCACGCGGAAGCGGCCTCTAGATTAAAATACGCGGCGTATATCCTCTGCCACCGATGAAAACCGCTGATCGATAGAACGGCCCCGCGGGCTGCTGCCGGAACAGAAACCCCGCGCTGTGGTTCTCGCCGCGGGCGAGGAATCCCCGTTCTTAAGAGGAGGGCGTGAATACATCGGTGTCAAGAGCGTGTCGCTGGTTGTCCGGGGCAGGGAGGGAAAAAAAGAAAGGAAAGGAAAAAAAAAAAGGGAAATGGAGTAAGAAATATCGAGGGCAGCGTTCACGAAGGAGCTCCTTTGGTCCGTATACCAGCAGCGAAGCTCGGCGAATGCCCCACATTTCAAGCCACCTCGGCGCTGATTCAGCCAAAATTTGTTGGCGAACAATTTGTGGCATCACGTATGCATCCAATATCAAAAATTTAGCCGCCAGCTGTAGTTGGAGTCGCAGTCTAGGCAGGACTCTTTAGCCCTGCAGCAGTTCCACACCGAGGAAAAAAAACATTTACCGACTTGTTCCCATTTAATTTAGAAGAAGTGAACCCCTACCAGCTCGCGCAAATGTCAGTTCCGCTCATTTAGTTCTAGCCGCGCAGAACTAAATTTATTATTAAAGCAATTAACTAATTAGTGATTGGTTTGCTGAACTATCAACAAATGAAAACTCTCTCCAGCGTATCGAAAACGCCACTACAGAATATGTTGGCTTGCTTCCTTGTGTTTAATAATTTCCAGGTATCAAAACCAGGGCAGCATTTATGATACGTCGCTATTTGCAGAATCCTCCGCGGTCGCCCAATGGCTGTGACGTTGCACTGCACTGCTCGAGGTCGTGTTATCGACCCCGGCCGCGGCGACAGCAGTTCTGTGGAGAACTAAATGCGAAAAAAGAAGAAAAAGAAGCACGCTCGTCTATTTAGGTTTAGTTGGGCGTTAAAGAACCTCACGTGGTCAGAATTTATCCGGAGTCCACCACTATGGCATGCCTCACGATCGGATTGAGGTTCCGTCACGTAAAGCCCCAGGATTAAACCTCTTTAAACTTATATAATTGCAGGTTTGAAGAAACAGTCTCACAGACTGCCGTGGTCAACGAGTCATCAGAAGCAAAAGACGAACATCTTAATAGACTTTAAAGTGGACGCTCGGAAATATATGTTTGTGATAAGTTGGGTTGTATAACGTTGTATGCAGCGGGTACCGTACCCTATGGGTTGAGCTGGGAGGGATCTAGTGTTTGTACCTATCCATGTTTGTACGCGTAGGACCCTTCACCAATGGTTAAAGACTGCGAAGCCTATGAAGACTGTGAAGCGGCGTGTACAGCAGTGTAGTTTCGTGAACGCTCTGGAGGGGCGGCCGTAATTTTTTAACATTATATGCTTTCGTTTATTTCGTTTTTGCTATACAATAGACATAAATTTATACGCAGTAACCTTTGTACCATTGTACCTTTAACCATTGGGCGCACGTTGAATAACCACAGGGGGTCAAAATTAATCCTGAGACCCCCACCGCAGTATGTCTCATAATTATAAAGTGGTTCTGGCACTTAATACCTCAGACTTCATTAAGTAATTTAATTTTCTAACCTCAATAACAGATCAAAACATAGAACGATGAAACGATGAAAAATTAAACGGTCAGCCTAGCGTTGAGTGACAGAACGATATTCAATGTCTTAAACAGATATACACATTAGTTATGATAGACCATTTATTTCAAAATTTTATTTGTATTTCCTCAGCGTGAGAAAGTCAGAGCTTTACCGTTAAAAAAATTCGCGTCACAACTTAGCCATCGATGACGTCAGGTTAGCGTCACACAAACCAGCTATTTACGATTATGTATCGTCCGTTCTTACGCCTCAAAAATTCCCAAGTGTACTAGACGAACTATACTGCTTATTTTTTTTTTAGTTCAATAATGACTATTTTAATCTTGAAACAACTAGCGCGGAGCAGGTCCTGCCACAAATCTATTACGTCACGGGGAGATTGGTGCGACGATTTCAAAGTGTCATGGCGTCGTTCGTCAATTTTCCATTCTTCCGTCCTTTCCGGTTTCGTAAGCTTCCGCTCACATTAGGAACCGGTTCTTTTGCTTTTGCGTAAGTGCTCATTACTTGTTAGATTAAGTAATTTTCTTTAAGCGACACTTTAAGCGCAAACTGATGATATCCTAGGTGCATGAAGTCGAATCGGTTTGCACACGAAGTCCTCAAGTAAAGGAAAGTAGGTTGCCGTCGGGGCAGCAGTAATGTCGTACTCAACAGATTATATATTCTCGCATTGACTTTATTTCTGCTTTCAAACACGTGACCTCAAGTTCAGCGCCGGAACTTCGTAGTTATATACCTTGCCACCAGGGCGGGAAAGCGAACTAGACACTAGAATATCCCCAGTCCAATACGCGTGCATTTTAATATGGACAGGTGGCCGCGAGGAATGCGGTAAATCTATACAGTCACAACGGTTGCAGTGGCGTGAGAGAATGCGCCAGATTTCCAATAAAGCGGACGAGAGAAGCTTGGGAGGTCGCAGCCCGTCTGTTACGGATAAACCGTTTACGCGGCTCTTTTTCAAAGGAAACCGCCAACGCAGAAAACAGGCTGGCACACCATCCACGGTAGCAACAACAACAACAACAACAACTTTAGCCAGCGGTGCCGAGAAAAGAAATAAAGAAGAAAAAAAGTGAGCAAGCCCTAAAGAGGGAGGGAAGATGAGGAAGACGTGGAATAGAAAGTGTTTCGTCTCGCGAAACACGTCGCCCATCTCCTGAGGTGGGCGCAAACAGACAAACCGTTTTCGTCCGGCGCACCCAAACAAACACCCAAGGGGTCGACGACGTGCGCAGAACGCCTTGCAAAAAGGGGATTCGCGGACGTTCCTTTTTTTGAGCAGACTCGAACGGAGAAAAATATACATATACATAAAAAAGGGAAGGACACCGTGCACCCGATGTTGCGTCGGAGTAGAGAAAGAAAAAAAAAAGAGGGGGGGGGGAGAGTGAAAAAGACGAGAAAATTGGAAAGATAAAAGCCATGAATAAAGATAACGCAGGCGCAGCGGCGGTCGATGGCTCGATGGGCGAGCGAAGCAGAGCGAGGGACGGTTTTTTCGCCTTTCTTGCCGGAGAGAAGTGATAGGCAAGCAATCCCCCCTAGCGAACCGGGCGTCGTCGGCCCCCTTCAAAATGGAATCTCGGCCAACAAGAAAGCCCTGCTTCTTTCGTTTTTCTTTCCTTTTTTCCCGCTAGCTGTAAAGCGGCGCCACCGGCGACGACGACCGTTGATCCGCGAGCGAAATTGACACAGGCCAAGCCGGGTACAGGCGCGAACCAGAGCCTGGCTTGGGCGCACGGGGAGAGTCGCCGCCATGTTTCCTTTTTCTGTTTTTGTAGCAGACGGAGCGAAGCGAGATCGCCTTCCTGTCTGGAAGCGCGGCGATTCCCGGCTTCTTCTGGGGTTCAAGAAAGAGGAATGGAATAGAGCGCGCGGGGAGGCTAGAAATTCAGCCGGACTCCCGACCACCTGTCAACGCCGGGGGGCGGACGGCGACGTCACACAAGTACGCGTAATCATGGGACCAGGACGATGGACACCGAAAAGATGGGACGCCAGCTCGTCATCGTCTGCAACTCGGCGGCGAACAGACGATACCTGCTGACAGCATCGCGGGAGGTCGTCTGCTTCCGCGTGGGCTTCATCTTGTTTTTTTATGTGCCTGGGATGGAGAGCCATGAATGACAGGGGAGAGAGAGGGGACATCGAACGAACCGCGCTCACCAGGTGCGTTTTACCGCACGCCCCGAGGAGGGAAGAGGGTTTTTGCCATTTCTCCGGATCCTGCCACCCAACGCTTCGAGTTCTTGTTGGCAAACAAACAAACGCAGCCGCGCGACAAGCGGGTCAACAAAGCGGGTCGAGCAGACGAACATCCAAACAGACTGCCGATGTTTGTCTGGAAATGGAGACAAGAAGAATGAAAAGAAAGCAGACGAAAAAAAAAGAAAAGACGGTGCATGGCGCTACGGAAGCCGAAAAGAAGAACCCAGCCCGATTCGGTTTCGGCTCCTCCAGCGCGAGCCGAGTGGGCAAATCGAGCAACAGCGCCGGCTAGGAGGACGGATGGCTAGCCCTAATCCGTCCGAGCTGTTCTCAATTTACGCTGCTCGGGACAATCCATCTGTGGCCTCCCCGACCCGCCGTGCTCCCTTCTTCCCCCACGATCCTCGACGAAGCTTCGAGACGGGAGAGCGGGAAAGCGATAGGGAGGGCAAGAGGGAGCGGGCGAAGCCAGCCGAAGCGATCGGTTTTTGTTGTGCAGCGGTAACCTGCGGTCAGATCGCCGCGCGCGGCGCGGTCGTTCATGCAACGCTTTGACTCCGGCCGCTCGGCTTTTGCTGTCGGTCGCTATATATATATACACGTATAAACGAGGTCCGCGGCATAGCATGCGACGGTGGTCGAGGGGGGTGGAAGTGGGGTGTTTCTGAGCGAGGGGACTTTGATTGCGGCCCGAGTCCGATTTCGGGCACCCGGGCGTTCTTCCTCCGAGCTCGCCAGAACCCTGCGACCAAGATGGACGAGCGCTCATATCAGCACACTATTACGTCGCCACCGCTGTTTCTTCGTTATTTTTTGTTTCTCTCTTCATCTTCGTTTCTTTCGTGATTTCTAGGCCTGGAGAAGCGGTAGCAGCTTGATTCGACTGTTGAGAGACATGAAGCGAGCCGAGCGTCGAGGAAAAAAAAAAAAAAAAAAAAAAGCCGTGGAGGATTGGGGAGGGGCGCGGGCGCGATGGTCCAGGAGAGCTCGAGCGGCGGTTTGCTGGCGGCCGCAAGTTTGCTGCCGCAGCATCAAATCGATGATATTGTCCGCATTCTCGAATTGCGGGGTCATTCGATCCGCCAAGGAAAACGTTGCTGCTTTTTTATTTATTTATTTGTGCCTGCCCGTTCACCAGCCTCTCGTTTGACAGCTCCTGATTCACGTGTACTTCTCTGCTGATCTCTGATGTAATCGGAGAAAAAAAAAAGCGCAAGCGTACGATTCGTACTCTGCGGGTTTAATCGACTTGTAGTCGTTCACCGAAACCTTTAACCTTTCTGCTGAAGTCGTGATCTGCATCACCACTTTTTGGGATATTCGCTTCGCTGAGTTTAAAATCGTGACATAAGCATTTTTATACAAGGATCGATGATACAGCGAACGCACCGGTTTGGCGAGAACTGCAACGATTTACACGATCGCGTAACCTCATCTTCGAGGCCAAATTTATTCTTTAAAAAATCAAACAATTCAACTTGTGAGTGCTGTCTTGCGACTGTGCTTGAGGAGTCCGAACGGAAATATTCGCGCGGATTTCCAGCCATGGTTACCGTTAACGAATACGATGTCTCAAAAAAGGTGACGAATTTCCACGCTTCAGCTGGAACCGCTACGACGTATTGGCGCTTAGATAAGAGAACACAAAGAACTGTTGTAAACACATCTTGTCGTTGATGTATTACAAAGCCATGCAATGGCACATATTGTGCCCGTTCGCTGGAAAAAAAAAAAAAAAAAAAAACCTTGCACATTACTGAGACAAGGTGACGTGCAACGTTGCCCGCAACTACCATAGTCGACCTTTCGCAGTTGAGGAACTTAATGATTCGTAAAAAAATTGGTGCGCGTGTCATGTCAAGCTGTGCGCTGTGCCCATCAATGAACGCTGGTTCGTTGTACCTAATTATTTAAAAAAGCTAGGCACCAATTGCAAATTCGTGAGCACACGAACGCCTTCAGTAGAATGTATAATAGGAGTGACTTTGATATTTACCGTATATCTCCGCTTCTAGATTTCTCGTTCTTATCAAACGCTGTTTGCTCCCGGCAACTATCTCACTCTAAGTGATCTACGGCTACTTTATGCAACATACTTCGGCGATAAGCGTGACGCATTAAGCATGAAATGATTTTCAATGCAATAACTACGTATGTATACAAGGTATTCACCCGCTTTCATCGACTCAGTCGACTCCCGGCGGGCCAATCCGGAGGCAATTAGGGCGTGGGTCGAGCAATCCTGATATTAGTGCACGGTATATCTTTGCAACTGTTTGTAATATTTAACTGTAGTACAGGAATCTACGACAGGCATTACCGGAACATAAACGGCAGCTTACCGTTACCTTTGAAAAGACAGCACTTCAATGGTGGCATTCTACCGTTACTAACATATGTATTAGCTACCAACCTCGATGTTAACAAAGCAGCTTGACAAGAACTTAAGGAAGGCGCGATGAGCGACGGAACAAAAAAAAGTGATAGATATGCGTAAAGTTAGAAGACGGGAAGACGATGGTGTGGATAAAAGAGCAGTTGGGGGCAGCTGATATTCTAGTTGAGATTAATTAAACAGGAAGATTTGGAGTTGGGCATGACATGCGATGTGTAGAGCAGGTAACCGGTGGTCTATTCGGATAACAAAACGACTGTGTCGGTGCTCTTTCTATCGAAATTTCGCAGAAAGATTTAAGGTACCTGCAACACGCGATGTGGATCTTAAGGAGCAGTGACGACATTCGGTGAGCGCGCGGATTTTCTTGTTTTAAGCTCCTGTATAACGAGTTTTGTTGATCTTTGTTTTTTCTTGTGTGCCACTCTTGCTGTTTCATTTCGTCATGGAATTACCTATAGGGCGCCTACGCAGATGGGGCGCGGTTGTCTCTATATGTGCTTACGGAATTCTTTGAATAAAACTTAGCTGGGTGTCGGCGCTTGCCCCTTGTCCTCCTCATTTGCACGCTGCAGCAGTTCGCATCAATTAAACCCGCAGGACGTTAGCCGACTGACATAACACTAGATGTAAGGCAGATACCACAAAAATCACGCAGCAACAGAAAAAAAAAATCAATAAGGAAACATGTGTACGAAGCTTTGGTGACATAGAGAAACATTTCCGGTTTATTTAAGTTTTGCTGACAACGAGGTCCTCACTCTTGCCGCTGTCGCACAACCAATGTCAATTAAGCAAGACGATCCAGCCAGATCTGGCACGTAGCTTTTGTCTTGCGTGTTTTGATAGAGGCCAAATTCCTGAATTCAGGCGCTCTTCCGAAAGGCTCAGGTAAGCAAGTGCGTATACTATATTTAATGTATTTGGGAAACAATGGGCTACAGTGACGTAGGTAAAAGAAGGTTTGTACCGGCAAAAGCGACCATCATTGTCGTTAAGAGGAGGCCTTTTATAGAACAGCAAAGAAGCAAGAACCAAATACGAATGGTAATGCACGCGTGGAGTTCCCGCACCAGATCGCGATGATGTCATGTATCTTTATTTCACAATGATTAGGTTTAATTGATAGTTTGGCGCTCAAGATGCATTTTAAGGATACCAACGACTCAGCATGGCAAGTTTCGAGGCTTTTCCCTGCGCCTTTAGGAGCAGATGAGATATACAGTGAAATTCGTGAGATCACACTGACATATATGTAGGCGCCGAGATTTCGGCTCGCAATTCCAGAAAGGCAAATTTGGCCTTCATTTTCTTCCCGGTAGTAATCCTGTCTTCCACCAAGTTTTCATAGCATAGTTTACCTGTCCTAACTAATTTAGGGTGGTACCTTTAAGGTCTGTTTTCAACTGCACGACAACTGCATCACCTATCTGTGTCGCTGGCGAAATGATGTGATTCGGTTTTGGGTTGGAATCTTCAGGACATCTCGGCTGATCTTTCGCGCTTCGCTCACCTGCACCAACCGTCACCCGTTGAAGTTTTCTTGGTATTTTTTTCTCTATACGTCTTTTTTTTCTCTTTCTTTCTTTCTTTAAGCCTCTATCCTACCGTGTCCTCACCAGAATCCGGATTTCGATGAGGCCAAACAGAGCGGCGTACTCTCTGGTCCAGTGCTCCCCACTTCCCTGTTCCTTCCTCCGTAGAATCCCCCGCACCTCCGTGCCCTTCTATATCCTCTTCTTCGTCCGTGGGATTTATAATGCCTTTCTGTCAACACTGCTTTATCTGTTTACCCATTCCTCCGGCATCGGTCATATTGTTTCGGCCCTTCTTGAGTTATTGTTTCACGGTTGCTCGTTCGACATTCTTTCCCTTTCCCCATCTCTTACATCGCGTCTTCATCCCCCACGATCACCCTCTCGCTTCTTCGCCACTGTTTGTTCGTTTCACTTTCCCCGTGAAAGCCGTCCATGCTCCAACCTTTTATTCTGTGGCCTTTCACTTTTTTTAACTTGTTTCTTGCAACGATGTACGCATTCGGCTTTGCGCGCGCAGTATTTGGACGCCATTTTCAATGTACCCCCCCCCCTCCCCCCTCTAACCCTCAACGCCCGTCTTCCACATCCGTCTGTGTGCGCACTCTGTATTTTCCTTTCCTCTTTCGCGATCGCCCCAGCGCGGTCTCCCTGCTCACGTGATGGAAACATCTCCCGCTCTCCCTCCCTCCACGCTGCTGCAGCGTCAATCCCGATACTATTTGTTTTTGCGCCCGTTGACAGCTCCCTTCTCCCCACTTTTTCCCTTCACACCCCCTCCGCTCCTTTCTCCCTAAAGAAACGCTTTTGTAGCGCCCTTTCTATGTTTCCGCGGGCGAATCGCGCCGTATCTGTGGCCCGCGTTGCGTCTCGACTGTGTTTAGTTTGTTTTGTCCCCCCCCCCTTTTTGGTACGGCTGTGGTGCGGCACGTTGGCCGAGTTGACCCCCGGCCACTTCGTCCGGCTGGAAACGTGAGCTCTGTCAGAATTGCCGGTGACATCTGCGGCACCGAGTTCTCTCTCTCCTCTCTCTCTGTCTTCTTTTTTTTTGGCATGGTGTCGTTGTTGGCTAGGGGGGACATATCTTAATTTGTCGTCTCCTTTGTGCGTGCGTGCGCGTGGCAGGGTGAGCTTGTCGCTTGTTCTGCGGAGAGCGTCCGACCGTGGCAGCGTCGATAAAGACTTCGTTTCTGTCTCCGGCTTGGATATACGTACACAGACGGCGACTCAAAACCAATTTGAAAGATCCCCGCTTGTTTCCCTAGGGCTGCCAGTTTAGGTTTCCTTTTTTTTTCTTCTTGTTCTTTTTTTCGTGGGAGTTTAACGCTCGCTTTCGAATTATAAAGCGACTCTGTCGTCCGACCTGGCTGTCAGTCACGGGTTAGGCGAGTGGAACGGACTGATACGTAGGGGACGGTAGCGGGACAACTGGAAGGCTCCGTTACGGTCGGAGTAAAGTGCGTACTATAGTAGCGAGAAACTTGCTATGACATGAAGTTTTTAGATAGGGCTACGTGCTAGAGCAACTATAAAACACCGACCATCTTGTCTTTGCCTTCTGAGAATATCGCGAAGGCCCACAGTGTACTCCCTTCAAGCAACGCCCCGCTCGACCAGATATGCATATCTGTATATCTTTACCGTGAGGAATGGTTAAGTTGTCATTGCCATTGCTTTGAATTCATTTCGTGGTTTATATTTGTAAACCCGCCGTGGCTGCTTAGTGGCTATGGTGTTGGGCTGCTGAGCACGAGGTCGCGGGATCGAATCCAGGCTACGGCGGCCGCATATCGATGGGGGCGAAATGCGAAAACACTCGCGTACTAAGATTTAGGTGCACGTTAAAGAACCCCAGGTGGTCAAAATTTTCCGGAGTCCCCCACTACGGCGTGCCTCATAATCAGATCGTGGTTTTGGCACGTAAAACCCCACAATGTTTTATCTTTATATTTGTTACGGCCATACAAGCTAGGCATTGAATAGGATGCAACAATCACTGCGTGTTTTTTTTTTTTTATGACGAGCGGGTTCTTCAGTGTTTGTGCCGGTTGCCAGAAGGACGGCGTGTAGTGGTGCTCCAGCTACTGCCCTTTGCCATGCGTAGTATGGTACACTTCTCAAGGGAGCAGCTAACTGATTCTGAGTAAGTGTATTGATGGGCTGTACACCCGATACAAGGTATAGTGGTGATCGTTGCTCATGTCCACCATAGATATGGGACCGCTGAGACGCGGGCCGTAGCTCGGGTCAAAAACGACAAAGTAAATGAATGAAAAATCCTTATAGGAGTAATATAGGAAACTAACAAACATAACGAAGGAACAGCAGTGCATTGTACTGTTATATTGTAAATAAAGACAGTTGAATTAAGGCTAGAAGCATTCAGTAATAATAATAATAATAATAATAATAATAATAATAATAATAATAATAATAATAATATAATAATAATAATAATAATAGTAATAATGATAATAATGACTTTCTAGCTAGCAGCTCGACAGCACTTTCAAAGACGCTGGTACTGCGTGCCGCCGAATCCCGCGGCATTTCTTGCGACAAATGAATATTTTCCAAGGCATGACGTCACGGCCACGTGGTGACGTTGGCGAACATGCCTAGCCCAAGAGTTCGGTGCCGCGGCAGAAGGGGAACTTCACAACATACCGCATGGATCATTGTTATAGAGAACACGCAGTTAGTTTCGTGCATTCCCATCAGTTATCGATGAAAAATGACATGAACGTCCACGGAAGAATGTTTTATGCATAAATATACAATCGACTTATTACAACGGCCACATTTTTGTTAAATATACAAATGCTAACAAAACAATCCAAGTATATTGGCTGTATGGTTGGTTAAGTGTTCCATTTCATAATAGACCCTACTGTGTAGAGCCTGTTGAGAACTCCTTCAAGTGAATGCTCACACATATACGTACAGATTGCTTTTAAATTTAGGCCAGTTAAGGCAGATATAGGGTAAAAAACGAAGCCACAAGGACATCTGAATCCACAAGAACGAAGGTCAGACAAATCCGTGCACTATCCATCATTCCCATGGCTAAACGATCGCCGCGCCAGAGTTCCCCCTAGTGATTATTGTAGGAAACTCTAAGCCGTCTGGCCGCTCAAATTCATTGTTAGGAAAGAAGCAATGTACTGACCATAGTCGAAACAATCGGTTGTGAACAAGGGATGCGTACGCATCTAGAAACTTCATTTTGTTCTGACCATATGGCCAGTAACATGAGTCTTACCTCACAAGCGAGCTTATACCACATTATTAACGTGATAGCGTTAAGGTCCCCGTGTGGCAGAAAATCCGGTGTCGGCGTAAGCGCCGCCGTCCGTGGCGGAGAAAATAATCCCGACCACCCAGGCCCTCCGGATGGCGCAGAGGCTTTAGTGAACAAAATTGAATTTCTCAAAGTAAAACCCGTCAGAAAAATCGTAAAGTGGCTAAACTACAACATACAGACTTGGTAGCGTCGGATTGTAATTTGAATGTACAAGAAAACATAATTCTGTTGAGAGGAAACCCCTTTTCCAGCATTTCTACCATACCAACAGCGGCGCGCCCGGGTATGTTATTTGCGAAAACCCCATCCAGATGGCGCTCGCCTCCTCGCAGCGTAAAACGGTAGCGGCGCGGAGAGGCGAAGGTGGAGAAAAAACAACGCTGCAGTTGCCAGGAAGCCTGACAAACATTCATGGATCTTTCAGGGACTTGGACCTACAGTTAATGCAAAAAAAAGGAAGAGAGGGAAATGGCTAGACGGAATTGTGTCAGTTAATAAGGGTCATCATCATCATCATCATTATCATCATCATCATCATCATCATCAGCCTATATTTTATGTCCACTGCAGGACGAAGGCCTCTCCCTGCGATCTCCAATTACCCCTGTCTTGCGCTAGCGTATTCCAACTTGCGCCTGCAAATTTCCTAACTTCATCATCCCATCTGGTGTTCAGCCGACCTCGACTGCGCTTCCCTTCTCTTGGTATCCATTCTGTAACCCTAATGGTCCACCGGTTATCCATCCTACGCATTACATGGCCTGCCCAGCTCCATTTCTTCCGCTTAATGTCAACTAGAATATCGTCTATCCCCGTTTGTTCTCTGATCCACACCGCTCTCTTCCTGTCTCTTAACGTTACTCCTAAGATTTTTCGTTCCATTGCTCTTTGTGCGCTCCTTAACTTGTTCTCGAGCTTCTTTGGTAACCTCCAAGTTTCTGCCCCATAGCACCGGTAGAATGCAATGATTGTACACTTTTCAACAACAGTGGCAAGCTCCCAGTCAGGATTTGGCAATGCCTGCCGTATGCACTCCAACCCAATTTTATTCTTCTGTAAATTTCTTTCTCATGATCAGGGTCCCCTGTGAGTAATTGACCTACATAAACGTACTCCTTTACAGACTCTAGAGGCTGACTGGCGATCCTGAATTCTTGTTCCCTTGCCAGGCTATTGAACATTATTTTTGTCTTCTGCATATTCATCTTCAACCCAATTCTTACACTTTCTCAATTAATAAGGGTTAATAAGGGTGGCAGCGCCTAAAGGTTGTGGAAATCACCGAGGCTACAGGCATTTTGAGTATCGATATCTGACCGGAAGGGTTGATCAGCAGCAGCCGCCACCCCGTGACGATGCTGCGTGGATGGTGGTGCCCGACTCGTCACGTGATGCTCTGCGCATCGCGGCGCAAGCGGAGCCACGACTTCATAAGTCGACGCGAAGAAGGATCGAGGGGAAGGCAACTTCGGGACATTGCAGCAAGCGCGCGTCCCTGCAGCGTTGTGCCTCGCCGGTGCCAACGCTGCCAAGGTTGATCGGCCAGCGGTTCGCGACGAATGCAGGCAGGCTTTACGAGTTTGTTTATAGCACTGCATTCGTGGCATTGTGCGCGCACTTTACTGTAGGTGGTAAAGTTTCTTTATTATTGCGAACGCATATACATGTCCCATGATGCAGAATAGCCGGCGTTGTCCGCAACGAGTGGTACCAAAACTCAATGTGACGCCATCAGCGGCTTGTATGACGTCAGTAGTTATACAGAAGATAGTAAATGGTATAACAACGTTGATTAATAGTAATTATGGCTAATTAATGTAGATTAAGGAGAACTAGAGTGATGCCAAGCGAAGTAAAGTTTGCACAAGTTAGAGCAATGCAACTAATTGTGGAGTACAGCGAATTAAGGTGAAGTAAAGTGAATGATGGTTAAATTAAAGTGGATTAAGGTGTAATACAGTAGATTAAGGTCGGTACAAATTAGATCAAGGTGTATTAAGGTTGGCACAAGTTTGAGCAAATTGGATTAAAGTTAATTGAGGCGAAAAAAGTTGGTACAAGTTCGAACAAGGTGGATTAAGGTAGAGTTGTGAAGGACACGTGGCCACGTATGACATTACGTATCATGGAAGTAACCAATAATGCTTTCATAAGTCATAATGCTTTCGCATTGAAATCACGTAAATATACTTAAGTGACTGTCAATTTTTAAATAGTGCTTTCTTTTCGTCAGCCGGCCACTGCCCTCTTCGTAGCGAGGAACTACACGTACCCCGCGCAAGGTACCAGCCAAACCAGCTCGTCGACGCTGGCCTCGCACTCACCGCTCAGGTGGTCCGTCCTCTTGAGGTCCAGCCCCTTGGCGGGCGAGCCGCTGCGGTCCGTTCCGAAGGGCGATGGCGGAGACGCCGCGTTGTCTCCGGACGAGGACAGCAGGTCCGACACGTGGTGCGGAGACCGCCACCGGTCGTGGAGTCCCGGGGGAAAGGGCAACGTCGGGGCGCCCAGCAAAGAGTTCCTCACGTCGTGCGGGGACGAGCCGCCCTTGTTGGCTCCGGCTCGCTGGTGGGCGGCCGCGGCTTGCTGGTGCGCGTACGAGCGGGCCGCCAGGTCGAGGCACGACGCCATGCGCTCCTGCATTGTATGCATAGGGAAAAAAACGTTACACGCGCTGGCAGTTAAGCATCGGGTCAGGGCGCGCCGGTTGTACTATACGTGTTATAACAGGGTCGTGCACTAACGCCGAACAGTTTTAGCACGTCTGTATGAGTGTTGCTGTAAACGGTACACCGCAATAACGCAACCACAGGCCGGAGCAGCAGCGCTGGTCGCGAGCATCTTGTGACGCTGTGCTTGAACCGCAAGGAGGGAGAAATGTTTGTTTGTTGCAAGAATGTTCTTTCGAATAAAAAATACCGAAGAAAGGACGTCACCCAGGCGCAATCATGTTTTCGTTATACTTGCACTTTGAAAGGGGGATAACTGGGCGAAAGAAGAAACAGAGCAAATATAGCTAGGTGGGTGCATGAAGACAACTTTACTATCAAAGCTTTTATGCCAGCAAATAAGCAGAACAATATATCGTTAGTGTGGTTGAAGTCATTATTGGAAACGACGGCGTGTGACCTTAAATGGAGGAAAGGGATCAGGTGAACGGAAGGACGCCTGCCTCCTTACCGAATGCAAGCAATTAAAGCGTCTATTTTTCTGCTGGCTTCTCCTTATACGGCGCTACCCTGTCGTTGTATGACTCCACACTTCGGTTTGAGGTGCGTTTGTTCCCGATACTGCGTCTGTGGCGGGACAGAACCAGACGTTTCAGGTCATCGATGGCAATCGCAGGGCTGTTAGGGTATTCTACTTGTGTTAGTTTTGTGTACTCTGGTTGAACTCGCTGTCACAAGATGGCGCCGTCAGTGCTGCTTGCTCGCGTCTACATCCCCTATATTTCGGTGTTCCGTAAGCGATAATACGTATAAAAAATGATTGACAGGTTATTTGCTGAGAAATCCTCGTCCCTTCTGCGAAGACTACGCGCTTTTGAGATAGATAGATAGATAGATAGATAGATAGATAGATAGATAGATAGATAGATAGATAGATAGATAGATAGATAGATAGATAGATAGATAGATAGATAGATAGATAGATAGATAGATAGATAGATAGATAGATAGATAGATAGCAGCAAGATGTGTCATCGCCAAATTCCTGCGATCGCCACGGTAAATATGCCTGGTTGTTCTGGTCACGTACGGCCTGGAGTACCTTGGCGAGTGGGTCGAATCCCGCGTGCAGGGGCGGGAACAGCAGCCCCCGCGAGAGGTCCCCCTGCGGCGGCAGCGGCATGAAGGGCGCCGATCCCACGAGCAGGTACGACGAGGGCTGCCCGTACAGCAGGGACAGGGGGAAGCCGCCGGGCTGCTTGCCACCGAGCAGGGGGAAACCTGCGCACCGGGGCATGGCACGACAGTGTCATTTGAAGTGGGCACACAGACAGCAGTCATCTTGATGGAACGGGGCAGGAGGAAGACGTGCGGTGTCGCACCATATATGGCCATATGACCATGTGGGGACACCCATGTGGTCATCTTGGAATCATATGAGACTTGCCCCGTTATACGGCAACATGCGGGTTTTCGTACGGGACTGCCATATACGCACAGTCGCGTGCAATATGAGCTGCAACACGGTGCACGTGTTCAAAAGGGTCCGAAGACTTCACGGCGGCACCGACATAGGAATAAATGGAGAACTAAACACCGTTACTGGTATTTATTGCACAAATTTTTCGCAATGTCGGCACCGCCATGCAGTCTTGGTGCCCTTTCGAACGCTCGGACCGTGATGCAGCTTATATTGCACGCGACTGTACATAAGGGTGTATTGGATATGGGGCAAATGGTTTTTCTCTTTCTTTTTTCGGACAAGGTGGTGTCGCGACCCATGACGAGCACTGACCGGCGGGCTGTGCCGTGGGCAGCAGGGGACCCACGCCTCCGGTCGTGGTGCCGCCGACGCCCGCCGAGCGGCCCTTGTCGTCGGGCGAGGGACTGGAAGGCACTCCGCCCATCAGGAACGGGGACGGCGGCCCGCCATCGTCCAGGCCCCCGCCGGCACCCTGCATACCGAAGGAAGAACGCGCGGGGATGTTTGTCTCTAGGGCCGCGATTAGAACGCCGGGAGGTGTGACGCGCGAACGACAGGCAGTGGGACCGCTACTCATCAAGGGTGTACGATTTTGTAGCGATTCCTCCCGCTCGCTCTCATGCCGCCCTTATCATCCACCGTTCACGGCTGGCCGATCGCGTTGATAAGCGGGCCTACTGACCATTGATGAAGCGCGAAAAGGCATCGCTACAATTTCGCGGCCCAGCACTGCAAAAGAATTTGCGCCTTTAAAAAGTGAATAAGGGTGTAAGTCGATCCAGAACTCACACCCTTACACCCTTTCTGGGTGTCAGGGTACGAGTTGCAGACATATTTACGCCCTTTTTCTCTTTCAAGGGTGTAAATTATTTTACAGTGTGGACCGGTGTAATGTAGCGTTTCTGTGCCAATGCTATATTCTTTTTCGCGCGTCGTCAATGGTACAAGTGACGTCAAAGTCTGCTTTGCCTACGTAACGCCTGCGAAGTGCCTACGTCAACGGTGGATGGTATGAAAGGGGCATAGTTGAGCGAAAGAATTCCTTGCATTATACCGACTCTGGATCATTTAAGCAATTTAGAATTTGGCTCGTTATCTTCTACCGAGCTAACTCGGTACCCGCAAGAAAGTTAGAACAGTCTATCCTTAAGATGATGTCAGAATACGTAGAGAGCTCGGAGCGTTCGGGTGGTGAGCGTATGCGGTATCTTAATGACGGTGACGCCACTCCATAGTCAGAGGCTTAGTCTGCGAATATTCCCGAGCTGAAGAAAGAAGCAACCGGTAGAAAGAAAAATAAGAATTACTTTATTTCTGTAATGTTCAGAAAACTGCGGCAGAGCTAAAGGCCAAGGACTCGACCTGGATATGAGCAGTTTGCAGTTCAAAACGCTAATTCGCATGCATGGCAACAACATGCAAAGAAGGTTAAGGAGAAAACTCCGTTACACCAAAACTTGAAGATCCAACAAAACAAGTGTTTTATTTCGTTTCTTATTTTGCGTTAAAACGTGTTCAAAAATGCAAGTTCATTGAAGTTGAAATGCTCATCCACAACTTCTGAAATGTACCAACCAGTTAGAAAACGTACATATCAGCAAGAAAACAAAGCTCTACATTAGGCATACTATTTATTGCGATAACTTTGTGGTACACAATCTATCTGGCGCATGAATTTTCCGTTGGGTAAAATAAGGCTATCATGCTCGCCTATAATCGATTTAACACCTTTGATACTTGGTATGAGACCAAATGTGGTTCATAGATGGTTCCTAACATCGCTATCTCATTACGCTGATTAAGTAAAACAGCGTTTTGTGGCATGTACTGCTACTGATTGATATAATGTGTTTTTGTAAAGATAACCCAGAAGGTGGTATTTGTAGCCCTGCTTAGGTCTCTATAAACACTGTCTATAAAAGAGGGGAGTGTACCCCCACGTCCTTCGAGCGCACAAAGTAGTTTTCAGACATCAGTAGTACTTTTTTTTTTGCATTACTTCCAGCATACGGTGATTTCTCGAAGTAGACGCTCTACTGAGGAATGTGATCATCATCATCCTCACTCGACAATTTCTCACAGTAGTGCGATAATTGACAGTAAAAGAGCGCGTTGTATATCGCTTTCAGTCAGCGCTAACGGTGTAAGAAGGCAGAGCTTATAAAGTCAACCTACGTTTCGGCTGAAGTTCGAGGCCAATTTTTCCACGTGCTCGTTCCAGGACATGTTCTGAAACCAAACACCCAGAGAGTTGTGTATTTTTGTACGCTGTGAAACTGTGGTTTGACAGGTTACACTTATTTCGGCATCAACTTGTTAATTTATGGGTCGAAGTAGAACATATTTAGTTTATATTTACATTAGGCGTTACTTTATTCTGACGTGACCATGTTTCTAGCCTAAGTAAGCATGTACGTCGCGTGGTCAAAATAAGTCTCTTTCCAAAAACAAGTTGCAGGTCCCACGCGTTGTGGGAATCGGTTTAAGCGAAGCTTTGATTGGTGTTTCCAAAGAAGACTTCTTGTTTAACGACCATTTGCGGGTATAGAGCAGAAGACCAAGTTGGACACATTTTCTAGTTAGCTTAAGGGCTGTACCGCGCACCACCATACACTCAGATTACTTAGCTACGGAGACTTTATTATTTGTCAAAGATTTATTTCTGAAGTAATCTTGATTTCTCAGTCGAGACAATCGTTTCTCAAAGTTAGTACCGGAGTGCTGCCGGAGCTAACAAGACTTTATTTTATTTGTCAAAGATTTAATTCTCAAGTAATTATTATTTCTCAATCGAGACAATCGTTTCTCAAAGTTAGACAGGAATAAGACATTGGCGACTACGAAAGGCCTCCAAGGCGCTTCCACAGGCACCCAGAGCATAGCTGCAGAATCAATATGGCGGCTGGCGATACGGCAGGGCGCAGGAGAGGCCGGCCACAATGGCGGAGCGGTTAGCGCGGGGTTAGAGGGTTGGGCAATATTACGAGAAAAAAAAAAATAGAAGACTGCGCACTCGCTTGGGCGAAAACACAACAACAATAAAGATAAAAGAACATGCAGAAGCGAAATGGAGTTTTTCGTTTGGACGGAGATAGAGAGGCAGACGGCGCAAGCCGAAATGAAAAGCGTAACGGAGCTAGAATAACAGGCCGCCAGAAGTTGGCGCCCCGCCACTAAACATCTCTCTCCCTCTTTCCTCGACCGCTTTCGAGCGAGTCCGCGCGCACTGCGACCGTATACACACACGAGCGCAGTACAGCGGCGTGGCAGCGGTGTTGATAATACGACTTTGATCAAAACTCTGCGGGCTTTCGCCCTTCATCCATAACCTTCTCTCCACTTCCCCCTCGCTCTTCCCGCGTCGCACATTATTTTCTTCGCTTATCTCCGCCTTTCTCTCCCTCCTTCGTACTCCTGCCCCAAACTATTACCTCCCTCCCCGCACTGTACCACCCCTTCCCTTCCAGTTACTCCATGAAGCCGGCCTAGGGGGCGCTAGCGGGCTTCCTGCTTCAGGGCGGAGACAGACTGCACCGTATCTACAGTGTGCGCCGCCGCCGGACTGCAGCAGTGGCGGGTGCCACTGCGGCAGAGGCCCACGCGAGGGAGAAGGGTTAGTGGACGCACAAAATGAAGGGAACGAAGCTCCGAGACCGAACCAAACTTACCCCCCTCGTATCTGACTCGAACCTCACCTATACTGTCTTCCCTTCTCCCCCTCGTCTCCCCCCCTCCCCCGGTTCACCACCCTTTCCATCGCCCCCGTTCCGCAGTAGCAAAACCACCGCAGAGCGCAGCAAGTCACCGCAGTTCCAACCCGCGCAGCCCATAGCGCGGCACAGGCATAGATAGGTCCAGCGCGACCGAAGGCGGAGTCTCGACTCTTCTATGAACAACACTCCGCCCCTCGCCCGGTTCGCTCAGTGGAGTTTCCGCAGCGGCGGGCCCGGGTTCCGGGAGTCAGGCGGGAGCCCGGGGCGGACTCCACGAGCGGACCGGGCGCTCGCACCCCATTGGTCGACGCGCGGCAACAGACTCGGCCCCGGGAGCAACCTCTGTCGCTGCAGCCACCCGAGGGTTGCTCTCTCTCTCTCCCGCTCGGTGCATCGTCGTCTTCGCCCGGGGTTTCGGGCCGGGGACTCGGGCTCTCTCCGGAGTCCATCTCTCTCATTCTCCTAGACTCCGGCTCTCACCCCCTTCGCTTCTTCGCCCCCGCTCCTCCCTTCGCCTCGAGCGAAATCGCATCACCCTTTCTCTCTCTCGGCCGCCCGCGGCGCTGTACTCGCTCGCTGGTCGATGCGGGTGTCGGGACACGAAGCTGTTCGCGGAAGCGCGCAGGGTTCGAGCTTGCTGGTCAGGGAAATAGAAAAGTTTGCCACCGTAAGACGACTCCCCATAAGGGTTCACTTATCCACGGAAACGTAACGTTACATCTCGCGTGAAAGAGCGGGGAACGCAACGTTTGACAGCGAGACAAGAACATAAGCACACGAGGCTCGCGCTCGCGTATTTGTGTTCCTGCCCTCGCTGTCAAACTTTTCGCGCTTTCGCGCAAGATGTTTCGACACCAACTAGCCAAATCAATTACGTTACTCGGAAACGTAATGCTGCTTCGTCTTCTCTTAAGAAATTGCAGAACCCCTGCGGCGCTCGTATATAAAGAGAAATACGAACTATACGTTTGCAGCAGTGCTTGATGGAGATTCGAGCTGCGTTTGTTCTCGTCGTAGCATTTCGTGTCAGATGTAATGAATGTGAGATTTTCGTTTCGAGGGTGAGCGAGAGAGAGGATGTGGAAAGCGACGAGAATGGTGACGTGGGCTTGCTGGTCTTTGATGTTGAGATGAAGTGTTGCGCAACACGGGGAACAGGACGCAAGAAGGCACGACAGACGGACAGAGCACTCGAAGTCTAAGCCTTGTCGCCTGTCAGCTTCTTGTTCTCGTCCTAAGTCTTTTTAGCACTATATAGTTAACAAAGTCTCAAGTCTGGAATACGCAACAACTAGCCCAACCTCCTGCTCTAATTGCGCCTAAGTGTCTGCATGTCTGTCGTTCTTTCAATGTCCTGCTGTTGTACAACGCTTCATCCGAATTCGCTACAAGAGGAAGAACACGGAACGCTGGTTTGAGTCGTCACTGTTCAGGTATAGTGCACTGTCAAAAAAGAAACTTGCCGTACTATTACGGTACTGGTATCGTTACGGGAAAACGTATATTTACATAGATTTACAAATTATTTGCCGTTACACAAAGCAGGAACCAATATGGTCCGAAGTCCACGCGCGCCCTTTGTTTTACTTCATCCTCATCTGAGGAAGCCACCAAACGTCCAAAAAGCTGCACACAGAGTTTGACCGTGGGCACGGAAGGCCACTCTGCATAATCTTTGTCCGTCAAGCTAGAATTCGCTAAAGGTGGCTTTGGTTACGGCTAAAAAGACCACACAACGGAATCTAAATTTTTGTTATTTAGATGTGACATCTGAAGGTGGAACAGACGCTTGTCATCGCAAGATATTATTATAGCGCAGAAGCGCAGCCCTCAATGCAACAGACGAACCTTCGTCATCGGATGATCAAATCAAGGTTATGCTCAGGCAGTTGATTGGGGCCTTTCCAATTTTACTCGCCGCCGGCAAAACACCTGTTGCTAAAACCTCCGTTCAAATACTTGAAGCTCTCGAACCAATGCCTTGTCGCTATATATATAAAAACACGCAAATGGTTCTTAACTCTTGTTTCTTTTTTTTTTCTAGCCCGTGCTGCACATGCCTAAATGTAAAGCGCGTGTGTACCTGTTCACAGTACCGATTATATATGTATAATGCTCTAATGGTACCTGATTAGTCTTCCCTCTTCCTTCCCCTACAACTTTTCCTATCGATAAACGTTTTTCCTTGCTCTTGAGCTTGGACAAGTCTATATCGCTCCGCTGGAAGGGTGGCTGTATTACGTCATAATCGTGTAAAACAGCACGGTCCCCTTACCCCCTTCTCCACAGTAATTCTGCATATTCTTTCTGCATACCATCGAGCAAAGGCATAATTCTGCCTTTGCTCGATGGTAGGTTTGTCAATTAAGTTGCACACGCAAAACATTACGCCAACTCGTGAAATGCTTGGAAAAGAGCAATATGGCGGAATTTATCTACTCAACAGCCGAGCGGTTGGGCATGAGGTAGTATATTTCTCTTCCTTACTATACTGTGCTGTGACACTTGGCAAAGCCGCAGCGTGAGAAAAGGTTCTCGTTGTGCCCTGTTTTTGACATCGCAGCTCGATTTACCTTTGTTGGTTCTCGCATGCTTTTAACGCCGAGAAAACCGCCGTGTCTGAGCGAGAGGTAACTGGGTGAAGTAAGTCCTGCGTCATATGAAGAATTTGTCAACTTGTAATACATGCCGACGTATCTCCAAGCTTCTGTCCTTGGGTTAGTGCCGTGCTGCTACTGGAAATTTCGGGCAAGGACTGAATCCTCATTTTTTTTCGTTCTTTCTCATTTTTCTTTATTATATGCTAGACGTCTCGAAGGAAATCACAGGAATGGCATTACCCCGGTGCCTGTCTTTATTAATGATCGATTCCGTTTTCCGTTTTGCATCGCCTGCCTCGCCGAATGGCCAGTCCCGGCAATGTGGTGGCATTCGAACCATTTTACAAAGCCCCCCAAAAAAGTAATTTAAAACGAAATGTATCAGTGCATGCATCCGTCCCTTATCAGGCTCTCACGCAACGAGCCTGATAAGGGACGAATGACGCAAGACGGATCGGAAGATTTCAAAGCTCGAGAAACTGTTACGTCTTTTATCTTATGTATTATCTATTGCATTGGCTTCCGCCTCTCATAAATGTCCACTTGTGACCGTGTACGCAAGGGAGGCAATTCCAAGTGCACACAACACCGCGTGGGAATGCGAATGGCTGGGTATCTTCGACATGTGCTCAGGACTGCCAGAGGCCTACTGCTTTCAGCCAATCAGCATTGGCTTACACAGCTTCGCGAGCAACCCTGGGCAGTCCGGGACGATGTATCTAAGACATTCAGGGTCAAGTACCGGTCTGAGATGGTGACTTCCCTCGAAGACAAACATAATAGACACTATACTCCATCTCACAAGTCATTCGCAGCACTCTGGAAGCTGTAGGACTCCTTAGCCAATAGGAAGGCCGTACGCCCCTTGAAATGTATTCATCCGCGCCACGTAGTCTGCTCAGTGGCTGCTGAATTCGTGGTGTACGACGCGCATGCGTAAAGGTCCCAACAGGTCACGCATGGATGTAACGTATCATGTACCAAGTAACAAAAACAAAAAAAAAACACTCTAATCCGGCCATTAATCAGACGGTTACGCCTGGAACTATATTACGCTGCGCAAGGATATTGCCCTTGTGTACGCCTCATACTTTCGGCAGCACCGCAAACGACTTGTGAGATGGAGTATAGTAACTCGCTACGGCATTTTGCATGCGAAGCTTCCAAAGTGAGCGGTACTTAGCCCGATCTCCCTTCCTCTTACCCACCTCCCTTAGTAGGCTTTGAAGCCATCCCCTAATTCCCTCTTCATGGCAGTGTGTGCAGCACTGTTGTCCGTATTATTTGACAGACGTGCGTTAAAGCAAACTTCTCACGTGGTTCTACAGGCTCCTGCAGATCGATCGTGAAATAACCAATTATCCGAAATAGACCGCGTTATTTTGCTGCCCGAGATGGCCGTCGCGGATTAGCGAAGCATTCGTATTTTCCCCATAAGTGCCGGACACACAGTAAGTCAGGACGTCGTATAGGCTGCACTCCTTTGGAATGCGCACCACTTCCCAGCTCGGCCATTGTTACGCGCATTGATCTCATCGTCGCACAAACACCTTCCGTCACTGTCGAAACGCGCAACGGTTACCACGACGCCCCGAAAGGAACACACTGCTCTCACGCGGGAATGAGAGAGTACGTTTTAATTACGTCAAGGACAAAAAACCCGAGGGTCGCGCGAAAGTAACGACTTTTCCGACCCCCCCAGGGTCATTCATATGGGTGCCACGGAGGAAGCAGCCGCGAGCCAAGATCTCGACACGGAAGCAAGATAGAAACAAAAGAACCAAAGAAGAAAGTGGGCCGAACAGCGGCGGCTGTGCTGTGGTGCGTTGCACGGATGCTTGAGTAATGGCGGGTCATCCGTATAAAAGCGGCGTCGCTTCGCGAAGCCATGCATGGCAAAACACCCGCGCGGTCGGGGCCGCGCGCCAACGAAGACAGAGCGTCGACGGCCAATTGCTCTTCCGCCTGGACGGAGAATGCCGCGAAGACGGGATCTCCTTTCGAGCGCGGAGGGAACTTGTGTTCGATGCTGTGCCCGCTCACCCCCTTTTTTTCCTCCCCAATCCCGCCGCGCCCGGCGTTCCCTTTTCGTCCCTATTGACCCCCCCCCTTCCCTTCCCAGCACGGAATGCACTAATGAGCAGCGATCCTTTTTTGTCGGAATCCTCTTTCAACAGCGAGCCCGTCGTATATATCGTCTGCAATTGTCGTGCCGCCGTGAAAGAAGGCTCGTCTGCTCGAAGCAGACGACAAAGTTGCGTCGTCTGCTTTTCCGTGGGAGTGCGCAGGACATTTGCTGGCGGCATTTTTAAAAAATTTCTTCGTTTGGTAAATTAAATTACGCGATTTGAAGGGACACTAAAGACAAACAGTATATGGGTTTGGACTGGTAAAATATTTTTTGTGAAAGTTTGATTTCATTAATTTTGCTGTAATATTTTCCTATTGGAAGAGCAATTGATGATAAAAGTTTTTTTTTAAATGTTGCGCCAAAACACCAGCGCCAGTATGTAAGTGTGACGTCACAGATCCCAATGTATACTCTTTCCCTTATTTTGGCCGTTGTGGCGCCGTAAACGCTCTCTAAACTTGGCAAGTCAAGTATATGGTTCTCTTAAAATACAACATATTGCTGTCATTAACGATAATTAAGAATTTAACTAGATCGGAGTACAAACCACCAGAATTCATGACGCCCCGGCGAGCTTGTGCGAGAATTCTAAGGTGAAAGTATATTCGAGAGGCGTGGTGCGTTTTCTTGATCGAAGCCTTTTTTTTTTCTTTTACGGGGACTGAATTATAGTTTGAATAATTACAGCGCATTTTGGACTCCATGTAGCCGCATCTGGGCTGCCTAGCGAATTTGGACGACGTCACGCTTTATACGGGACGCCAGCGTGTAGACTCAAATCTGCTCGATTTTACAGATGTTGTAAAGTGGTCGGCATTACGTCGTATAAGTAAAGGAGGGATCTTTAGATCTTGGTCATCAGTGTGCTGAATCCGGCATGTATATATGTTCGTTCTAGATTGAAGGACCCTGTGTTTTAGTAAACCAGTAGCTTTGTGAATTGAAATTATAAACGTAAGCAGTACAAAATAAAAGCAGTAGAGACAACTCCGCCATTTGCTGTTAGCAGACGGATGGAATTCCAACTATACTGGCACAAATAACAAATGGATGTTCGGCAACTGTGAATGCATAGAATGCAGCCGATAAGCATGATATGGAAAGTGGATTTACATGCATAATCACTTAGAGCGCGTATACATCAGACTGAAAAGCAAAAGAAATTAGCCCGTTCAGCATCTTTTGCTGGGGTTTAGGCAGCCTAAAAAAATGTGAATAAAATTTCACGGGTTTAGTTTGCGATTAAGTGAAACTCGTGTATTATCATGAGATAGATAAAAAACATAGGAGAACAACATCACACAACTGGTGAGCAGCTGCAAAGGCTTCGTGGCCCTCACTGCGTCTTACTATATGTGACTTATTCCCCTTTCGTATTGTCCGCGGTAAAAGAAAAAAAAAAGAGTTCACAAAGGCAGCTGTTCAACATTTGTACTCGTTTTAAATAAATAAATTATGGGGTTTTACGTGCCAAAACCATATGGACCACCTGGGGTTCTTTAACGTCCACCTAAATCCAAGTAAACGGGTGCTTCTGCATTTCGCCCCCATCGAAGTGCGGCCGCCGTGGCCGGGGATTTCATCCCGCGACTTCATGCTCAGCAGCCCAACACCATAGTCACTAAGCAACCACGACGGGTTACATTTGAACTGTCGAATTTTTATTACGCTGATCGAGTCGTTCAGAAACACTGCTGGTCACGTTACACGTCGACGCGCTAACTGTGGAGTGCGTTATCACCGTCGACGCAACATTGACAGGACGAACTAGCGCTCAAGCGTGTTACATCGGCGTATGACAGAGCCACGTGAACGGAGCCTTAAAATGTTGCCGACGTTGCAATGACGCAGCATCTGATGTGGCAAGGGGGGCGATAGTCGGCGGACCGTCCGCCGATGTCACGACGCAGTGCCTAATCGAACGAACGAGATAGTAGATTACAGGCGCCCAGCAGCCACGCGTCAATTGCCCGTACTGCATCTTTTCTACCGAAACGGCGTAACGAAGAGGCGCTGAAATTTTCCTTCCGCGGAGACATTGGGAGCTAGCTTTCGCGCCTGGTGTCCCGGAACAGTTAAGGGCCGAATAACCGTCAGCACTGTTCCACTCCGTCAAATACTGCGAGAAGCCCAAGTTCTTCCCGACTCCGAAAAACCAAAGGTACTGTGTCTCATATATTATAGCCTATTACGCATACTGAAAGGAGAAATTCATTTGGTCGCGTAATAATGATGATTTATAATCCCCGACGCAAATCAGTAATGAAGAGAAAATCGCGTAAGTTTAGACGTGACGGCGCGCGTTCAGAGACGCGAACTCGAAGTTAGGTAATAAATGTAAATGACGTCTCTGCGTATTCTGCGATATGCAGAATCATGTAAACGGCGACAGCACCTATGCTGTCCCGAAGAGCTGAAGAGATAGGTTCTGTCTGAGTATACATAGTTTCAGCAAACGACAGTCACGAACTACACGACCGCCTTGGCGCTGTGGTGTTTACAGGCAATATAGATTATTGTTCTTCGGAGACGAGATAAAGCCCCGAAGGGTGCAAGCATTTCTTAGAGTGCACATGCATTTAATCTCAATTCAGGGGGAGTAAGCTGCAGCAACCCCCCTATATGATGATGCTGATGGAATGCTATAATCACGAGCAGGGTCGTAGGTTGGCGTAGTCACTCGTGAGCATGCGCGCTGACTCGTACTTACGTCGCGCTAATTTTCGCAGCCGTGGGATAGAGTGTGAGTTAGTGACGAATTGTGTGGTTGGACGTGTGTGTGTGTGTGTGTGTGTGTGTGTGTGTGTGTGTGTGTGTGTGTGTGTGTGTGTGTGTGTGTGTGTGTGTGTGTGTGTGTGTGTGTGTGTGTTTGTACGGGAGTGAGTGCCGGTGAGTGTGAATTAACGCGAGTGATTGTCGGCAAGTATGTGTTGGTGCGAGCGTGAGTATAGACATATATATGTGAGTGAGTATTTAGTTCTAAAACAAAAGTGTTAGTGTGTTAGTACGAGTGAGCTCGAGCTTCGTACTCAGCGTCATACCAGTATAGCTATACGGTGCGGCCGCGCCGTGTATTTTATTACTTGGATCCAGTACTCATAAGTGTAAGCTGGAACATCAGTGCACCCTTAACACTGCTTACGAGGATTGCAGGTTGCACTAAACACTCTACGTTTTAGATTGAGAAATTCAGACAGAGTGTAAGTGTACAGAAGAGTCTGGCGTCGCCAAGGTTTCGGCTTCAAGAACATGGATGCGTTTACGAGGTGGGAGAGGGCGTGCTGCGGGTGTTTGTTGTGCCGCTGTGGTCCTTCGTCGCTGGCCTCAATCAAGCCACCGACTTTTTTTGACCAAACTTCGCCGTTCGCGCAGGGTCACACGGACTCACGTTGACTCCTAATAGCTAAGCGAAACGTGCTTCGGCAAGCGCTTTCCAAGCGCCGTTAAGTACGAAAAGCCGTTCTCACGAGCCTTGAAAAGACGAAAGGAGCCGCGATGGAGGGGTGGGCGAAGACGAAGCGAGTGGATTATGAACGCTTCCGTTAAGCCAGCGGCGGCCGCGTTTGTGTCGTTTCGTCGTCAGCGCTCGGGGACAGACGACGCACTTCTGCCGCCACCTTCCTTTCTTCCACTTCCTATTTTTCTCTTCTTTTCTCAAAGAAGACTTGCTAACAGCGCCTCGGTATACTGTCGTTGTATAGGCACAGTGGGCCTTTTTGAGACATGCCGCTTGTTAGTGTGTTTCGTAGTTGGTGGCGCCTTTCTGTGAGGTCGACGGCGAATGATGAGTGGCATAGTTTTCCAGCGAAGCCGTATACCGGCTCAGTAATACAAGGAAGAAGGGGTCACGGAACTTCCCCCCAGTCGTAATTCGAAGAATGGGGGGTATACGAGGTCTCGATGACCTGCGAGTGTACTTGGGTTCCCCTGGCAGCCGAGTCGTATAATACTCCCCGTCGTGCGTTGATTCAGAAAGCCAAATTCGTTTTTTTTAACACACAAACTATGCGGCTAAAGGTGTATATGCGTTGAAGACTTCCTCTGCCAGGCGTCAATGAATAGCCGGAATCGTTTTCGCACACTAATATCTTATTCTGATCGTGTCAGTAATAAAATAACGAAATGAACTGATAGCACGGCGCGCCAGTCGAGCATTAAGGATACGAAGTCCGGCGAAAAGACAAGCTTCCTGCCGTCTTTCCGGAGCTCACTCTTCGAACGGGCATTTTTTAGCATCGCGTGAACGAGTGCCTTTATTTAGGTCGTGTAGTCACGGTTGACTCGTATTACGAGAGGCAATTAGGTAAACAATAAAAATATGTTATCGGTTCGCGAATTCGGGAGTCACTCGCAAGTCGCGAGACTTATCTTGCCGATTATAGTTTAGAAACAAGTCCGTATAATCAGAGTATTTTGCGAGCACTAACATCCGGCGCTGGAACTTCGGCGTTAACAAATAAACCTTAAAGGAAGCCATGCATGGATCACGTCATTAGAGGTGGAAAGATAACGATTATAGTGCAACTTCGGGGGCGCGTGAGCACGACACTGTGGCTTAGACGTCAAACAAGGTGGGTTTCTTACAAGTTGGCAACCCGTAGCTTCTACAGCTATAGGCAACAGGCATGCGTGAAATACATCTCTTGGCACGGAAAAGACGCAGCCGGCATCGGGGTGGATTCTAATGGCATCTTCGAGTGGTCGTTTCAGAGCGCTCTGGCCGTGCTACAAAAGTAGTGAAAAAAGACTTTAAAGCTGTATTACGACAATAACCGGGTATGGAAGTAATGATCCTGCTTCGTTATCATCAGAGGGACCCGTTTCTGCAAACGGTAACGCTTAGTAACCGTTTTACACGACATTTGTAGCGCTACCAGAGCGCTCTAACACGGCCAGCCGAAGATGCCATTAGATTACGCGCGTAGAAATCGGGCTTCTATGGTTGTGACGCGATAGGAGCATCGACGAAAACGTTTTTTTTTCTACATATGTTTTCGTTACGACCATCTAAGGGAAGGAAACATCATCAATAAATACTTATGGAATGGAATAATGGAATTTGGAATAAAGTCTTATGTGAACAGGGCGATTGCAAACATGAGAGAACACTCATACTGTTTGCTGCTGAACACCCCTGCGTTCAGCAGGAAAAGACAAAAAAAAAAGGAAACAAGCAATATTGCGGTATTGTCTTTGATGAAATGAACGAACACGCTCATTGTTTCGAGTGTATACGGGTCTGAATATATAAGGCCATGGTCCTTGCTTTTAAAAAATCACCACAACACACCCTCGCAAAGGCATACTTCACCGACAGAGCTTCATTTCAGGGTGTTTCGAAAACCAGGCACGGGTACGAGTAGCATTCCGTAGAAACTCTGACTTTATCAGCTCTACGCTATCATTATGCGATACTATAGGCTATTCCGAAAATTGTGTTTTTGCTGTTTGTCTAGAATCCTCGTCAACGTTATCGCGAAGGAAGATGAGGACGCGGAGAAAGTGCATCTATCAATTTATTTGTTTTATGCTTTTCTTTCTTTCCTAGTCCTTCCTACGAACGCTGAAGGAGTTCTTAACTGAATGCATCATCTCGCAATATTTTCTCAACAACCGCAAGAAATGCTCCCGCCTGCTAACTGCTGCCTGCCACGTTCGGAAGTCGATTCTGCTGCACAAAGCCACCCCGATGCACTTCAACGGGAACCGCACGCATGCAAGGTCACTCCCTCCCTCTTCTCCCTTATATTTTCCGCGCAGTTCGCTAAAGGCGATATCCATCTTCATCAGCATCAACGACTTTCGAACGCCGCGCAACCTTCGCAGGCCGGAGAAGTCGACGGGCACCCTAAATCACGTGACGCCCTTCCCCCGAAATCTTTATTTTTTCTTCGCTCAAAGGACGACCCGCGGAAAGGAGACAAGCTCGAGCCAGTTTAGTACCAGCTGAAGCGTTGTTTACAGCATGCCGAGTCATTTCCCCTCTTCCTTCCTCTTTCTGCTAGTTTCCCTTGTTATCCTCATCACCTCACCCCCCTAACCCCCTCAACGCCATCAGCGCCACCGAACGTCTTCTTCAGGCGACGTCCCGCCGGGCGCGAATGACGTCTGTCTATAGGCGTATAGCTTAAGCGGCGCGACAGGCTTTTCATCCGACAAACGAGCCCCACAGGGGGGGCGCCACTGGTGATGCACATGGCGCCCCCAACCGAACGACTCGGCTCATCAACGGGGAGCGCGATGCGGACACCTCCTCGTGCGCAGCGCGCGCGCGAGCGCGCACGGGGACCAATTAGTGAGAGATCCGCCGTACACACACGGGTTGGAGATAGTAGAAGGTTTGGTTGAAGGTAGGGGGGGGGGTTGTTGGGGGGGGGGGGGGGGGAAGCCGGGACCTTCGCCGAGATGACCACAACACAAGAGTTGCCGCCGCTGCCGCCTCCGCGGCTGAAATAGTCGCTGGCTCCAAAAAAAAAAAAAAAAAAAAAAGGCAGAAAAACCCGCTGATGATGCCCTCTGGCAGAGGGTGGCTTCGAAACGAGGAAGCCTGTGCTATGGTCTTCGAGTGTTTTTTTTTTTTCTTTCGGGTCGCAGCGGTAGTGTACCACGAGGAGTTTTTAGTCTTTTGTAGAAGGAACAGTTTGTGCGGGGGAAGAACCCTCTGGTGCACCCAAGGCGCTGCTCGGGAAGGCGAGAGTAGTGAAGCGTCCGGGCGCTATCTGCGTGCTCGGAAGTGGACTGTCGGCGAGAGTATACGGCCATGTGCATTGGCGGCGGCAGCGTCCGTGACCGCAGCTGCTGCGACGTCTACGGCAGCCATTAGGGAGAAAAGGAGACGATGGTGGCCTCGTAATGGGCTCCGCGATTCTTCTCCTAAGGGGTCCCAAAGAGAGAAGTGGTGTCGTATATACAAAGCGGCTTGGAGAAAAAGACAAAATATATATATATTTAGAAGCCGTCTTAAGTTCAGTGTCTGTAGTCGTATCGGAGGCAAGAAAGCGTCTGCGTAGTTCTTCAGTCGGTCGCCGCAGGCGCTGGGGTCGAGGCGACGAAGTGCTTCCAGAAGTCGCTGTATAGTTAGTCCGCTAGAGGGAGCAGCCTGTGCGTCGCTGTTAATGCTCGAACAGCGTAGAAAGAAAGAAAGAAAGAAAGAAAGAAAGAAAGAAGAAAGAAAGAAAGAAAGAAAGAAAGAAAGAAAGTAGTGGTCGTTGATTGTTGGGGCAGCGCGTCCTTCCAGCCTTCGAACTGAAGCGTGTTTCTAGACACGGGCGCGGAACAAGTCCGTGCGGGCCAAGCTTCGATTGTCGCGCGCAAATAAAGAGCACGCGTAATTGGCTGTCGGCGTGAAAAATAAGCGCCGTTCCAGCTGCAGGCTGTTATAGAGAGCGGGGCAAATGACTATAGCGGCCTTGCCGACAGCGCGGAGTTGGAAGTGCTCTTGTCGACTGTGCCCACCCACGTAGACACACGTGTGGGTGACGCACCAGGAACGAGAAAAACAAACTTGAAGTGCTTCGGCATGCGTTTTACAACTATATGACCGCGCGTACTGGTGGCGCTGGCTTGGATGCTTATAAACTTGACTTCTTGTGCTTACTACCGGCCTGTTTGCTAATAATTTCTTCGTAGTAAAAGGAAAGAAAATTACGGCACGGAACTG
The DNA here is from genome assembly GCF_013339745.2 of Dermacentor silvarum. Classification (NCBI taxonomy): domain Eukaryota; kingdom Metazoa; phylum Arthropoda; class Arachnida; order Ixodida; family Ixodidae; genus Dermacentor; species Dermacentor silvarum. The sequence goes on along the minus strand of NC_051164.1, from coordinate 49,640,382 downwards.
GGCGAAAGTCTGGCGTATATATTCTCTCATTTCTAGCTGAAAAATAAACGGAAATGTCAGCGTCGCAGTAGCGTAAAGACTGCGAGATATAGATCTTCTGAGAACATTAAGGCCGGCCGAGTGACTGCGAATTTTTAACCCGCTTAAGTACGTGCTCTCTTCGCTTGCCAAAAAGGGTGGTGCCCATTACGTAGTCTCGAGAAGGCTTTGAGACCTCTTCAAGACTGTACTAAAAGCGATGGGGCCGATATTTTCTTCATTTGATCAATACACGCGAAAAAAAAAAAAAACGATGTCCTGCCTTCGTTCAAATAGAGCGGTTCGCTGCATTAGTGACATGGCGCTCTGTGGCTACACTATGTATCAATACTGGCGCTATAAAATTGCACGTAAACGCATCACATACGCCTATGAGGCACATTAGTGGCCCTATAACATTTACGTGTCATAACACACGCTGGCAATTAGCGTATAGGACGAACGGGGGCAGAGGTGACGTTCCCAGGTCGAAAGGCCAGGCAAATTTTGCTACCCTCTTCACGTACGCATGGAACGGACAAATGACATGTTGGAAGGCCCCTACCGAAATATAGTCCTGGAAACAGCGCTGGTGCTCACCGTACTATATATCTTTCGAGCTACAGTTTGAGCTTCGGTTTTAAGCATTCTGGGTTTTTACGTGACAAAGCTACGATACGATTATAAGGAATGCCGTGATGGGGGAAGTCCGGAGAAATTTTGAACGCATGAGGACATTTAACGTGCGCCCGGTGCGTGGCACATGGTCGCTCCTGCAATCGCCCACGTTGAAATGCGGCCGCGGCGACTGGGAGTCGATCCCGCGACCTCGTGTTTAGCAGCGCAGCGCCTTAATTAGCTGCTATAGGCCACAACGACGGGTGCTCCAGCTACGGTATGCTGTGCGCCGCCTTTCGAAGCCATTAAACTTCTTCATTCACGTGACATAACGCATACGTCACGCCGTTATAATACGTGTTTGGAACTATTATTGCCGCATATATATATATATATATATATATATATATATTCCGCGGCGAATGCTCACGCGACTGACGATTGGTGTCTATAATTACGCCACTGCATAAAAAATCTAAGCGCGAAGGACGCAAAAGCGAAGACTAGACAAACGGCCGTTATTATTCAAATAGGGGAAATTCGGGCCACATTGACAGTATAAGGATTTTCTTGCAGTTCCTCCTAAGCGCAGTTTATTTATTTATTTATTTATTTATTTATTTATTTATTTATTTATTTATTTATTTATTTATTTATTTATTTATTTATTTATTTATTTATTTATTTATTTATTTTTAGCTGATCAATAGTCTTCTCCGTTCCCTCTCAGGCTAATGTACGTTCCCTGTCTCGCTCCACAAGTAAGAACGATTCGAAGCCAAGAGTAAGCAAGCCAAGTACAGGACTCTAGCTACCGCCAAACGACTTAGCGAGAAAAAAAAGACTACGTGGCATACCTTATACAACGGCTCGTAGAGCTTTTATCTCTAGCCAATGTAGGCACGACAGATGAGAATATTTAAAAGAACTGCTTGGAACTAGTTTATGTACACTTGATATTGTCAGAATGTGCGATACTGCACATGGCCCCAAAAAGAAAACACAAGAAAGAAAACAGGAAAGCGTCGCCTGTAGTCCTTTCCTCATCTTTTGTTTGTGCGTGTTTCTCCGCGTTCTCAAAATGCCGAGATTTAGTAAACACTTAAACCGAAGATTAAATTGGGGTCTGCAGAAGGCGGGGGCAGACAGTGTGCGAATTTATAGACAGGAGACCTGACGAAAAATGAGCAAGTCTCCGAATTCCTCGCTGTAATTGCTGCGTAAGTGTGGTGACGTAACGTCGTTACACGGGGAATGGACGTCACTGGCCGCCTCGTAACAATGCCGCCGCACGCTGTGGCTTTCGTTATATGTGCTGCAGACGACCATATCCGTAGACACAGCACGACGTCTGTGTTCCTGGAACGGGTGACTGGAATTTTGAAATAAGGGAAACCTTTTGAGTGTGTTTGATGTAGGCGTTGTTAAGTTGCCCACTCCTTGCTCATTCCCTTATATTTTTATTTATTTTTAGTGAACACGCGTCGTCGACAGAAATACGCCACATTCTCGACTAAGCAAGCACGTTGCTTCTGTAGTCGTCTGCTACGTGTTGTGTTAGAATGTGAATAATCTGAATGGTGTTAGAATGTGAATAATCTGCGTTGTCGCCTTTCTTCTATAAGCACATGTACACTATATAACGTGATGCAGCTGTATGCCGTACTTTCTTGAAGCGTCTGCCCCTGGACGGCAAGATGTCCGCAGGGCGGCCATAGAAGCGCTTACAAAATTTGTTAATCACCACAACGATCACCCGACTCCGACGTCCCCCCGAATAACTTCCTACAGACCATTTTGCTGTTTATAAACGGAGGCGCCTGAAAAGGAGCCTACGCTCTTTCGCTGCAGCTAATCACAAATTTTACAAGTCAGTTCCGTCGAAAGTATCGCGAAAAAATTATCATATGCATGGGGGACATTGCTATTATTTCAAAACATAAAAAAACTATGTCCCATGCGTTGAACTATATTTTGAAAACCCGTTTTCTTTTCTCTCGAATAGTCGATCGATAAAGAATGCGACCGGGACTTTCTTGAGGTTCAGGCTCACTGCAGTATGTATCTGCAGTTTCTTATGGATGATGGCTAAAGCAATTAATTAATCAGATTTTTCTTTCATAACGACCCCTCCGTTTTAGTGGAAAGCAATGAAGCCGCGTGAACTCGTCGGAGCGAGGTATATACGGCAAAAGCATGCGTTCTTTCTTTCACAGTCATGACGTCCGACGAGGTGCTATCATGTTTGGCAGCTGACATAAGAGAAAACGACGAATCAGATAACAACACTCCCCCCTCCCCCTTCCAATAAAAAAAAAAAGGATAGTACATCATGTCATTTGAATCACGCGTGCGTTTTATTACGTATACCCACAAATTCGAACGCGCACAGCCTCATTTTGCCGGTTTGTTCACGGGAGACCACCAGCACATGTCTCGCCCGCATCGCATCCGCGAAATACGCAATACCCGGCTCAGAATCGAAACCACACCCAACATGCGCGCGTTGCAATGCTATAGCCCGAGCAAGAAACCGGCTCACGTAACGCGGTATTTTGACCGGTGTAGAGTATCGTCAGTGAGTGCGCATGTCTGTTCTTCGTAATCAAGCAACATAACTGACGGCACAGTACACCTGCATGAGTACAGCCGACTCTCAAGTATCCATTAGGCACGCATTCCTTTAGACCGCATGCGTAGCGCATTATCCTTCTAAGACACCTTGTACAATACATCGCACATTGCCTTAAGCTTCTTTCCTCTCTTGTATTTGTCTCTCTCTCTTGCCTTAATCTTTTTGTGTGTTTTTTTTTTTAGAGTTGCACTCGGAAGTGATTACGCAAAATATTCATTCTGGCTGTATTCTCTCTGGCTGTACGCAAAAGTGCGACGCATGTGTAACTGTTAAACGCATGTGTAACTGAACAGTATTCTTGTCGTCCGATTTCGAGAAATGTGACACTAAATTGATCTATACCTCTGTGTCGTCCCAGACGGCCGAATGCAAGCTTGAGGTGGGTTTCTAAATCACTGAGATTGCGTGTAAATACCGGACGCGGCAGCAACGTGGCAATGCACTACACGTAGTTCCATCTTCATCTCTGCGTTTAAGCAATGAAATGCAGTTTTTACCATAGCAAGCATGAGGAGATGATGGCGATAGTGGAGATGTGGAGACGCAGCTTTTGGCATCTAACCGCACTATTTCTATTTAATTTTTGTTTTCAGGTTAATAACAATACCATTAGACAATAAAAACCACCCTGAAGAGCGATTATGTCCCATAGTTGCGTTCGGGTCTCAGGAAACTACGTCGCATACCGCGTAGTTATAAAAAAAGTGTACTGCAGTTAATTCTTTTGGGATGCATCTTACGGCTGCATGTTTACATCTGCACGTCACTTATTTACGTATACTATGTATTTTTTTTTCTTTTTCTTTCTCTTCTGTAGCAGCGAAGGGCTCATACATTTACTACCGCGCAGGGATCTCTCTTTCGTGGCGGAATAAACAACGATTGAACGCCGAGTCATTTGGCGAGAGAGTCATCTGGCGGGAACAGTCGCGTTACAGGGCATTTCAAGCTATACAGCTTGTCTGCGCCACAACGCATTCCTCCCCCGCTCCTCTCCCGGTGCTTGCTATAGTGTCGACCACCCTGGGAGTGTTTCGCAGTCCGCGGGGTGCGTTAAATTTACGACGCACGTGCGCCCTCTAGCGCGACCGATGAGAGTGCGAGAGAGATAGAGAAAGTACTGCTAACGCTTAAGCTCGCGCGACCCGTTCAGAGGTGGGTGTGGCGAGTATGCGGCGGTGGTCCTGTACTTAGAGGCGAGCTTTACGCATGGAGCGGAAGGGGGGGGGGGGGGGGGGGGTTTCCACCCTCTTTGTCATTCGCGAAGGGTTAAACAAGGCACACGGGCGAGTCATTCGCTCACGAAGACCCCGGTCCGTTGGCGTAAACACGTCGTCCCCTCAGCTTACGTTGCTCTTCGGTTTCAGAGGCGATTGCACGTGCTGTAGAAGACGGAGCGAAGGGATACGCGACCGGCGTTTTCTTTTTAGCGCGCTATCTATACGTCGCCGATGACGAAGTCCCCGGCGGACGACGTGCAACGCGAGGACGCGTGTTCGTGTATAGCTGCCCCGTATAGGCGTAAACGGGGGCTGAACGTGCAAATTAGCTCGGCCGTGAACAGTCGCCGACGCACTTAATTGTCTAGATCGCGGGTACGCGCAGTGAGGAGTGAGTATTGCGCCTTCTGCCGTAGGTTTGCTGTAGCTTGTGACCATTTGGTTATTTTTTTTTTTAACGCGACAGCGTTGAGGGCCCCGTGTCGCAGAAGATCAGGTGTCGGCGCCGGCGTCCCGTGAGCGAAAATTTCGGTATATATTTAGGTATAGGTATATGCCATGCCTTGCGTGGCATATACCTAGATTCTAATTCTCATTGACTTATATTCTAATTGACCGATATTCTAATTGACATTAAGAGAAAAAAGTGGAGCTGGGCAGGCCATGTAATGCGTAGGATGGATAACCGGTGGACCACTATAGAGTTGCTGAATGTTGCTGGTGCCAAGGGAAGAGAAGCGCAGCCGAGGACAGCAGAAAATTAGGGGGGGGGGGGGGGGGGTGATGAAATGAGAAAATTTGGAGGTGCAACTTCAAATCAGCTAGCACAAGACAAGGGTAATTAATAGGACATCGCAGGAAGAGGCCGTTCGTCCTGCAGTGGACATAAATATAGGCTGACCATAATGGTATGCCACGCCTTACATGACATGCGGTGTATGCGGGTTATATATATATTGCCGCACCATTCTATCGCTAAAGTTGCTCGTACCTTGTCTTACATTCTTGACAAAGTTGTTCCTCTGGAATTTCGAGCGTGCGTTTCCACCAAACGGTGCTGGCGTGGGTTACACGTGCTCGCCGCTATTCCAGTGGAATTTAGACCTCTCTTTTTAATCAACGTTGCCGGTCTAACTAGACGGGCCTTCGCAAATCGCCAAAGTGCAAAGTTTAGAGGGACACTAAAGGGAAAAAAATTGAGTTCACTTGTATCTGTAGATTTACCCATTTACAATACCTAAAAAACACCACATATCACGGCGAGAAGACGCTTGGTAAGCCCGAAAACGTTCAGGGCTAAAGACAAGTGGCGACGCCTCCTTGGAGTTGTTGTACCAGCCCGCCGTGACGTCAGGAATTCTGACGCCGTATGCTAGGTCCTAGTTAATTAATTAAAATGGTGAAATGTAAAAATGGACTACGTCGTGTTCTAAAGGAGCCAAGTACTGAACATGGCAAGTTTCGAGAACTTTCACGGAGCCCAACGTGGTCCAACGAGGTAATTGTTTTTATATCTGTGACGTCAAGCTGGCTTTGCGGTTTCGGCGCGAAAATTAAAAAAAAGACTAAACTTTGAACCTTCGTTTTCTTTTTTTATAATTGATCTATTATAGCGAAATTAACGACAATACAGTTATCCGACAATAGACTTTATCAGTCTAAACTGATTTGGTGTTTTGCTTTAGTGTCCCTTTAAGGCGTGCCCTGCGTGATGTACACGGCGTACTTGTGGAGGCGGGTAGCGCGACTAACGGTGGCTCTAGAATGAAGCACTGCTTGTTGACAATTAAATTGTCCTGCTCGAATCTACGACCTCCGGTACCCGGTGCTTCTGCGAAGATTTTAGGCAATATTTGTTTTTAAAATCACGTGTCGTAGATAGCACAATTATAATCCTTGAGATGTATTGCTCGAACAGGCTGTCATTACATGCACGAGAAATCGAAATGCATGATCAAGTTATTAACAAAAACAATAATTTGGGTTTTAACTAATTACCTTAGGGCAAGTATTGCAATTTAGGAATTGCCGCCAGGGACATAGCGAGGCGGATTCAGTTGGAACCAGTTCTAAGGACGACGCCAGTTACGCGATATTAATTCCCGAAGCTCGCCAAGAAATAGATTGGCGGTCCGCTTACTTTCGTGCTTCAACGCATAAAACTTGCAGGCTCACCGGCTATACAATTTGTGAATTGCAATATGTGCCGTAAGGTAATTAGTTTAAAACCTAATTAGCGAAGTTTCGGTAATTAGTCAATTATCCATTTCGATTTCTTGTTCAAGTAATGCCCGCCTGTTCGAGTGGACCAGCTCAAGGACTAGGATTGTGCTATCTGCCACAGGCGATATTTAAAACTAATTACTCTCTTCGCAGAAACACCCAGTAGAACTGGTGTTTTTAGACTAATTGAAACTATATTATGTGGAGGCAGCGCGATTCTGTTGTGTCAACCGGATTACCGTAAATAGGCAGGCGTTATTGCACAATAAATAACGAAGAAAAATGAGCAATTAACAAAGTTCAGCTAATTACCTGTTACTGTGCTTCCGCCAATACATAAGCCGGGGTAAAAGTGTGTATTTTGGTTTAAATAAATACTTGGCGCATATTCGCGTTCGTATAGCCATGTACATAAGTTGATCGGTTAGTTACACAGTCAGCTTTGTGCTATAGCCCTGACGCAACAACAAAACTTTACGCTAGTGCGCATAAGATTAGGGTGAATATTCGCTTACAGCAACAATTATTTCCACTCAAGGTGCTTTTTAAACTTCCTTAACCCATAATCGGCGGATAGTTTTTACGACACATAACGGCGTCGCCGGTGTAACGCTGTAAAAACATGAAGTTAAGGCACAGTGTACAAGCTTAATTAAAAATGGCTTGCTCCGTACAGAGCGTGAGGTGACGTTAATAAAAGCAATACGTACAGTTTCTAACTGAATTATTGTAAAACTTTATAGGCGACTCATTTTATCGATCGCGTACAGCTAACAAAACTGCACCGGCTCGACGTACTAGCGCTGCAGTTCCTCTTTGGCGATAAAGAAAGTCCCTGTCGCGTCACGGAAATATTTACATGATCTATTGTTAGTTTTCCCGTAAGGGACTATATACTGCTTGACGCAAGGCCGAACCACGTCAAACCACTTCACGTGGTACGCCGCAGAAGTTTAGAACCAGCGTCACTGCTGTCATCAGCTAAATCATATCGCGCCGGAAAATTTCAGTTTCAGACACCCACTATACCGAGCAGAGAGAAGCGGTTTGGCCCCCAAAACGAGGTTGCTAAGGCACAAAGTAATCTTGAGACCACGGAACAGACACACGTTACCTTTGACACCGAGTCGTCCAATATATCATCGCGATGACAACGACACCGCAAAGTGTAGGCCCCGCGGGTTGGGGAAGAAAGGCAGTCGCCGTCGTCCCGTTTTTATACGGAACATCACGGCGACGGCGGAAACGCGCTTGGGGTGTCCACATAAATGCTATCGCAATAAAAAGGTTTCTCAGATGTAGTGCGATCTGCGGAACAAGAAACTCCTGTATTTTAAGGCGAAATCCTTAAGTGGCTCACTATGGGGAAGAAAGGCCGTTTCCCGTCTTGTTTTTCGGTTTCGTCGCTTTCGATCCTTTTCTCACGGCAAACACAGCCAGGAGAGACGGCCCCGATCGCGTGTGTACATCCGTACATACGTGCGTGTGTGTCCGCGTGCTTCGGCACACGCCCTGGGAGACACATAGTCAACGACCGGCCGAGTAGCGGTGAAAACCGTGAGGCTCTCATCGTCGCTGAAGGGGAATCGGGAGACCCTTTCCGGCCGCAAAGAAGCAGCCACGGGTTGAGAGCCGTGCAGGGGGGGGGGGGGGGGGGGGGTTGATTCTATAGCCGCCGCCTCGGGGCTGTCGCGGAAGAAGACGCCGCGGCGACATTGAAGGAGGTGGGGGACACGACGCGGCCGCCGTGGCGTCGTTAATCGAGAGCCATTTGTCCTCCCCACGCTGCCTCGGCTTGGCTACGGGCTTTTTGCGCGGCTCGGCCCCGGGCTCTCTCTTCCAGTGTCCCGCTCCTCCCGAACCCGAGCTCCTCGAGCGCCCTTCTCTCGAGAGAAAACCGGGAGGACGAGGCGAGAAGAGGGCGCTTGTCTCAATCTCCCGCTTCTTTCCTTTTTTATTTTATTTTGTAAGTGTGTGTGTGTCTGTGTGCGCCTGTGAGTGTTGCGTGTGTCTCCGGTGTTTGCATCTTCTTCGGCCTTTATTTTCTCTGTATACGTTAGTTACACTCTGCCCCCGCTGAAATGCCTGCGCTCTGTCCCTTGGTCGTTCTGTCGTTGCTTCCTTTCTTCCCCCTCGGGGATTTCGGGTTGGTCGCGCGCCTTTTTCGCTGCGACCCACGTCCCCCCCCCCCCTCCTTACTGCTATAGCGTTTGGCACCGCTGTCTTTCCTGAGCGCGATTACATCTTCCGTTTCCCACTTGAAGGCGATTGAAGAGAACCTTGCGGGGAACTGCTGTTTTTTTCCCTAATGTTTCCATAATGTCCCGTTTTATGATTTTGCCCCCCCCCCCTTCCATTCACTCGAGTGTTTTGTTGCGAAGTAAGTGTTTGGTGTCAATACGTCACGCTTTTGTAATAGTACGTAGGGGGCAGCGATTAGTCTGTGATGCGATATTGCAGTGTGAAGTGTATATTTTACATTCGAACTATTGAGATTTTGTAAATACGAGGCGCTCGTTTTCGCCCCTGCAGTTCGCAGGGTATAGTCAATAGACATAGTTGCGACCAAGGTGAAATTTGTTAAGAGTCTTTTTCATAATCTTCGTTCTTAATCGAGATGTTTTTTAAAACAAATTTTGCCTTGGTCGGCGCTGTGGCTACAGAGTACTATAATCTTTCGCTGGCCAGGCAGAATTCTGTCATACCTCTGATTTCAATTCGCAGTGATAACTCACCATGAACCGTCGGAAATCGAGCAAGAGCATTAAACTCTAAATCGCGCGAGTATAGCCGCCACCGAGAGCAAGTATAGCCGGCACCGAGAGCAAGTATAGCCGGCACCGAGAGCAAGTATAGCCGGCACCGAGAGCAAGTATAGCCGGCACCCAGAGCGGTCAGTACATTTGTATTATCGTTTCGCGCTTCCCGGATGTCCTTTTCCTTGACTCTCCCTTGAACGTTACCGTGATGGAATCTTCAGTCAGGCTTCGCGCCTCAAAATTTGCGAACTTTGAATGAACATAGCCGTAAGCTTAGCCAAAAGAGTGAGACAGGTCACACCAGAAATTTATGTGCTTACCATTAAATGGCTTTGACAGTACTAAGCTTGGGCCGATTGACGGGTCGTCCAATGGCTGCGAACGTGCGTTAAACACCATATAGTTCAAGAGGCGTGAATATAATGCTTCGAGGTGAACGAAGACGATAGTATTTTGTCAACTAATAGAACGAGCGATGTTTTCAGGTAACAACATCAGCAACAGCAACGTCGAAGACAGAGTAGGAGTTGATCCGCGCTATCTGTGCTATAGTGTTGTAGATAATTAGGTGGCGGGATCAAATTAGGAAATTTGCAGGCACAACTAGGAATCAGCTAGCGCAAGACAGGGGCATTTGGGTAATTGGAGGTCGATGGGAGAGGCATTCGCCCGGTACTGAACCTAAACATAGGCTGATGATGATTATCTGTGATACTGTTATGTCTGTGCCAGTTATCTTATTTTGTAATATAATTATGTACGAGCTTTTGTGTGAATATTATTAAAATATTTATGTCACACGACCTGTCCCTAAAGTTCATGGACTATTGTTTACGGCATATCCCATGGAAAGCGCTGTTTCCTTCCCGGCTTATATCTTTTAATGCTCACGTTCTTGAAATCGTGAAGTATGCAGTTAATTCAAATATAGAGATTTGGTGATCGGTTGTGTCGTTTTGCAGGCCCCCACGACTATGATTATGTATCGAAAAAAAGAAGAAAAAGATTATTAGGAAAGCTTATCGTATGGTACATTTGACCAAAATAAATGCACAAAAGAAGAGGGAAAAGAAGCAGACAATTAGTAAAGGTTACCGAGACAGTCATAATAGACAAAGGGATGCTGACCAGAACAATTCATTATCTACAGCTGTACGTGGCATCTCTTCACGAGTGATAAGTTAGCTTCATAAATAAAGCTGCAAGTTCTTGCCTTACGAAGCTTCTCGGCTGACATACATAACGAGGGCGGCAGCTTGACTTGCTGTTAGAAACGTTGTTGTAGCTGCAAAAAATTGCGAAGACTACTAATCTCTCGTCTTTGCTTCCTTTCTGATTTTTGAAGCCTCCACATGGTGACAGTGCTTTTTTTCCTTAGCATTGTATACAAGGATATTTCCCTGATACAGCGCACCATATTTTTCTCTGCAGCATCCTTTTAAATGGCATACACAGAGCAGGAGCCGTATTTTGTGTACAGACTAATAGCCGTGTACAATGCGTATATAGTGGAGTTACTATACACGGAGCCCTCCACTACGGCGTGCCTCATAATCAGAACTGGTTTTGGCACGTAAAACCCCAGAAAGAAGAAGAAGAATGGAGTTACTATGGAGTCCAAAACACTATTATTCTCATAACGTGCATATTCTGAGCCTGTAGTGCGCGGTTTATACAGATTTCAACTGTGTAATTGTCTGTAACCCTTGCTTGGAAACAATCCCTGCGCTCTCGAGCGTGAATATTTGGGAGTTGCTGAATGCCGTTGTGATCATAAGCTCCTATATTATTAAATACATTTCCCTTTACCGTCGTTGTAACCAAAATGAACAGAAAGTTTACGGTGCACCCAATCGGATTTTCGAGAAAAGTTCTCAAGCGATTTGTGACTTCTGTTCACTCTTCTTATTTTTTCTTGCTATTCTACCTTTTGTAAGACCACTAGGCTTTTGAGGAGGCTGTATATTATGAAATTAGTGTTTACTGTAAGGCAACATTGACTAATGTAACATGCGTCACAGGCAACGGATCTCTGAGAGCAGCCTGGTTTGCGATGATGGGCATGCGTCAATCCCACAGTTCCGATTGCACGAGATATTCAGGGAAGGCTCCAGGTCACTCATTTCGTATTCAGAAAAAAAAAATAATAAAAACAAAATGGCGAAGTTGTAGCTTCGTCTACGTGAAATCGTTAAGTCGGGTCGGGTCGACTTGTGGGGCCGACATCAGGTCGTCTGGCTTATGCAAACGCTAGCGGGTCTGGTTGAACGAGCATCGAGTCGAGTTGAGTCAACCAGCCGGCAAATAAAAGGGTGTTGCCTCGCTCAACCCGCCTGGAAGATGCAAGTAAAGGCGGTCGGGTTGGTGGGTAAGCTCAACTTCTGACTCCCCACGCTCGAGTCGAGTTCATAGAAACGAAGCTGGTTCCTTTAGGCAACTCCTACACCGATTTGAGGTATTTGTTGTACAGTCGAGCGCCTCTATACAACGAACGTCTGTACAACGAAGTGCCCTGTATAACGAATATATTTCGGAGGCCCCAAGCACTTCATTATAATGGCGTTCGACTGTTGTCAAAGCAAGGTGTCATTGTCTTGACCGTTTGGGGTGCATTTACGTTCACGTTCTGCAATACTGATATAGAAAAAAAAAATTGACTGAGAAAGAAAACTTCAGAAAAAACATTAAGAACATGTCAATCGCTCCGCAACAAAAACATTATGTTTCCCAGTTATGTAAAGGGGAAAAAAAAAGAGAGTGACAGGCTTGAAGCGGACAAACTTTCCACAATAATTTGCAGCTTAAACATGCATGGTTTGCCTGGCCTTTGCGGATGTCCTACGCAGTTCACAACACAGTGATACCTTCTGGTGTAGTGTCCATGCATGCGCTAGATTTCTAGTCGATCGGCTTTAGCTTAACAGAAAGAGTGTTGATAGACTTGCGGTACCTTCTCCTTTTTTATTAGTTATGCTGCTACAAATTCATTCACAATAGCTTTCGAACAATGAACAGAACTTGAGCATATTGGTATAGAGAGCTAATTTGCTTAAACCTCACGGATGTCACTAGAATTTCACTCTTTTTTAGGAGAAACTTGATTTTACTGAGCGGTTGCCTAAAGGAGACCATTGTCTCACATTTATTTGAATTCGGAATGTAAGAATTCAATGTTTCTCCAAACGTATAATGAGGCTGCGTCAGCTTCAAATTTGCGAAGTAGGTAATAAAGAACCACGGTGAATATTACGGAACAACCTCCTTTCCTTTTTGCAAAATAAATATTTTTTAGTCATTGTTGGAACATTTGCGTTGTTAGGCAGACTAACTGATGCGAAATTGGAGGTTCCCGTAGCATGCCACGCGGCTGCAACGTGTGCCTTTTTGAAATATGTGAGTTACTCGGAAACTGTGAACACATCTCGAAGTGTCTAAAATTGCAACAAATGTAATTAAATATGGAAAGATGCTTGTCAACTACAGCGGTATACGTGACTGACAGGAAAAATATCTCTATTACGTAGACGCTACATTCCCAAAACTGGTGATGATAAAGCCGTGTGCGAATCTCAAAAAAAAAAAAAAAAAAAACCACTTCAACGAAAGTCTTTCTCTTGAAGTCAATCTATGGAATTGGTCAATGTTTGTAGTTTAGAAACTTTGTTTCATTTGTGGTGCAATTTCGCAATTCATGCTAGCGGTGGTCACTACACGAGGGAGAACGTGCGTTTTAATGAGCAGGCATGCACGACTATCTCGGCAACTACGCGACGGCACAAGTCTATATGGATCGCTGCCCATACATGCTGTTTTCTTTAAATTATAATGAAATTTTTCTTCGTGACGACTTGTAACAGAGTGAGCACGACTTTTACCACTACGATAGCAGAGAAAAAAAATATCTTCTGGAGCGGGCGTGATTCAAGGAATTTGGACATAGACTACATTGGTGGAGCACGCACACATACATCACCTTCAGGCTCTACGTCTATGCTGAAAAAATGCTTGCAGCAGCACTCGTTGACTTCAGACATTCGCCCAGGACGACGCATGAGGCCGTCAGTGAGCACTTTCCCATCAAATCCAGCACCCGTGATCGAGAAGCAGGCGACGTGTCGTGACCCGATTTGGCGTGTCGGCACACACAGAGGTTTCTTGAACCCAAAACTCGCAAGATCAGCGGCGCTTCCGGGTCATGGGCTTGCGTCACCTCCTGGTTTCATATCTGGTTCTGGCACCATTACCCTGAAGCTGAAGTCTTGATCGTTGTAGGCACCATTTCCTAAGCCACATCATGGATGGAAACAACGCCCTGTAGCCAGACACCACGGCAGTACCGGCTCTCCACGCCCTGGGCTGTCGCGTAACAGGAGAGTTTCCTTTCGCAAGAACAGGAACAGCACAGGTTCACAGGTGTACTGGCACGCACAAGTTGTCGCCAAGATGCACTCGAATGAGAATCCAGCGTGTTACGGTGACTGTATTGGCCTTCGCACTGCTCAGAGGGTCCATCGCACGATGTGGTGTGGGTTCTGTAGGGGTGCACATGGGTCTCCCGGACGAAGAAGCGCCGACGTGGTGCGCAGTTCTTGGCGGAGGATTATTATTCATTATACACGACATATTACTCTCTCTCTCTCTCTTGGCGCCTTGGAGTTGTTGTTCAGCTTTGGAAAGAAGTCGTTCAACACTGTAATGCATAGGCAAGCAAACTATGGGGGCGCGACACTTTGATGTGGGCCTTCCTTGACGGATGACGCTTCGTCTTCTTGTACGGCGGCGGCTGGTGTCCTGACGAAAGGTGTTTTCAAAGATCCTCGGGATTGGCATTTGAGGCTGCTGGCGACGGTGAAAGACACAGGTGCAGTGTGATGACACTCTCGGGTGGCCGGCTGTCATACTTGGTGAATGAAGAGGCAGGTGGATACAAATGAATGCGTCGGTGGCAGTCGATGATATCCGTGGTCTTCTTCAGTGAAACAAATGCTCTCGAGTCGCGGAATACACATTCAAGGATGGTACTAGAGCCTCACGCGTGTAAGCGATAACAGTAACTGTACGGCCATGTCACTGTTGTCGAGGCGAAGCGCTTGCGTAAACGTTGTTACATTCGGCGCATAAATTAGTCACTCTTCGCGTTTATCGAAAATTACGGTTCATATACCTTGCACGATTAGATTACAGGACCTCAGTCTCCTCGATAACAAACCCCGCGAGTTTTACATCCCACGACGCGAGTCATTACAATTCGCTTGATTAACGGACTTCAGCCGCTCCTCGTTAGCGCGACGTGTTAATACAACGCGGAGAAGAAAGAATCCCGCATACTACAAAGGCGCAAATTGGAACACACCGTTCTCTCACATTATACGGGACACCTGCAGGAGCACGGGACTGGTAACAGTGTCACGTGATCGTCCGGTCACGACGACCTTACATAAGCCTGTCGCTCGCCTCCACTACAGAACCAGCTGGCCCGATTTGCCGGCAGGACGTTCTTCGATGACGGGACGGTAACTGAGCAAGCAGAATTCAAAGCGTGCCACAGCTGGGAGATGCGCGGCTCAGCCGCGGACTCACCTGGGCGAACTTGAGTGACATGGGGCTGACCAAGCCCGACGATGCGTCCATGCGGGCCTGAGCAAAAAAACCGTCCTTTCGCCCCGCGCGAACACTCCGAGTGCCACCGGCGGCCGAACCGTAGGGTGGGCGTGGCCTCTGTTCGGCGCGGGCCCCTCCCACCGGCAGGGGGGGGTCTCCCCTCTGCTCCCGATTGGCCGCCGCGTCGTAGGGAAAAAAACGCGCGCGCGAGGGAAGAGAGAACAGTGGGGAACGCGTCGGAGAAGTACCAAGGGGGTGGACGGAAGTCAATAGCTTGCCGGCCGCGCCCCGCGCCCCATGGTGCAACCCCCCCCCCCCCCCTCTTCCCACGCACTCCGAGACGACTTCCTCGGCCTGGATGGAAAGTCGGAACTCTACCTCATTTGCAGAGTAGGGTTGCGTGCCCGGCTTCCGACAGCAAAGTGCGCGCCTCCGATTGGCCGGTTGCTCGGTAACGAGTACTGTCAGTGACGAAAACATGGCTACCGGGGAACCCAACTCTTAGTTAGACCTCAGCCGTGTTCGTTCTGGTTCGCAAAATTAATAAACGACACTCGCTTTTTTTATCCAAGAGAGAAGGAACAAGTAACTTAATGTGAGGCTCGAGTTTGGTGCTCGACCCTCGGTGGCTTTCTTTTCTGATTTAGCTGCTTTGACGCTAGCGTATGCCTCACGCTGCCAAAACTTATTATTATTTTTCATATTTCCTTCTTCTAGACCTGTTCCACACTGCGTCTTATAACGGGGTGCGACAGCCTTGAGGTGCTTTCAAATTAAAGCCACCAAACTTCTCCGTTTCTAAAATATCAACTCACTACATTTTATATCAGCGTTATAGTCCCCTATGTAGATTTTTTTTAAAACCATCCACACCTAAATTTGTAACAAATATCTGGCTGAACGGGTGCATTTAATTATCCGGAACTCAGTGTACCCGGAACAAATGTTTCCCTTGCCAAAACGCAATGCTAGAGATGCGCTAGGAGAAATTTTAAAATTTTTGTTGTCTTTCTTTTCGCTCTGTAACAGAAAGGAATAAAGCAGCTGAACTATTTTCTGTCCAAATGTTTTCACAACAACCCATTTAAGAGAGCAGGAGAGCCTCCAAGAGTGGCTTGAATAAATTACTTCACAGACTGGTGGAGCTGCATATAGTACATACTTGGCCAACGCGGTGATCGTATTCTCGACGATTCCCTTTGGATATATTACTTTCAGTTAGCGCTCGGGTTGAGGGAGGGAGGGGGGGGGTTACAACTAGTAGAATCATTGCCCATTTCTCCAACCGGGCGTCGCTCATTGCATTACCTAGCTAAACATTTAACCTCACCCCGTAAGACGATGAATCGATAACATTTGCGCGATACCTGTCACATAATCGCACGACAAGAATTTCTTAATAATGCGGTTACGCCGGGCCAAACGCCACACCACCGATCGCTCGGCACCAACGCTTTTTTCGCGTTCTCCGGGAGGCGCCAAAAATAGCGAAAGAAAAATGACCGCGGCTTTAGAGGAGCAACCGTACCCTGCCGACCGCGCCGCATATGCAGGGACTCCGATCCGCAAAAAGGAGCATTCAGTGCGACCCCGAAACGTGGAGTGTTTGCTTGTTGTTCGAGGCGCGACGGGCAGTCCCTTTTGGAAGCCGTGTCTGCGGAGCAGAGAGTGAGCGACTGTTACTGCTAGGAGAGGAGGAACGACTCGGAGTGGCAAAAAAAAAAAAAAAAAGGCGAAGGGTTTTGCGACGGAAGGCGGCGCATCATCATCGATTGCCGCGTCGCTCCCTTCTCCCCATTAGGGCGTAATTAGTGGCTTCCCGCGCGGCGGCCCGCCGCCGCGAGTCGCTTTGCAGTGGACGGGTCAGCGAGCGCTGCCGGCGGGCTCGCGCGACGCCCGTAGGGATAGGGAGCGGAGGAGGAGGTTCCAGGGAATTGGGTTTCTCGGGAAGGGAGTTGCGGAGCAGCCGCGGGGTGTCGCTGCGGTGGGTTTCGGGGTATACTGAGAGAGAGAGGCAACCAGTGTGCGCTGCTGCTGTGTTGCAACTAAATGCGCATTGCGTCCGCTCCGCCGCGGAGTAAAGTTGGCCCCCGCACTGCCACCGTGATAGTCTCGGGTTGGAAGCCAGAGTGAACCGCGCGGGCACTGCCGGGGTCAGTTGCGCAGTGCGGCGTCGTCGGTGTCGCCGCGGTTGCCACCAGGGCGCGCCGCCTTCGCAGGAGGCGGTGTCAGTGGGTGGCCTCGCGTTGTTTATACGCGACGGAAGCATTGGCGACACATTCGGGGGGACATATAGGGGAATAATTATGTACTACTCGAACCAATTACGTGCAGGTACGCGGACATTGCAGCGAATAATGATTATTGTTATTTGATTTCAAAACACGTGTACACTTGACAGGAAAGGGAGAGCGAGGAGCAGGCTGGCAACTGCCACCGGAAGGGGCACGACGCCGGCCTACTCTTCAGAAAGGAGGAAACAGAAACATAGAAATGGAAGATAGGATGAAGAGGAGGAAAGAGGAAATAAAATAGAACGAACTTAAAGCAGAACTGTTTTATAACCCGCGTTCGCTATCTGCGGTATGCATATTTGTTGTTTTTTTTTTACTCACTTCTCCGTCAGCCATTGATTGCTCTGACCTAACTTCTCGAGGAATCGAAGACTGAAATTATGAAATGATGACAAACGGAATGCCAACAACAGCTTTTCTCGCTATACTTTTCGTCAGTATTTACAATTTGTCTTCTCTATTCACGTTGTCTAAGTACGCAAAGGCGAACTTACTCTTTTGAGGATGTTTATATCACTCTGGGGTCTCCTATCGAAGGGCTCGTCTACCCCGGTGATGGAATCGTCGAGCCTGTCTTTGTCTAGTCCTCTTCAATTGAGGTTCGCTTTTCTTTTCTGAGAAACTTTCTTTATATAAGCGTGTTTTGATAGAAGGAGAAAGACGGATCAGTCTATTGGAAGCTACATCATTTTTCCTAGATTGGAACAAGGCTGGTGTATGTACTTGCATGTTCTATGTAAATATTGATACCACGTACCAGTCCCGCGCGAGCTTGTTAACTTATTTACCTCTATGACAACTGAACATGTTTTCAAACCAAATAATGATATTAATATTGTTAAAATATGCGGGATCCACAATGCGCTGTAGGAATAGGTTTAAGCGAAATTGTCACTTGCGAAAATTGTGCCTGTTTAGCGACTGTATGCACGTATAAAGCACGCGACTCAGTTTTGACACATTTTCATCGGGAGCGCCTCGCTCATCGGAAACTTGGGGAGGGGTCCGGGAGGGATCGGCCATGCTCATCTCCCGCATGACCACACCTGAATGAAGATGACGCAATGACGACGACAGCTCGACGATGGAGGCTTAATTGCGACGATATGACAAAGCAGTGAGGACGACAGTGCAGGCGGTGGAAGGATGACGACATGACAACGCAGGAATGATCTCAATGGCACGAAGGCGATGAAATGATGACGACGACGGCGTTTTGGTGTTGGAGCTTAGGTCCGCGCTTATACGTGTGTTGCAGACCGCCTGGGTTTATCAGTATATCCGGCGCTTGTTTGCACTGTGTCGAGTACCGACCAATCTAATCGCACAAGACAATAGCGCCAACAGTCAGCGGCCATAACCCAAATAGTTAGAAGAGGCAATGGAATCTTCGGTTTAACAACAAGAACAATAAGACTTTTTACCAGAACTAATTTATGGGGCGGATATTTGCAGAACAGCAATTGAGCTTGAGGAGCAACCATGTATCACACAAACTATTTATTTTTACTTATTAATAAAATAAAAGTAAGTAGAGGTAAGGTTAGTAAGTTTAGCTTCGCCCTCTGGCGATGGAAGAGAAAATAATAGGCGTAATGGCAACAGACTCGGCTAGTCGACACCGCCTTTCAAGAATAGACCGACGTCTCAATGACGCACGGGGACGCACCGATTCCTTGTTCGGAGTTTCCGCCTCGCTCACCAGGGGCGCAACGAGTCAGGGGACGACCTTTCCCGGCCCGAAACTATGCATGGAACTCCAGGATGTGATCTCCGTGAGCGTATACAAAATTATGGAAAAGTTTCCATAAAATGTAAGTGCAACGACCTGGGGGTAGTTGGGGGTAGAGTGCTGCACAGGCCGGTTTTTCAAGCCCGGGCCCGGCCCGAACCCGAAAGTACCACGCGTAGACCCACCCTAGCCGGACCCGGTGATTTTAAACCAGGCCCGTACCCAGCCCGGGCCCGAAAGATTCCGACCCGGCTCAACCCGGCCCGGCGCTGTTCTATTCGACCCATTAGCTCTTGAGCCTATACGAATCTAAGTCGAGTTGTCGATTATTGTGAAATACTTTCATGTGATCAACGGGCGCTGGGCGGCGCTCAAGCTGGATCAAGCTATACTGTGTCCCCTCTGGCTGGCTACTTCAACTGTGAGAGAAACAATTTCGTTTCATTGCTAGCCGAACACGCACAGAATAATATTCGAATATTTGGTATGAGAACACACATATACAAGGGAAAGTTAGGAAAATACGGAGGGGTCAAGCTGGAAACAGCTACCAGGAGTGGTGCAACGCCTGCTTACATTTAGGGAGGAAGATATAGAAAAGCACATCCGTTCATCACCCTGCTCGTGCTTTAAAGTGTGATATGGTCGGCCGTAATACATTTTCTACATACTTGTGCGGCAGTATATTTGCGATGGTATAGCTGAACACTCCCGTACACACCGCCAGCCATTTCTCATCTCACTTTTGAATCTCATGTATTCATTGGGATGTACAGTGATGGAACTCAAGCCAATAAATTTGGCGCACATTTTTTTATATATTATTTTATTTAGTAATACTGTTAACCCTCTCTTGAGGGTCGTTACAGGGAGGGTCAGCAATTGAATTGCACATAGAATAAACATTGAAGATCATTTGTAGGAGAACATTTGTAACACATAGAACATTTGTAGAAGAAACACAGTTACATACAATGAATAAATAATAAGCTACACAGTTTGAGCGAAATACTTATCAAGACCAACCTCAAGAAAACTCACAGTATTTTTTGTACCACATCATTCAGCAATCCATTCCACAGTTTAATAGCGTCAGGAAAGAAAGAAAAGCGGAATAAGTATGTTCGAACTAGTATTGGTTGTACGAATGTACTGCGTGTTGTTCCTGGGAACCTTTTGTAAATGTAAATTTAATGTAAATTTAACGATGCTGGTCTATTGGCTTTCAGGAATACCATAATACACGGCCACTAGAAGCTTTTTCATTAAACAGAAATTGATGATCCACAAGGCTATAACGCTTAGGTGCAATCACATTTTCGCACGGCACATACCATTTTTATTGCTTTATTCGGCTTCATCATAAGGTTACCTGAGTCGACAATTTAGGCATCATTGTTCTGCAATATATGCAAATTTGGAATTCAGTACAGTGCGTGTACAGCGTAGGCAACGTAGCTTTTTTCCAGTCAGATGGGAATATGATCTGCTTGTTTGTTCACGTAAATTCGCAGGGAAACCGTCTAGTAAAACATATACAAGGCTGCGAACACGAGGGTTGAACCACCTAAATTGCGAAAGTAGGATTGAAAAGAAAAAAAATACCTGAGACAATAAAATTTTCTGCGTTCTGCTTTCTTTTTCACATCTCTCTCACCAATGTTCAGAAACTTTGCAGCATCCGCGTAGGCTTAAAATATTTTTATAAGAACAATGGGCACTTGAAAGTCTAAATTTAGTTAGTTCGACGCATTATGCAATAAATTGCGGCAGGATAATCAACTAGCTTGCATAAAAATAAGAAAAATGATGGATACCAGTCGCGAGTTTCACGCCTTAAAAACAATGTCAAATAATATTGTAGAATTTAAGTGCTGCCACTTAATTTAAGTACTTTAAGAACTTGCTGAAAATTTATTTCATTAGTGTTTTGCCATTAAAATGATAACGCACAGGCAGTGCAAAGTGGCACATCAGTGACCGCTCTCGAAAATCTACATATTAACACGATAGCGTTTAGGGCCCCGTGCCGCACAATATCCAGCGTCGGCAACCGGCGTGTGACCGCAGGTGGCGGAGGAAATCACCCAACCACATCAACCGCACAGGCCCTCCACGTGGTGCAAGGTTTTGGCGAACAAAAATTGAATTTATCACAGTGAAATCCGTCAGAAAAATGGTAAAGTACGACTTCACCATTCGGCGTCGGATTCGCTGTCGGATTGTTTACCAATCGGCGTCGGATTGTAATTTGAATGTACGAGAAAACCTAATTCTGCTACGAGGAAACTCAAACGCAAACCCCTTTTCCAGCACTTCTACCAGACCTGCGCGCGTCGGGGCAATAGCAAACAAATAATAAAATAATAAAAAAAGGTGCTAGGGCCTTCACATTCTAATATAAAACCAGTGATATTGCCCCTGAAAAATGTCTTTCCAGCAATGCATTTCAGTCTAAAAGTGAAGCCGACTTTAAGGGGATCGGTGTAAGCTTGGAAAGCTGGCTTTCCCACGTGAAGTGTTGCAGTGAATGAAGCCTACTTGCCGTATGCGAACGATGCGATGCGAACGGGTCCCGATAACGCTATCGCGTTCTACTCTTAAAGGCGAAGCTTAAGCGTTCTCCATTTTTTTTGTGGAGCAATAACGATGACTCTGCTTCTAGGCACATCTTGGGCTCTTGAAAAGTGTGACCAGCTAAATACGGAAACTCCTCTCATTGATTCCTCTTGTTGTATCTATACGAAGGGCAGCTTGGATGTACCAGAACAGTGTAGTGAATTGTTTTGCAGCGACTCTCGCACCAATCAAATAGTTTCTAACCTCTCCAGCGTGATTGCAATGCAAATATATCTCTGACATCTTCGTCATTTTGATTCGACTTTGTGATGGCTAGCAACTCTTGCAATTTGCCTTTCGCCGCCCCTCGCAACCACCCCAATGCGATTCCCCTTGTTGATAGGCGGGGCCGCTGTGGAACCCACAGCGCTACCTCCATCGAACGTCGGGTCATCCGTCTCACGCCCAAGCACGATCACCTCTATGGAAATTCGAGGCTCTAATACCAGGGGAACAATGTTGACCAGCATTTTTTTAGTGTCCCGAATATGGAAGAATCCGACACAACCCATCTTAAGATGACTATTAAGTTAATGCGATTAGCATTCACGCAATGTAGCGATAGAGCCACGCAGCGACACGCCGTATTGACTAAGACACCTTCATTTAGAATCTGTAGTGGTTCGCCTGAAATTTCAAATGCTTCAACTATATGCGACAAACATTGTCTCCATGATTGGCTCGCTTTGTTATGACGATCGCTCGCCGAGGTAATCTCACAACGGTAGGACGAACGGCTCCTGCAGTGACGGCGATGGAATTACGAGGAAGGAATGACGTCGATAGAACGGCGAAGGCATTATGAGGAGAGAGAGAGAGAGAGAATAAACTTTATGCAAAAGAGCACACGAGCGTAGGTAGCTCTTCCGCTGTGCAGTGGGTGGTCCCCTCAGTCCAGGAGTCCATCGGCCTTAATTGCCCTTCTCTCTCGGTTGACCAGGTTGAGCTGGTCCGTCGAGTCGGAGCTGGACAGCGCGGCCTCCCATTGCCGTGTGGTGGGGTGTGTTATGGGTGTCAGCTGTGGTGTGTTTGCGCAAGCCCATACCATCTGGTAAAGCGTTGCGCATTGATCGCAGTGTGGGCATTTATAGGAATACAGCGCTGGGTGTATGGCCTGGTAGAGACTCGAATGTGGATATGTGTTTGTTTTGGAGTTTTCGCCATATTACGGCTTCCTCTCGCGTCAGAGCATTGTGAGGTGGCGGTAGTGTTCTTCGTGAAAGGCGATAGTGTTGTAGGATGTGCGTGTAGGTTAATGGTATGGACTCGGGGTGGAACTGCTCGGCCGCGGCCCTCTCGCGGCTTCCGGTGTGCATGCGCTCGGGCGTATAGGCGTGTGCCTGCAGCTGATTGCCGACCAAACACACCAGACCAAACACAAGGGCTATCAGAGACGCCGTATTGGAGGTCTGCGAATAGGCTCCAAACGATAATTTGCAATCAGCCACCATCTGAATGCGACCGCCATGGCTGGGGAATTCCAACCCACTAGGTCGAGTTCTGCAACGTAATCGCTGGAAGCCGCCGCGGAGGGTAAATTTCGATTGGAACGAAACCAATGCTAAAAGGGTATATCCAAGTCGTCTAAAAAAAGTTTATTATTACCAGGGAATCAAGCGGATGACAACGACTGTAGCGACGAAGAAATTTTCTATGACTAGCGACAAGGTCATGTAAGAGACTCTCTGCAATCAACGCACGACAGTTGTAAGAGCGAGCGTGTACCGCACCATGAACACCCCCGTTACGGCAAGGGTTTTTAAAAAAATGGAGCCGTTTAACTTCTTGAAACGGCACAGTCGGTTATGAGGGACGCTGTAGTCGAGGGCTTCCGATTAATTTTGATCACATGCGGTCTCTTAACGCGCACTCAAGGCACCGTACATGAACGTTTTTGCATTCGGACTCTTCCGGAATGCGGCCGCCGCGGTGGAGATCGAACCCGCACCCTAATGCACCTCGGCGAAACGCCATAGCTCCTGAACTATAACGGCGGGTCCGCGGGGATTTCCGAGAGATAGACAGGTTTTGCTCTACCGTCTCCACTCGGTTTCCGCCTTGACGCCGAACAGTGACCGAATGACGCAAGGGCTGCTCCAGCAGGAAAAGAACCGAACAACAGCTAGAAGGGACAACGACAACGACCTCGCGCTCCACCGCAACCGCACTGATGAGGAAGAGTTGCGAACCGATGTATAGGAGACGAGTACTCAAGACTATCCCGACTGCCGAAAGTCGTGCCGCCCGATGGCCCGACAGCTAGATTGGGATTGTGGCACACGCAGCGGTACGAACCAGACTCGTCGGCCCAGTCACGATCGCAGACATCAACAGCGGTATCCGACCATGCGGTTCACATCTGTCTCCCTACTTGCGCTCGCCTGAGAGAGCAGCGTCGTAGACAGAATCTAGCCTTGACATCGCGCACCAGTGCCAGCTGTTCAGTTATTTCCCTTCCCATGAAGCCCTCGCACGCACGCACCGCACGCACGCACGCACACGGGCTCTCACATTCACTCAACAACTCGCATTCGGCGTTTCAGCTAATGGAGGCCGATAACTGAAAACGACACCACTTGAATTTCGAGACCGCACATTTGAGTAATCATAGTCAGTAGAGACTCAGGACCTGTCATAGAGCGTCAGTGGCAAATATCGTGGTGTTGTTCGAATTAAGGGTTAAATATAACTGGGGGGGCTTGCTGGTGGACCAACTTTACAATATGTGTTGCCTGCGATCGCAGTGCAGCACCGAAGAACAGCGGCTACGCAAGCAACGATCCGCAAAGAATAGAAATACAAATTCCTAGCGACGTAGCTTCCGACGCGGAAGGAGCTAGGAGGTACGAGGGGGTCTTTCGGGAAAACCGGGAATCCCGCGAAGCGGGGGACCGGAGGCATATATCCCTTAGGCAAACATGTTAGCAGCAGATCTCCCGGCCGGGCGCGTCTGTGCTGAAGTTTGAACATGGCGCGCGTCGCGGGTGTAAACTCGGTGGGCTTTCAAAAGTTGTGGCTTGTGTACGAATGGGATTGTTTCTTTAAAACGACGCCGCTCGTGCGGCTGGAGAACTAGCTTTTTCTTCTTTTATTCATGTTCTATTTCTTTGTTGGTGTTGCATGCCTTCCCTCGCCTCCCTTGTGCGCCTTCCGTGCACGTACATTTAGGCATGCGGAAAATCACAGCGTCATTTTCCTATAGTGCTGTACTTTACCCACCCGCTTTCACTTGCTGGTGGCAGGTGGCGCTCCTAACAAGGATAGTTAGGATCATACGAAACCGTCAGTCATGGCTCAGTGTAGTTGACATGTAAGGTGAAACATTGGGCCAGTTGGTTTGCATCACGAGATCTTAGCAGCGTGAACTAAAACATGTACACAAAGAAAAAGACACATGGAGACAAGCGCTAACTTCCAACCGTATCGGCTTTTGTTTATTGACCGGGGTATACACAGAGAGGAAAACAAAATTCCGACAACAAAACTGTACAGAAAACAAAACCATCTAGGTGTGTATGCCTGTGCTTTTTAAATAATATATATATATTTGAACATGCAGCAGAAGGCCTATACTAACACAATTATGTCCCCGCGCCATGCGAGCAGCCGCAGCGATAGAGCGAGTGCGTTCGTCCTTATGTCTAGTCACCACACGGGTACACGCGAACTCCGGTTTGCACCCACAGTCACGGCAATGGATAACCAAAAAACCGTCTATCCCATTTCTTACATGGTTACAATGTTCGCACAGACAGTCGTTCAAGCACCTTCCTGTTTGCCCCACGTAACATGCACCGTAAGAGGGGCATTCTGTAGATACATGGCTCATGCTGTCTACGATCTACGTGCGATGATTCGCTTTGCATCGACGTGTTTTTCCTCTGATAGGACAACTTGTCCTCGCTTGTTCTAACAGTTTTTGCGGATCTGAAAAAACACTATCTGAAGGCCCGATCGCTGACCCACTTTCTTCAAGCGATGCGAAATGCTGTGCCTGTAAGGAATAACCGCGACTTCGTCACGCCTACGGTTGCGCGGAGCGCGCCATTACGCGAAAATCCATTGTAGTCGGCGTGACCGAAATGTGGTACCAAAAGTATAGCCGACGGCGCAGAAAGTAAGGACACGTCAAAAAAAAAAAAAAGAAAAAGAAAAAAACCCTCGGATTTACGTCATATTTCTTAGGGAGGTTCCTGTAAACTAAGTCTTCGAAAAGAAAATTTGGTACATTTTGATCTGGGTGGGAATCAAACCCGGGCTTCCGGGGTTCAAGACAAGCACGCCTCCACGACGCCGCGGCGGTTTTACGGCTCTGGCTTACTGAAGGTGCGCCTAGTGCGTGCGTCATGGCACACGTCACGTCGTGTGCTAAAGGTGGGGCCTAGTGCGTGCGTCATTGGGCACGTGATAGTGCGGCCAATGGGCAGGAGGTGGCACCACGTCATTGGTGTATGAATTGAGCGCTTTCATGACGTCCCGTGGTCTACAAAAGCTATAATGATTTTGCCTTGTCACATGTATAAGCAGTCTGAAGTGTCTCTGCCGAATTTTTTTAGTGATGCCGATGCATTTACGCTTTAATTTATTTAAAAAACATTAACCATAGCAGAGGTGTACAAAAAATGCTTGGTAATTTTTTGACAAGCATTCATTTAATGAAGGATGTCATTTTGCTTTTTTGATACAAGCAAATCAATACGTGGGTCTGTTTGACTCAAGGCACATGACCTGTCTGCTTTAGTATCCAACCTGTTTCTAGCCTGTGATTTGAATACTATAGAGAGTCAAGAGACCACTTTCGCTCAGTAATGTTGACGAGAAAGTATGGATAACGTTCAGGGCGAGTTTGCTGGTTTTGGGGAAAGTGGAAAGTATTTTGGCCCTGCAATTAAAGTTGCTGAACTGGTTTTGTCCCTGGAGCTCCTCGTTTGCTGCGGTGTTGTTGAGTACCAAGAATTCCTCTCGTATACGAGATGAATTCATCAAGAAGAGGTCATCCACAGTGCATCGGAAAGG
The DNA here is from genome assembly GCF_013339745.2 of Dermacentor silvarum. Classification (NCBI taxonomy): domain Eukaryota; kingdom Metazoa; phylum Arthropoda; class Arachnida; order Ixodida; family Ixodidae; genus Dermacentor; species Dermacentor silvarum. The sequence continues at coordinate 49,613,647 of NC_051164.1, read as the reverse complement.
AGTGCGAGCGATATTGAGCTGTACATTCTCATTTCTATGAGTATTGTGAAAATAGTGTCTCAACTCTTCCAGGAACTTTGACAAATGTCCCTTGATGGCTTATTGCAGCTCCTCTGCAAGTGGTCTTTCACTGTAGATCTCGTTCATGTGTTGGAAGGAAGCTACTTTTCCCTTCTCAATGTTCCGCTTAAAACAGCTTAGCTTCTCCAGGGCCGCGATTTTGTAGCGATGCCTTCCGCTCGATTATATGCCACTCTTATCATCCACCGTTAACGGCCGACTCATCGCTTTGATATCGCGGGCGGGACATCGCTCTGACCACTGACAAAGCGTGAAAAGTGCGAAAAGGAATATCATCGGAGAAGGAATCGCTACAAAATCGCGGCCCAGGAAAGCCTCGATGGTGTCTGTGTGCATCATGACGGCTGTATCTGGGCCCTGTAGTTGATGATTCACTCCATTCAACGCTTCGAATGCGTGTGTCAAATAGGCAATATTGCACTGAAACTTGATCTCGAAGGTCCTTTAACAGCTGTCTTCTTCCGTTTAGCTGCTAGAAATATCGGCAGTTCATCAATGAGCTCTTATGCACGCGCAAGAGCATTGCCCTCTGACAACCAACGTACCGAGGTGTAGAAGAGGAGGTCTTTGTGGGCAGAATTCATGTCGTGGCACAGCTGGTGACACACCATTCATCTGTTGGACACACACACACACACACACACACACACACACACACACACACACACACACACACACACACACACACACACACACACACACACACACACACACACACACACACACACACACACACACACACACACACACACACACACACACACACACACACACACACACACTCACACACACACACACACACACACACACACACACACACACACACACACACACACACACACACACACACACACACACACACACACACACATCATCATCATCATCATCATCAGCCTATATTTATGTACACTGCAGGACGAACGCCTCTCCCTGCGATCTCCAATTACCCCTGTCTTGCGCTAGCTGATTCCAGCTTGCGCCTGCAAATTTCCGAACTTCATCACCCCACCTAGTTTCCTGCCGTCCTCGACTGCGCTTGCCTTCTCTTGGTATCCATTCTGTAACTCTAATGGTCCACCGGTTATCCATCCCATGCATGACACGGCCCAGCCCAGATCCATTTCTTCCGCTTAATGTCGAGTAGAATATCGGTTATCCCCGTTTGTTCTCTGACCCACACCGCTTCTTCATGTCTCTTAACGTTAGGCCTAACATTTGTCGTTCCGTCGCTCTTTGTGTGGTCATTAACTTGTCCTCGAGTTTCTTTGTTAAAGGGACACACAACCGCTCAGAACATGAATTGAGATAACCCCGAGGATGGAAAGATTGTCTACCGTATTGGCTAGAACGGGCCCTGTTTTCTCATCAAACATGGATTGATATTTTTAATTCTTCACTAAAAGTCGTGAAAAATGGCCTTTGGCGCCCCATGCGGCGAAAACATGAACCTATTTAGGAGGTCTAACACGTGACATTCTACCAGTGTATGCTGTTCCTGATCTTTTTATTAATATTGAAATGCAGTAACATTCTTGTAATATAAGTTTTTTTTTCTAACTTACAATGTGCAGATAAGCCTTCGTTTGTAGTGAGTAGAAAAGTGGCGCTGCCTTAGCCTTCGTTTTCGATGACTTAGCTTGGCTCGTCTATCGACTGAATAACGACGACGGGGGCCAGCCAGTCATGACGTAGGCGTGTAGTTGGGACAAGAACGCGGTGCAGCTGTTAGAAAGTTCTGTACAGCAACGCAAACTTATTGCACCAGTCTATTTACCTTTAAAAGCGGCTGGAAAGGGGACAATATAGGTGGTTAACCACAGTTGCACTAACTCCAATGAAAGCACGACGATGGACGGCTTTCACAATTTGCGAGGTGGGCTATCGGCATTGCTATCACTTCTCAGCGTTGCTGGAGGAGGGACTCTTATTTTTTTTAGAAGCTGCTCAGATCTAAAAATTCTGCTTACAAAATATCCACGCACTTCTGGAAGTAACCACTGCAGGTGTAAACACTACCGAAGGTGAGCTTTTTGTTGCGCCATAAAAAAACTGGGTCCATAAATATTGGTTGTCAGTCCCTTTAACCTCCAAGTTTCTGCACCATATGTTAGCACCGGTAGAATGCAAGCAATCGGCACGGGTCTACGTCGTCTTCTTCAACGTGCCACGGAAAAATGCAGGATGCGCGTCTGCTTCACTAAAACTGCTACGGCAGTTTCGCAGGATTTGTTTTGACGCGCGTCGGCAGCATACACTTACGGCGGCTCGTAACAATGCAAGTTCAAAGTTCGCGCCCGTCTACTCCGGCGAGCTGCAGAACACCTGATTGTATACGTAAAGGGAGATGGCACCAACATGGCTGCACTTCCGGCTTTAAAAACGTGACGTCAGGGCCTCTCCTGTTTTGTTGCTTTCCTCCATGCCATCCGCTTATTTCCAGCAACATAGCGGAAGCTGGGAATAGGCCAACAAAACGGCGTGCGTGACGTCACGCGAATACTTCCTTACGTAAATTTAGTGACGTCTAGTTGTGCGAACGAGAGTCAAGGTACGGGGAAACGGGAACTTCCCTTGCTCACCATTCTCTCCATTCGACTGCCGCACATGAGTAGACACGCGAGCGCAACAAAGAGATAAGACAGGTTATCGCTGCCTCGGAAGAGGTTAAGCGCCATATCTGGAGCAAAGATTCTGCTTCAGTTTGCGGTCATGTCAACACCGTTCATCAGCCTTTTTTCTTCGATAACATCGATTCGGCTTTCGAGAGAGAAAAAAAAATAAGAACACGAACAAGAAGAACAAGAAAGAAAGAAAGAAAGAAAGAAAGAAAGAAAGAAAGAAAGAAAGAAAGAAAGAAAGAAAGAAAGAAAGAAAGAACTGGAACCTCCTTCGCACCTAAGAAGCCTTTTGGCAGCGCCTTTTCTGGGGTGTCTCCCGGCTGGTCTCCCGCTGCGTTTACGATCACGTCGACACCGGGAGCGTGAGGAAGTCTCCGTTCCTTTTGCCTACACGTAATGGAGAATGTGGTGTTTACAACAAACACGAGATGAACGGGATACTGCAATATGCACACCAGAGACCGCGCCGCGATGAGATAACAGCTAAAGAGACTGGTGAAGGAGGATTAGGCAGGGCTTCCCAAATTGGTTCGTGCGTTTTTGGAAAGCGTCGAACTAAAAAAAGAGGAAGCAAGAAACGTCGGAGAGAATGCGAACGAAGCACTGCGGTCCGCACAGTCCGTAGCTGCGGCACAAGCTTGACGCGAAGCAACGCGATGATAGAGATAACAGCGGCACAATAAAAGCGAGGCCATTTTAAAGCCTGGAGATAAAGCAGTCGCGTCGCTGTCACGCAACGGAAAGACAGCCGCCGGAGAGAAGGAGAAGAGAGAGAGAGCTGGTGACTCGGGGGATGGGAGAAGAGTATGGGGAGATCGTGGGGGAGAGGGGGGGGATGTTTGAACGACAACTCCATCCCCTCGCGCAGGGATAGCGGGAGCTGCAGCGACGCAGCGCGCATCCATGCATACAAGCACGCATCTCGCCGTCGTCGTCCCCCGGAGCTCTGCGCCCTCGGGCCGAGAAGCCACCGGTGTTTCCTCCTGCTTTTGTGTATGCGTGCGTTCGAAGCTTCAAAAAGAAAGGAAAGAAACGGGATCTCCGGGAAGCCACAGGGATGCGCGAAGCGGGAGTCGCGCTGTTGCTCTTACGTATAGGTTGTCACGCCGCGGAGGCCCGGCGGCGCATCGCCGGGCGTATATGGGTTCGGCTGTTACGCGAACGACGCTGTCAACGTGCCGCGCGACAACGCGCGGCAGCGGCGGGAGAGGGGAAGGCGGTGCTCGAGGGGACGTGTAGGGAAATTCGGGAAGATGTCGGGAGGTCAGAGGGGGATGAAGGGGAAGCGGTGCGCGTTTTAAGGGCGATACGAGGCTGTGTAGACAGGCTTTTAAAAGCGGTTTGTCGCTCCGTGCGCGGCGTCAGGATCGAAGATGTTCCATGCAAGCGCGAATGGTATGTTCTCGCTCTGAAGGAACGCGGCGCGCGCTTTCTGCGAGTACATGTCGACGCGGGAGGAAATCTGAATGTTCGAGACGGAAGTCGTTGTTTGCGCGGAAAGCTCGACGAGTATTCAAAACGCGTGCGCTTTCCGAGTTTTTATTTCCTTGTTCAACGCTCGTTGGTAGTGCGAATTTGGGATTCACTGTCGGTGGTCGCTGATATCGGAACACCCATGAAGGACGTTTTGGGACAGTTACGCACGTATACTTGAGCAGCTACGGCCGAAATACTGAGCGAACGCGTTCTGCGGCATTGTGAGGAAGATGGAGCGTGTGGGCCGTGCACAGCGTGATAGGGGGTAAACACAATGTTGAGAGTCAGTTGAACAGTAATGTGCTGGTATTATATAGGCCGTAAAGTTTGTATACTAAGAATGCGAAATTTCCCCGCACGCTTCATACTATATTTACTCTAGTGAATTATAAAGTTTTCGTGAGGTTTTCTTAGAGCCATGCAACGCAACAAGAGAAGGAAACAACATCCTATTCTTTTACAATATTGTTATGAGCCAGTTGTCCGGCAGACAAAGAAGATGCTGAAGCATAGAGCTGAAGAGACGAGGAAGAGGTGAAACTGTGGTTCGCCATCTTTGTTGTTGTTCCCCAACATTTAGTCTTCTTGTACATAGTGTGAATAAACCCCCTTTTCTGTAAATCTCCCCGTAACATCTTGGTGGAAGTGCGGGGTACATCACCAGCACATCACGGAACTTCGAAGCGGAAACCTCGTGGGCCCTTCGACCATGTCGACTGAGAGGCCCGCTGCTTCAGCTTCGGCTACCACACCACCGATTGTCTTGACTCAACTCCGGGACCCTGGCGCCTTCTCGGGCACTGACAACAAGGACGTTGAAGACTGGCTAATCGAATACGAATGCGCCAGCAAGAGCAACCGTTGGGACCCGACTCTAATGCTGGCGAACATCATTTATTATCTCGAGGGAACGGCCCGTGTTTGGTTCCGAACACACGAGGAGGAATTGACCAGTTGGGACACTTGCAAGCAAAAACTGCAGGAACTCTTTGGGAAGCCGCTTGGCCGCCAGCGAGCCGCCAAAAAGGAACTTTCGTGCCGGGCCCAAACATCGACTGAACCGTACGTTGTGTACATTCAAGATGTATTAGCACTCTGTCGGCGGGTCGATGACAAGATGCTCGAAGCTGACAAGGTCAGCCACATTCTTAAAGGCATCGCAGACGACGCCTTTAATTTACTCGTGTACAAGGACTGCTCGACGGTCGACGACATTATAAGAGAGTGCCGACGCTTTGAAGAAGCAAAGAGCCGTCGTGTCTCACAACAATTCGTTCGGCTCCCTAATACCGCCGCTAGCTCATCGTGTGAAGACGTCCAGCCGCCTGGTACCGAAAACTTGCTGCGTCTTGTCCGGCGTGAGATTGAGGCTGCGTCTCCGTCGGTTCCCCCGATACGTTCTTACGACGAGTCCCGCCCGGCAGTATCTCTGATTCAAGCTGTCGTACGCGAAGAGCTGGCGAACGCAGGCATCCGTCCGATCTGTTCTGTAAGTAGCCCTACGGTCGGCAATTTCTTTCGACCTCCCCGCCCACAATCGACCTACCTCCGATACCGCGACCCAAACCAGTGGCGCACACATGACGACAAGCCCATATGCTTTAATTGCAATGGAGTTGGTCATATTTCCCGCCATTGTCGCTATCGTCAGATTTCGTCTCCTCGTCCCGCGTACGCTTACCGCCCAGAAGACAGCCGGTTCTCGCCTTTTCATGCCCGCAATGACCTGCCGCACTGTGATGTTGCTGCTCCGACTCCACACTACGATCGCCGCTCGCCGTCCCCACAGAACCGGCGTTCTCGCTCACCGATTGCCCGTCGCTCACCGTCGCCATACCCCCGCCGTCCCTCTTCGGAAAACTGACCGGTGCAGCTCCCGGAGGTGATGCTGCATTGACCAACCGACCCGGAAATCCTCTGTTGACCCTGACCACCCGACAAAACCTTTTGGACATAGAAGTGGACGGCGTGCATGTTTCGGCGCTCATAGACACGGGGGCGCAATTATCGGTTATGAGCGCTCGCCTTTCTCGTCGTCTCCGCAAGGTTCTGACGCCCGCGGCGTCGCCTGTCGTTCGTGTAGCCGACGGCGGCACATCTTGCGTCGTTGGGATGTGCACTGCGCGTGTGAGCTTCGCCAGTCACCAGACCTCAGTTCTATTCGCCGTTCTGCAGCAGTGTCCACATGAAGTCATCCTCGGCCACGACTTCCTGAGTACCCATTCTGCCCTCATCGACTGCTCTTCTGGCCTTCTCCAGTTGGAACTTCCTTTTGTACCCGATCTCCCCACCGAGTCACAGCCGCGTTTATGTGTCGCCGAGTTTGTTCGCCTTCGACCAGCCGCCGCGACGTATGTCACACTGACCTCTGATTCCGCCATTTGTGACGGCGACTACGTCATCTCTCCTTCCCTAGACGCTCTTTTAACAAGGCAGGTAGCCCTCCCTCACTCTGTTGTGACTGTTTCTGCGAACCGGGCATGTATCCCTATTCTGAACTTTGGACGGACTCCACAGTTTCTTCCCGAAGGTATCACGCTGGGACATATAGCACCTTTAGACGCACACGACCCTGTGGCCCTTACTATGGATGCGCCCCTGTCTTCTGGAAGCCCTGACACTAGTACTTCATTTGATGCACATTTTGACGCCATGATCGCCCCCGACCTTTCGGCTGCTCAGTCTGACGACCTTCGTCGTTTGCTAGCAGCTTACAGCGACGTTTTCGATTTTGCTTCGCCCCATCTCAACCAGACAAAAGTTGTGACTCATCGCATTGACACCGGCAACGCCAGTCCCATCCATAGGCGTCCTTACAGAGTGTCTGCGACTGAACGGCGCGTAATTCAATCCGAAGTCGAGAAAATGCTTACAAAGGACATCATCGAACCATCTACGAGTCCTTGGGCGTCCCCTGTGGTGCTTGTCAGGAAAAAAGACAACACCTGGCGGTTCTGCGTCGACTATCGCCACCTAAACAAGATTACTAAAAAGGACGTGTACCCTCTGCCGCGAATTGACGACGCCCTCGACTCTTTGCATGGCGCACAGTACTTTTCTTCTATAGACCTTCGGTCCGGCTATTGGCAAATCGCCGTTGACGAAAAAGACAGGGAGAAGACCGCCTTTATAACACCCGATGGGCTCTACCAGTTCAAAGTTATGCCATTTGGCTTGTGCAATGCCCCCGCAACTTTCGAAAGAATGATGGACTCCCTTCTTCGTGGTTTCAAGTGGTCTACTTGCCTGTGCTATCTCGATGACGTAGTCATTTTCTCGCCTACGTTCTCCAGTCATCTAAGTAGACTCTCGGCTATTCTGCGCATCCTTCGCAATGCAGGTCTTCAACTTAACTCTGCCAAATGCCGCTTCGGTCGCCGCGAGATCACAGTACTTGGCCATCTTGTCGATGCTACAGGTATACGGCCTGACCCTGCCAAAGTTAGCGCCGTTGCCAACTTTCCGACACCTCGCTCCACTCAGGACGTCCGTTCCTTTTTCGGCCTGTGTTCTTATTTTCGGCGGTTTGTGAAAGATTTTGCAGCACTAGCACGGCCCCTCACCTGCCTGCTTAAGAAAGACGCGACCTTTTCTTGGGGTCCTGCACAAGCGTCCGCCTTCTCACAGCTGATAGGAATACTGACATCACCACCAGTGTTGGCTCACTTCGACGAATCTGCGCCCACAGAAGTCCGTACCGACGCCAGTGGCCATGGAATCGGCGCAGTTCTAGCCCAACGTCAGCATGGTCAGGACTGCGTTATTGCTTATGCCAGTCGCCTTCTTTCCTCGGCTGAGCAAAACTATTCTATCACAGAGCGAGAGTGTCTCGCTCTAGTTTGGGCCATCGGCAAGTTTCGCCCTTACCTCTACGGCCGACCCTTCACCGTTATTACTGACCACCATGCTCTATGCTGGCTGTCCTCTCTCAAAGATCCCACTGGTCGCCTTGGTCGATGGGCACTGCGACTTCAAGAATACTCGTATACCGTCGTTTACAAGTCTGGCCGCTTGCACCAGGATGCCGACTGCCTCTCCAGATACCCAGTAGATCCACCAGACGCTGCCCTGAGCGACTCCAGCCCGTGTGTTCTTTCCATCTCTCAACTCTTCAACATCGCTGCCGAACAACGCCTTGACGAGTCTCTACGCAAGATCATCGACAAATTGCACTCCCACGCTCCTGATCCTTCCCTCCGCCTCTTTGTACTCCAAAACGACACGTTATATCGTCGCAGTTTACTCCCTGACGGTCCTGACCTGTTGTTAGTCATCCCGGCTCACCTCCGTTCCACTGTCCTGGAGCAGCTTCACGACGCACCAACGGCGGGACATCTTGGCGTGTCACGCACATACGACCGCGCGCGCCGCCGTTTCTATTGGCCTGGGATGTCCCGCTCAGTGCGCCGTTACGTGGGCTCATGCGACCTTTGTCAGCGCCGCAAAAAGTTGACTCTGCCGCCTGCAGGACATCTTCAGCCTCTGGACATTCCTTACGAGCCTTTTCACCGCGTCGGTCTCGATTTACTTGGTCCGTTTCCCCTATCCACCTCTGGGAACAAGTGGATCGCCGTTGCCACAGATTATGCGACGCGGTTTGCCATTACGCGTGCACTTCCCACTAGCTGTGCCACCGACGTTGCAGACTTCTTGCTGCATAACGTCATACTCCAGCACGGAGCTCCTCGGCAACTGCTTACTGACCGTGGGAGACAGTTCCTGTCCAGGGTGATCGATGACATTCTAAGATCCTGCGCGACGCAACATAAACTGACTACAGCCTACCATCCACAGACGAATGGCTTGACAGAACGCCTGAACCGCACCCTTACTGACATGTTGGCCATGTATGTGTCTGCCGACCACCACGACTGGGACGTTGCACTACCGTTTGTGACATTCGCGTACAACACTTCCAGGCATGAGACCGCTGGCTATTCGCCGTTCTTCCTCTTATACGGTCGCAACCCTACATTGCCTATGGATACCCTGGTGCCTTCTTCTGGGTGCCCTCCCACTGAATATGCTCAAGAGACCATTGCACGTGCCGACCATGCACGTCAAGTTGCTCGCACTCGATTTTCTGAGTCCCAAATCCTCCAGCAGTCTCGCTACAACAGCCACCACAGGACCACCCACTTTGTCCCTGGATCGCTCGTTCTCCTGTGGTCCCCAGCACGACGCGTTGGCTTATCCGAAAAACTGCTCTTCCAGTACACCGGTCCATATCGCGTGTGCCGCCAAGTGACTGATGTCACTTATGAAATCGCTCCACTGCTGCCTTCGTCATCCTCTGCTCCTCCCCGCAAGGACATTGTACACGTTGTCCGTCTCAAGCCCTATCGTGCCCCGGACACCCCTTAATACATTGTGTGCTAGTTTTTTTTTGTTTTTTGTTTTTTTCATGTATCCTTCGTTCACCTGCACCGAGTCGGTGCTTTCGCCGCCGGAGGGTAGTGTTATGAGCCAGTTGTCCGGCAGACAAAGAAGATGCTGAAGCATAGAGCTGAAGAGACGAGGAAGAGGTGAAACTGTGGTTCGCCATCTTTGTTGTTGTTCCCCAACATTTAGTCTTCTTGTACATAGTGTGAATAAACCCCCTTTTCTGTAAATCTCCCCGTAACAATATGTCCAGCCACCGGACACACACGAAATGTGAACACACTAGCGAGTTTTTACTGCGGCAGATGACGCAATCAAACAAGATCTGCGACGGACCAGGCTGCTCACGGGCCTAAATGAGGCCCTGTTGTTTATATATACCTTGGTGTTGCAGTTTAATATGTTCAGTTGGAAGGATGACCTCAACGAAATTACCCTTCGGCTCACCAACCCACTCATTAAAGCACAAAAGTGTGTGTAGGTATGTGTGATTGTATGCGCTGTTTAAGTGTTTATAACTACGTGTGTCATAATGATCACCGAACTCACCTGGAGTAGCATGTCAGGTGATCAGCCAGGCTAACGTCTCCAGCATATCATTAAAGTTTGTATATACGAGTATATAATCATCATCATCATCATCATCATCATCATCATCATCATCATCATCATCATCATCATCAGCCTATACTTATGTCCACAGCAGGACGATCTCCAATTACCCCTGTCTTGCGCTAGCTGATTCCAACTTGCGCCTGAAAATTTCCTAACTTCATCAGCCCACCTAGTTTTCTGCCGTCCTCGACTGAACTTCCCTTCTTGGAACCCATTCTGCAACTCTAATGGGCCACCGGTTATCCATCCTACGCATTACATGGCCTGCCCAGCTCCATTTTTTCATCTTAATGTCAACTAGAATATCGGCTATCCCCATTTGCTCTCTGATCCACACCGCTCTCTTCCTGTCTCTTAACGTTTGGTCTAGGATTTTTCGTTACATCGCTCTTTATGCGGTCGCTAACTTGTTCTCGAGCTTCTTTGTTAACCTCCAAGTTTCTGCCCCGTATGTTAGCACCGGAAGAATGCAATGATTGGACACTTTTCTTTTCAACGACCGTGGTACGCTCTCATTCAGGATTTGGCAATGCCTGCCGTATGCACTCCAACCCAATTTTATTCTATAAATTTCCTTCTCATGATCAGGGTTCCCTGTGAGTAATTGACCTATATACACGTACTCATTTACAGACTCTAGATGCAGACTGGTGATCCCGAATTCCGGTTCCCATGCCCGGCCATTGAACATTACCTTTTGTTTTCTGCGAATATATATATATATATATATATATATATATATATATATATATATATATATATAGCGAGTATATATACGAGTATATATCTTTTGCTAAAGCACAAACACACATGCCAACTCATCCACGTGCTTTCACTCACTCACTCACTCACTCACTCACCACATAAACTCACACACGATCCTCCTCTATCCGTCGAGCACGGCTTAACCCTTTCGCTGAGCCTACAGAAAGTCGGCGTAGGCCGACTACGTATTCAGGGCAGCGCCGGCGGCGATGGATGCCAACCTCGACACGTCCACTGGGGACGGCCAGGAAAGGCAGAGCCGTCGCCCTCGGCGTCATTAATCAAGGCCGCAAGACCGGACACAATCGAAGCCCCGATCCTCTTCGACGCCCGACACCAACCGAGCGACGTCGCCGGCGGAAACAAGAAGAGAGAGAGAGAAGAAGAAGACCTCTGTGGCGTCCCTCTTCTGTGATGCTCGTTAGCGCCCCCGGTTGAGCAGGGGGCTCGATTAATTACGCCCTAATGGAGAGCTGGGAATTCGCCTCCGCGCGCCTGTCTCGCCACCTCTACTCGCCCTGGTCGCTTCCTTTTGTGTTTTTTTCCCGCGCGTTGGAGGTGCTTTCTATACGTCCCGGATACGGAAGGGGCTTCCCAAAAGGCACTGTGATGGCGGCCAGATTTGCCTCTCTCCCCCCCTTCCTTTCTGCCTGCTCTCTTTTTCTTATACCACTCTGGCGTGTCGCTCTTTTGACGTCACGCGAAGGCAACGACACCGAGCGTCCGGTGGCGTCGATCTCCACTCCCTCATGGTTTCGGTGGATGAAACCTTACAGCTGAAACAATGTACTTGCGTTCGCGCGTAAAAAAAAGACAGTACGATGATAGCAAGTACCCGTGAAGTTTTCTGAGCAAGGCTGTATTCGTTTTATTTCGGTGCTACAGAAGTGTGGGGTTTTTGTCCTTCGTCAGCGTTCCCGTTTTCTTATCTTATTTAATATTTTTCTTTTTTGTTCTTGCACGAAAATGACTGTGTGAGGGGACACGCAACATGGGATGAAGCATCTTCTGATTACATTTCGTCATCAACCTATCCTTTTTCTTTTTTTTCTTCATTTTTTGTTTACTCCGTGGTGTGACATTTTTGGAATGCAGATAAGTGTGCGGTTCCACTAAACCAAAAGACGGGGCTTTCCGGCCTATCATCCAATGTCTTTTATAGCTTTATAGACAAGCTGCATAGACAACTCCTATACAGACAGCTAAAGTTTTACAGACAAGCTGTTTGTAAACAAACAGACATATAGTTACAAACCGGCTATCTATCACCTCACTATCATCTGCCCTCAGTATCACGTGGTGAAGAGAGTGAGATTATGATCGGCCTCGGAAAATGGGTGAGGCTGAGGGAGGGCGCACATTGTAAGGCGAGGCCAGTGAAGGTTGGTGTTGACGATGTGAAGCTAAATAAGGACTACGCGATTCATACTGCTGAAGTACAGAGAACTCACTTGAGTCGTATGCGTGGTGGGTTTGAGTTCTCACGTTTTTGAAGCGCGCTGAGAGGAAGCCTCTCGAGCTCAGATCCACAGTACGTCGAAGCCCATCTTGTAACTGATCTCAGCCATAAATTGCTGTTGTTGTTAGGTGCGATTGAGCTTAGCAACTGGGAGTTGTAGCAATAACGAAAGTGGAAACATTGACGGAGAGTTTTTCGCATCACTCCGGCGTTTCTTGTCTCCTTTTTTTCTCCCCACTGATTACCACAGCTCAGCACGCTTCCTTATACGAAATAAACATTCTGGAATTAATTTTTTCTTGCCTCATTTTGAGAGAGACAAGAACTGGAGGTTTGACGCTTTTCGGCCAATTATAGCGCTTGTTGAACAATAATGAAGGCAACATCAAAAAGAAGAAATCAAACGTGATGTTGGATTTTCAGGCATTTACGAGTATAGTGTTTGTCGAACTATTGAAGGCAACATCTAAAAGAAGAAAGAAAACGTTATGTTAATATAGATGAGCTTGACTACAGTACAACCGAAATTGATTGGTTTTATGCTTCGGCTGCCACATGACAATGGTGGTCGAGTGACTTTATTTGCAGTAAACTTAGCAGTTTGAAGTGTTTTAGCTTAACCTCTATGACGTCGTAATGTTGCGCTGATTCTCTCAAATAAGCACAACAGGGTAGTTGATTAGTATAAGAGGTGGTTTATTAGTATCTAATCACAAATTATAACAAGCTCTCCATCTTCAAATCCCGGTAACTGGGGTGAAACCTTATGCATAAAAAAAACGAAACAAAAACGTTGTGATTGATTAGGAATATGTCCGCAACTCAGCACAGAACACATTCATGCTTCATCTAGTTAACCATCCTTACACATTGTAACAAATAATGTTAAGCTTCATGTAATTAACAAACACACTTATTGCTTGATAACAATGATAAGTATTCGCCTTCGGCTGTTTTCGTAGTTCATGCCGATGATAACGACATATGTTTACCTTCTCAAACTTGCGCCAGATATATGAGGGACACCGTTAAGGTAGGATCCAGCGATTCCTTCCACGTAGGCTTATGTTGCTATATTTAAATATCAGCGAAATTTAGTAATTACTATTAATTTTCTCTTTCACTTTGTCCGCTACCGAAATGCAGCCGCTGTGGCATAAATGGAAGACATCACCTCCTGCTCGGCAGGCGAAACATTATTTGCTGATTAACCACGGCTGGCATGCGCACAGATAAAATTCAGCCTTGCTAACATGTTGTCTTCTTAAGCGGAAGCGTAAGCTCGGGTGCTCCTATCTAAATACATGTACAAGAAGAATTCGTTTTTCTCGGTAACCACTGCACCAAATTTGACGAGGTTTATTGCATTTAAAAGAAAAGCCTAAAATCTAGTGACTGTTGGTTCCGAATTTTTTTATTTAGGTCGTCAAATTGACAAAAATCGCAAATTTTCAGAAAACGAAACTATCAGGTTTACAACTCTGTAACTCAGCAATGAAAAATCGTATCACAATTCCGCGAATTGCATCTAATCGTACATCTGAAGCGGACAAAATTGATGTGTTACAAATGAACCTAAAAAAACTTAGTAATTTGAAAATACACTATTTGCAGAACCCATGTGCACAACGTAAGAAACTCACGCAATATATGAATTTGCATACCGAATTGGTCCGCTTTGAATGATCTAATGGATGCCGTTTAGAGAAGCGCGATATCTGTTCTTGACGTATAGCTATTAATTCGTAAACATCGTGCTTCTATTTTTTTTTTACCTTTCGAATTTTTGAAAATTCATTTAACAAAATTCAGGCCCCAAATCGGAATTCCGCTTCCAGCAGTCATTAGAATTTGACTCTCAAATGCAACAAATTTCATTCAAATCGGTCCAGGTGTTATGTCAGAAAAGCGTTTCGGCGTTTTACCTGTATTTGAATAGACCGCGTCGGAGTTCGGGCTGCGATAAAGCTTCCGCTTAAGTGGAATCCCGTGTTAGTACAAATTTAACATCGCCATCGGACTATTTACCATCTCGAAAACAAGAACGTGGCCTCGTTTCATTAAGTGCTACAGAGAGTCCCCCCCCCCCTCCCCTTTTCTGTCTTCCTTTCTTTTTAACAGCGGGGCTGTTTAAGCCGGCCGTAATGCGTGCCGCCTGCCACTGCGTTGTCTGGCAACCACCTCGCGGAGCGTCGCGCGCTATGCTCGGGAGAGAGAACGAGAAAATGAAAGAGAGAGAGAAACAAATTGTAGCAGCACCAAAGAGGCAACGCGCAGAGGTGTTGCTGACGCCATCCGCGCTTCTCCGTTTCCCCGCATTAGCGCCGAACGTTCGCGGTGTCCGTGACTGCAGCAGGTGCCTTTGGCGGCGGCTCGGCCGAGCTCCCACCAGCTGCGTGCTCCTGCGCATGCGCCGTCACGTCATTCCGGCGTGTCGTCTGCGCGCCGCCCGTACACTGTGCATATAGCTCTCGCCCCACTTTCCCTACGTGTGCACGGACTGCAAGCGCTTCGCGAGGCGTTCCCCGATGCCACAGAACACGAGGAAATGCTTATACACTTCGTATAACTTAGCATCATTTGGTATAGCCAGGACCAGCTAGGAACCGATCAGCTCCGCTGTGTCTTTAGCCTTAATTGCGCCACTAGTGCAAGCTACCCCAATGTTTTCTTTCATTTTTTATTTACTTATATATATATATATATATATATATATATATATATATATATTGCGCTTAATCGGAATTTTGCACTGTGGGGGTGCAGTGCCACATGCCTGCAGGGAGTGAAGGGCTCAAAGCAAATTCATATTTTTCGAGCTATACTCACGGCTGTGACGGGGCGCATATGGTGAAGCTGTTGGCATAAATTAACACTTATTTTAAAAATCGAAATACTGGCCCCCGAGCCAATGTTGGTCTCGCACCTCCTACACCAAGGAATCGCGGGGCCAAAGTAAATGAGAGAATTGAATTAAAACGGGGAACCGCGAACCAACGGCCGGACGCCATCTAGGTTAAAAATGCCTAAAAACGTACTTTTTTTCTGTAATGTATCGATCTCCAATGTGATGCTGCCAATACATTTTGTGGCACTATCCCTTGTCTGAATGCTCTGTCTTCTACGTTCAGTTGTCCAGTCTACACTTTCCTCTCTGTAATGGCATTTATTGTATGCTTTCTTTTATGATGTGACATGTGACACTACGCGCTATTATATAGTTTACTTAATGTCCTGTCAATTTGTCTTGATCATTGTTTTCCTACGAATCCTTTGTAATCCTTTCCTCTTTGTAATGGGCCCCCGACTCACTAGCCTAGTCAGTCGGCTATGGACCCAGCTGGTTTTGAGTGAGTGAAATAACTTTTATTGGAGGTCCGGCGAACTCGTCGCGCACCCAGCTACTCCCACGTCGGGACCGGCAGGTCTAGCGCACCGCCCCGGTCGCGGGCAACCATATTTTTGTATACATTAAAAAAAAAACAGAAGAAAAAACAACAAAGTAATTAGTCAATGTGAGCCCTCGTGGAAGGTGCCTTCTTCAGAATGTCCTTTCAACTGCAGGCATCACGAGGCCTTCAGTGACTGTGAAAGAGGCCCGAGGACCGCGATGTACGTGGGAGCAAACATTAGCGAGGACCGGCAATGATCGTGAGTGGACATCGTTACGGACGTAATTGCGTGCATGGGAGTGAACGTGAACATGAACCCGAGTGAGCTAGTGCTGCCGGGCGTGAGTGGAAGCAGCATTCATGCAGTTTACAGCGCTGAATGCACGTAACATGCAGATGGGACGGCTCCACTAAGTGCCCACCTAGTGGACATGTCCATATCGTCTGCTGCTGAAATGCCGTTTGGCTACGCGAGCCGGTCTTCTTCTGACGCGTTCCCGAGCCCAGCCAATCAGAACTTGAGTAGAAGATGAAAGGGACATGTCCATTAGGTGGACACTTCCAGAATACCCTCCCAGGTGATCGGCCGGTCGTCTTTCGCGCGTCTCTTCTGCAGCGCGTCGATAACTTGCGCAAGGATGCCTGGCTGCCCGTCACCGTGGAAGTTAGCACAGGCAGCCTGTTAGACCTGAAAGCATGTGCATTTGTGAGGATGTTAACATAAAAGAGAACGGCAGGGCTCGCCTCTCGTCTCACGGACGATTGCGTTGCGTATTCCATTGTAGAGCTGTAGCGAAGGAGACGGACACACGTCTTCTCAGTCCCAAAGTCTTGTTTATTCTCTCACCGAAAAGAGGGAATAGAGCTGGTGTCCTGTGCACGCCGGATGTGGCGAGAGCTTTATGGAGAGGGAGAGAGGAGAAAAGAGGGAAACGAAGAGCAGTATACGGTGCGCGGAATTTGTGCGAAAGAAAAAGAAAAGGGAGTAAGAAAAAAAGAGGGAGCCCACGCACTAAGCTTACTTTCGGCACCACTGGTCGGATCACGTGTCCGTGCGCCTGGCCAGAGGTCCTCGAAGTTGTTTGGGGGCTAGTGGGCCGTCGCCACGCCGCTACACAATGAGTGATAGAGAATTAGTGAGAAACCAGCGTTATTTGATATCAATATATTCGACAGAACTTTCCGTGAGAACTTTAAACACGACAAGAGCAATTAGCGCACGCGACGACGACTACTGCCACCGCGTAGCCTTATTTGTAGCTCGCCCTTGACGACCTTTGATGTGAATCCTGTGCTTGGACGGACATGAGAAGCAAGCGTGCATAGTAGACACGGGTGTTTGTGACACCGTTGCGAGGTGACATAGAATTCATTTACTGCGTAAGTGACGCACAAAGGGGAATGCAGGGGAGAGGGGCGGGGGATGGGTGGAGGAAGAGGATTTCCGGAGACTGCCGCCGGTCGCCTGTACGGGGGGGGGCATCGTGCAATCGATGCCTGGTCATTTCGGTATACTATCAGCAGCTGCTGCTGGCGCCCCTGGAGCTCTCCTTGAGAAAAATACGTACGCGCGCATTGTCAACCGCAAACCTCGCTGGGCGACTGACGCGCGACACAGGTATCGTTTCTCAGAACTCTCGACGCGTACAACCATAAACACCTGTGCGGCGAGCGAACGGGGATACCTTGTCGGGGCTGCAAATCATGTAATCGTGACAGCCACGTCCCCATTTGTCGCATTTATCCCTTCTCCGAGCTTCAGTCGCGATTCGGGCGCTGTTTGCGGTTTAGGGACCGCGCTTCCCTCCATCCCTCACCCTCACCCTTCTATCGCGGCGTTGCTCTTCTCGTTGTGCACACATGCTCACGCGCGCGTGCACTTACCGCTCAAGGAGGGAGGAGGGGGGGGGGGGGAGGGTTGGGGGGTTGGTGGCAGTGGTGGTCCGAGAGACGAGGAACTGATCCGGAACATCTGGCACGCGCCGCGGCGACCGCCCGCCGTGACGCTTTTACGATCGCTTGGGCAAGCAGTCGCCCGCCCACCCCGAGCTTGGACTACGGATTTACGATGGCCCCGACAGGTGATCCCGGGCGCGTTTAGGCGCTCTTCGATCGTGTTGAGACAAGCCGCGCGATGCATTTATTTCTTTTATTTCGGCCTCGTTCTTCTCATCTTTGCCGATGGTTTCGTCCGCCGATTGTGCACGCGTCCTCCCAGTCGACAGCCGTCGCCACTCGAGAGGCGAATATTGTTTTCTTTGCTACTTTTCGTTACGTGCTTCGTCTGGAGGGCGCAACGTCGCGCTCGTGTTTTTTTTTTTTTTTCTAAGCCCGTAGTTTCAGCGGCGCGTACGGCCACCTATGACATGCGCCTCTCGAAAGCGCTTTGTTGACCTTCGCGTCCGTGAAGGGATTGCTCGTTCTCGTGCCAACAGATCGGGCTTTGGTGTTTTAGGCATAAGAAACGCGAGTGTTTCGGCGTAAGATATCCTCGTTGGTGCGACTGTTTACGATTGCTTCGATTACCGGATGTCGCTCAGTTCATCTGTACGAAGCCTGTGTATGCTAAGGTTGGATGCCATGATGTTTAGCTGTAGATTCTAAGAAATAATCCTGTGTCCTGCATGTATCCGATGAAGCTTCTGTTAAAGCTGCTTTCTTTGTAAGTCACTCACTCAGTTATTACTTTCTGAGACTTTATGCTTTGAGACAAATCTCAGTGGTGCCGCGATACGTTTCCCAGGTAGAACTACGTTATATACAATTGAAGCTCGTCGCCTTCGCAGTGACGTTCGGTTGTGACGTTCGGTAGACAGGTCACAGTTTTCCTCCTTGAAGCTTGACTGCGGCGCTTGCAACATCGACATATCATAGAAAGTGATCATTTGAAACCCGTTACCTGTGGACCCTTCGGGCGCCCTTCAGGGACCCTTCTTAACATCATCATCTTAGTTATTTCCTTTCGTTTAATCTTTAATGTTTTCATGCGAAATATGTACTGCGGCTCCCCACACGCCCCGTACACCACGGCCTCTTCGCGTGTCTGATATTTTTTGGCTGCATTGAACCTTCGAGCATTCGAGCTCTTGCCATCTTTCGTGGACCCTCCATGCTTGTGGATTTTCCTTCCGCAGTTTCTCCGCATTTTAGCCGATGTACTTTGACTGTCCGTTCTCCCAGCTGTCGTGTCGTCTATAGTTCAATATTCTAGAAGATGTGACTCCTAACGCAGCGCGTCAATCTTCTCTCCTATAGACTATGTGTCACGCAGTCGATGTTGGAATAATGACAATCATATCGCAAAACTGACGCGTGCCAGTCATGTAACAATGAACATTATTTCGCAATTAGCGCCAAACTTACACCCAGTATGCCTCGTACTCCCTGCCTGAATTCTTTTCCCCGAGATGTCCTCTCCTACGCCTTATTTTCTTCCCGATTACGCCAAAATTCGCCCGCACAGCAGCCTGCCCAACTGGAACTCATTGCTGACCGCGGTAAGCTAAAGGAGTGTAATGTCGTCTCGCTGCTCGAGAGCTAAACCGAGAAACGCCCCACTAAAGACCGAGCGCCCGTCTTCAACAAACTCTGTCTCACGCTACCGAGGGAGCGAATTCCTCCCGCGGAGAAAATGAGCCGATTACTGAACGGGGAACGCAATCCTTATTTCCCCATTGTCTCCCGCCGCGAATGGAGATTGGGCGGGAAAAAAAGGGGGAAACCGCATCCAGGAACAAAGCCGGCGCGGTCATCACCACATCGGTTGGCGCGCAGCTCGGCTCGAAGCAGGTGTTCTCTGCCTCGGCTCTCGGAAACAAATCCCCCTCGGTGAATAGAGCGGGCCCAGATTCCCTGCCGAGCCATCCGGGCGGCCTAGATCGAGCCGGGTCCTGGTAGCTTCAGCTCGCCGCGGTCTCTACGGTAACTAATGACCCCGACCGCAACAGTGTCACGCTAAGGCCTCCTCGCCTCTCACTCTCTCTTCTCGTTCCGCTGCCACTCCCAAGAGACGAGCAAACGAACGTACATACATACACATCCCCCCCCCCCCCCCCCCCCTCTGCGCCAGTCGAAAAAGGCCGGGGACATCGCTTTGGCCACCGCACCACCCTCACGCTGCGCGGCGCGACGGCTGGGATCCGTGTAAACAAATGTCTCCGGCCGGAGAGGACCGTGGCCTTTTGCTGATCCTTGTAACTCCTCCGGCCCTTTCGTCTCTTCTCCGCATAGCACGGGTGCGTACTTTCGTGTTTTTGTGTTTTTGAGCGCCGCAGTGGCCAAAGCACCAGCCCCTCACCCCCAACCTCTGGCTTCCAAAACGACTCATCTCCGAGACCTCGCCGCTAAAGACAAGCTAGGCTCTACGCCCCAGCGGCGGGCCAAGGCGCGACCCCCGCAACGAGCAGCAGGCCCCCCTCCCCCGGCCCCTTTGCCTCCCCCCCCCCCCCCGCACACGCCCACCCACACAGAATTCGCCTCCGTTTGTCGTCATCGCGTACGTGTATACGCGTACACCCTCCGTCGCGCGGTGCGCCGGCTTCTTCCAAATCCGGACCGCTTACGAACGGGATCACCGCGGCTGCGCGGCGAGGATTTAAAAAACATTTGTCTCACTCAGGTGATGCGCTGCGGGGAAGGCTAACCTACCCGGGGGGCAATTGGGGGCGAGGAGGGAGGGGGGAGTGACCGAAGAGGAGAAGGGATTCGCGAGGTTTACATCTGCGCCTGTATATTTTCCGGTGAGGGAGACCATAGACTGAACACGCGAACGCAGAGAAGGGAGGGCCGAGGATCATACCAATTACAACCCGCGACCCGGCGCTGCTGCCTGCGACGCCACTAGTAACAACCTGCTCATTTCTAACACCCCCTCTTCCCTCCCTCCTCCTCCTCCCCGGTCCCTCGCTTCTTCCCTTAAAACTCTCCCGCGTTGCTCCCCAGGCACCCCGATACCTTCCCAAAGCACTTCCCCGTGCTGAAGCCACGGCGGGGCAGCGTATCGCTTTTCCGGGTGTACAGGATATCGTCGGCTGCGCGCCACGTAATAAACAGAAGGTCCCCCCCGCCCCCCCTCAAAAAAACACCACGCCCGCAGACCGCTTTATCTCTGTCGTCCTCTGCTTGTACAGCGGTTCAACCCCGCCGACACCGTTGTTCCTAAACGCGAGGCCATACACGTGCACGTGGCCAAAACGCCTTGTTTCAGAGCAACCCTCCCCTGCCTGCACACTGCGGGGCAAAATTTGAGTTTCCGTCGAGACCGCGGCTGGCTCAGTTTGCGACCGCGTAACTACCGGTGGCAGCAGGGCGCCGGGGCCACTTTTCAAAGGGTGCTGTTTCGGGCGATATAGATGCGACGCCTCGTACGTACACGCATGCCGTTTATGCATGGCGCCCTCTCCCCCCTTCTACTGCCTACCTCCTTTTCAACTATGAAGTCCATCCCTCCCTCAACTCTGGACTGTCCATCCGCCCGATCAGCGCATGAGCTGTACATAGTTATTCACTGCATTTCATCGTGCTTTTCTTTTTCTTTTTTTGGTTCTACGTCCTGCATGCGCCTAATGTTCATCCGCGTGCCGGTTCTTTAAAGTTTACGCAGGGGAGCTGCTGTTTGCACTGCACAGCCCTCGTTTGCGTGTAGCACGTGGCACCCCCTGCAGTCCTCCTCATACACTATATAGTAGTGATCCCCCAGAGCAGGGCAGGGTGAGGCGACACGCGCGATGTTTGCCCACGTCGTGCAGTAAGTTTGCGGTGCGTAGCTAATCGAGGCGCACTCGGAGCGTACTCTAAGTACAGCATTGTCCATTGTTAAAGGGAACACCATGCTGGTACGTCTGAACCGATTACAGCTCAGTTGTGACATGGAAATTTGGGCAATAAGTTTTTTTTTTAACCAAACAATGGTGGACCCCTTCTACGTCACATCAATCACTCTTTTCCTATAATAATTCAGGTTCAGGTGACGTTGGTTCGAATTCTAATTAGGTGTTCCTTCTAAGATTAGACCATAGCTGTAGATGAATAAGCTGCACAAACCTGCCCGCCTTTCCAGGTTAGAAACGTATAAAATTAACGGTGACTTGAAATCCATAACTGCTTCGGTTTATCTCTTGCTAACGGGTTTCGTATATGGCTGGGTTGAGTTAGGTTGCTATAAGCGAGCCACATCGTACAGGCTCCATAAACTGCATTATAAATGCAAGTGCATTTCAGTGATGTCAATTATCGCGTATCTGATGATTCGGCTTCATTTGAATTTTTATCCCTTTCGTCCTACATGATATAACGCGCCCTTCGCTGTTCTGTTACGTACGCAGTTTATCTCCCTTTCTTTCACTCCCCTATCCCCTTCCCCACGTGTAGGGTAGCAAACGGCACAAAATGAGGTTAACTTCCCTGCCTTCCCTTCCTCACTTCTCTCTCTCTCTCTCTACGCGAAGCATTCTTGTCGAATGTAGACCGGTTATTTCTGCCGGGTATCTGATAAATTTTGTAGCCCGATCCCTACGGCAGTGCGGGGTAACACTCTAACGCACAGACTATTATATATCCTTCATTGTGACCTTTAGATCCGGTAGAGCGGCGATGAAATAAAGTGCAATGGCTTATCGCTCGACACATCTGCTGTCGGATTCTAGGCGTAGCGCGTGCACCTGGGTTGTTCCACAAGTATGCGTTGACGTCATCAATGACGCACATTGGGATTGCTCTACCCCAACCGCTGAATCCACTGCGGTGAAACCACCAGTGATGTCACCGGACAAGACACAGACGAAACCATAATAAGTGAATCGATGGACGTTGAATAATTATGTTAAATGCTGTATGTAATGTAAGTATACATACTCTTAAAATGCAAAATTATAAAATTGTACATGATCATCCCAATTACAATGCAATATTTTATAATCATTTAATCTTCACAACCTGCGATCTAGGTTTTTCTTCAGAAAATCACCATTGTTCGTGAGATCCCTTCTACAATCATTGTTTCGCACTACGTAGCGCTCAACTGGAATTGTGACTGCCAAGTTACTTTTGATTTTTTTTTTCATTCTTCCTATTATCTCATCTGGTCGTCGCTATGCGAAGTAACAAATCTCCATACTATATAGCGCGGCTTAGTCTTTCAGTTCCCAAAAGGGATTATCTATTCCGATATCTATTCCCTGAGGGCTTTGAAGATTGCAGCAGCCACACGCCATGCAAGCCGTTCTAGAGCAGGTAACCTAAACGCCGATGCCAGCTACGACTGCGACACAAATCACGGTCGTATTGCGATTCTGTGCTCCGAAGCAGCAAGCACGTCGCTCACGCAAATAGACAACCAAGTGCCCTAGACAGAACACTTGGAGATCTCATCGCATGAGCTTTCCGGTTTTACCCATCATGCGGAAGGGGCTGGCTCTGAGCATTCCGTTCCTCGAGTCGTCTCGCTGTATTGCACAGATCTACGTTTATGAAATATGTGCAGCTTGAAGGTTTGGTTCAAAGTATTCAGGTGGGGTTAGTAAGAATGTAAAAACAAAATTATGGGGTTTTACGTGCCAAAACCACGATCTGATTATGAGGCACGCCGTATAGTGGGGGACTCCGGAAATTTGGACCACCTGGGGTTCTTTAACGTGCGCACCTAAATCCAAGTACACGGGTGTTTTCGCATTTCGCCCCCATCGAAATGCGGCCGCCGTGGTGGTTTAGTAAGAATGGTGGAGCCAGGACGAGTGATGTAGAACTTTAGCACGAGCCCCTTCATTCACCTTCTGTCGTTTTATTACTCATTCGCCAGGTTGGACCATAACCGCCTGCAGAAAACGCTTTAGTTGACGTTATTCATCTCGTTAATCTACAAATATCATGCCAGTGTATTTTGTCGTTATCCAGCTAATTACGTGAATGGTGACCGTCGTCGTTTGTGCTTACATTCAAACTGAATAGACGCCACCGCTTTCTTCTTATTCTTTCATAGAGTGATTGAATTTCTTCGGAAAGCGGCTCCGAAGAATACAGCAAGAAATGCTGAGGGTAAAAAAAATTGTCGCCGATTTTAAAGCTGACCTCTCAATCACTAACGGGCACTTGAAATGATTACTTCCAAGTACTATAGACTCAATCAGCTTATGCAATCTGCAATCAGCAATTATGCAGCGGGTATCTCTGCCCCACAGTAAAACTGATACCCAACCATGCAGGTCATGGCGTTGAATAACCGACATTGATGTCACCTTTGCTATAACCACGGCAGCGTATACGTTCGGTGTAAACGCGAAAGGCAAGGGCATCTACTATAGCTGCTTGACCTCGGTTGTCTTCCACATCACGGCGACATGCAATACGGGTGGCAGATGGCTTCATCAGGGACACCGGTTGCACATAGAGGTCTACCGACGTTTTCATCTAGGTCGTACCTGTCGCCTACCGAGTGTGACAGGTCCCGTGGCGTGACACCGACAAAAAAAAATAATGAAAGAAAGCTGTACCGCTACGCATACACACTATTTCCCTCCTTCTACCTAGATATCAGCACTTTACGCAAAAAGAAAAGAAAAAGAAAGCAAGAAAAGAAAACAACGAATCAACTGCTTCAGTGTAGTCTTCCCACGGTTTTTTTTTCCCGCCTCCTATCTTGTTACCGAAACCTCGAAAATAGCAAAGAGAAGACGAAGTAACGCAAGGTATCACATTTTTGCGCCGCTGAAAAAAAAAAAAACTCGCTTCATCGCTAGGACCGCGACGGCCATGGTTTCTCGCGCGGGCGCCCCTGATGGATCACCGGCGAGTGTCGGCGTGACTCGAAAAGGGGCGTCGCGGTGACGGATGTCTTCATTTTGCGACGACGGGTCACATCAGCGTCGCGGACGGCAGCGGCATACAGTCGAAGGGCAACGACGGGCGGTGTCGCGAAGGAACGTTGAAACCCAACTTTCACCGCCGCGTGTTGCAGGGAAAAAAAAAAAAGGAAGCGGTCCCCACAGGACACCGTGGGCCGCGGTCTTTCTCTTCTTCGGCGGCCACGCAGTACTGGCGCGCGCTTCATTGTGCACCGAATGAAACAGCCCGCCTTCCCGTTTTTGTCTGAACGAAACAAGGCCGCTTGCCCATTGTGTCGCGCGCGGCGCAACGGCAAAAGAGTCGCCGCATGTTGATTCTTGAGAACGCCACAGAGAGAATGGGGTCAGATCTGTCTCGGAACGTGGCTTTACAGTTGTCGTCTGCTTCTATTTCGCACTCGCTTTCACCGCTGATTTCTTTCTGCACTCGCTAGAATACGATTCGCTCCCAAACGTTCGCGAACTTGCTCTCTACCCATTCCCCCCCTCCTCTTCCTTATTTCTCTTCACTGCTTCTATTGCGAAAAGATGGAACATCAACGGCCTCAGTGGTTTGTGAGGTTTGGCCGATTCTCGGGAGTCTGCAGGAGACGTCATACGCTGGTGCGCAGCGAATGGTCGGATGATAGAGCATCCAACGCGAACGCTAGAGGATGTTGGGTCAGATGCGAACTAAAGAAGCTGAACCCAGAAGCTGTGCAGTGGGTATGACATACGTCCCCTGATGCATGGCGACGATCTTTCCCAGGGGAAACGTTCTGGGAGATGCCCACCCGATCTTGTTGCGATTCTATTCGAAATGGCCGTCCTTTCATTGTTCGTTGGCTGACTTTCTGCGATCACTACATGCTCCTGATTGTTATTAACTGCAAGCTGATTGCTGAAATCGATATTCAGTACATTTCCCGGGAAATGGGATGTCTGCGCAGAGCCATTAAGTTTGTTCAGCATGAAGTATGGTTTTGTCTCGAATCCCCTTAGCTTTATTCATCTGAGAGAGTAGGTGAGACACCTCACGCGTACTACCATGCACAAGCCGCTGGATTAAAAAAATGGCCGCATATCTGCTTGCTTCGGTGAAAATGACGTCGAAAGACGATTGTCTTCTGCCGCCCCTGGTACGTAACACCCTCTCTTCTTCCCCTCCTACCCTTCAGGCTCTTCCCCTCCCCTCTCACTCCTCCCATGATGTATGCAATGAAGGTCTTGCTGAATTCAATTCAAATTTCCCGCGTTCGCGCGCCATCTGTTGGGACCTTTTATTACTGTTGGCTAAAGCCGGCTACAGAGCCGCGGATTCAGTCGGCGTGTTTTTAACGCGTAGAGTCTCTTCGACACCATTTCTAACGCGTTGATTTTTCATTTACCAACGTAAAAACCAGTCCAACGTGTATTCTTAATTAAATGAACGCTGCGAATCACGGTTATGTACATATATTTTGCCTTAAGTAGGCCTAAGGTTACCTTTGCACTGTATGATGTTGACGTGTATTACCCCGTGCCACCAATGCTAGTAGCTTGGTGTGTTTTGGCCGAGCGGTTGAATCGGTCTTGACCATGCGGCTGAATCGAGTGACAGACAGACAGACAGACGGACAAAGTTTTCGCGTTTAGGCAGCCCAAGAAAGACTATCGTCTTAAAAAGCCGCGACAGATTCGCGGCTTTTGGAAAGGACCGTCCAATTTTTATTGCGATAGCACTTATACGGACACTTTAAGCATCTTCAAGCCGTTGCCGCAACCGCCGTGCTGTCGCAGCCCACCCGCGGAGACGCGAGCGACGCGCGCTGCGTTTGCCTACAAAAAAATGCTGGCTCTCCCGCAATCGAGAGTAGATAATGTAAGCATGAAATGACTAGCGTATGGCGTCTTCTGCTGCCTGTGGTGCCGCCGCCTTCAACCGCTTTTCTTCTGCCAACAGTGCAGCGCGCTCAGCGTCTGTCGCTACTTTTTCTTCTTGTCGTGTCGATGTGGTCGGCTGCAAACGTGCATCCAACTCATCGACCGCTGGCGTTGAAAAGAGCCCAGGCAACCCTGTCTCAGCGCCGAAAGATGACAATCAAGTGTATGGTGTCCTGTACCTGCACTTTGAACGTCGCTATTGGAAATGGCAAATAAATCTTCAGCATACTAGAAGTAACAGCTTGAGTGATATTGTGAACAAAGCATTAGGAAGCACTCGGAAGCAATATTTTTTTGTACTTTGTTAGGACAGTAACTAGATATATGTAACGGCTCTGGCTTTTGGCTCAAGGTCACTTGAAGTTCGCCGACAACGTGGGCTAAAAGCATTTCACGCCTAAAACGACGAAGCCGCTACGTTCAATCGAATCTGCAGCGGAGCCAGGCCGGCGTTCCGCCTTCCGCTGTTAGCACGAGCGAATTGTCTGCACAGCCCACACACTAACGTTCTTGCTGAGCAGCTGTGAGCGTACCACGGGCACCGTGTTGCATACACATGGCCTGAGTGGAACGGACAGCCAAAACTACGTAATCCGTTCACTGGACACTGGACGGTTTTCCGGCGGTATCATGTCATCCACTATAGGGAGCCTTCACGCAAGCACTGTTTCATGAGCCACTGTGGTGCGGCGCTTGCAACGTCGCTGTCGACGACCCTCATCGCGCAAGCGTTTTGAGACGCCTTGTAACTCCTACGAGGTGCTGCCTCTGCTGCCAGCAGTTGCGTAACGCGATGCGTCGCGCCCACATGTCACCCCAGAGATTTGTTTGAACGCCATCCGAAGTGCTCGAGCGCCACGTTAGTGCTCGCTGTCGCTAATGTGCAGTGTGCCGACCGGAGCACGCGCTTTATAAAGCTTGTCGCCCGAAGTGGCGCTTGTAGTCGCGGCGCTGTCGTCGCTTACTAAAGGTACCGTCGCTTTGAAGATTTCGTTAGTTGACGTGGCGCCGAAACACACATACTAGATTACACGAAGGAAGCAAAATTGGGGGGACGCGATTCAGATTTGCGATGACGTATCGGAACGTTAATATTGTTCACCGTGCCTGCGGTGGCCTCGAAGACCAGTGCGCGGCTCTTGCGCCGTCCGGTGCGCTCCTATGTGCCCTAAAGATCCAAGTGAGAGAGTGTGATTTTCGTGCCGGACCGTACTTACATTTGCATAAGGTCTCGCATGTGATCAGCCTCTAGTCGATAGACCAATGTAGGTAAGGCAAGTCGGAAAAACGGATTTGTAACTTTGGGAAAATGATTGACTCAGAGAGCTGAGCTAGTCGGGTTGAGGTTCAGAAGTCGGAAAGGCACTGTTTACCAGGTGTACGGCGGACTATAAAATAAGGGGTATGCAATATGACGTCATCGAGGCCGCCATATTGTAGCCAAGGACCCCCCCCCCCCCCCCCCCCAAGGAACTCATGCGGGGGATGCATACAGGGGATGCATACAGGGGCTAGAGGGGAGTAGCTTCGCTGTAAAACACATTAGAGGAAGCGGCGATCGCCACCGAAGCCAACAGCAGGCCCCAGCTGAATGGCCGCTTTTAATCGAATTCTGAGGTTTTACTTGCCAAAAGCAGGATGAAACATGGGAGGCACAGGTTTCACCGCCTGAAGTTCTTTACTGTGCACCTGAATCCAAGTATACACGAGGCGTGTTTTGCATTTCGCCTCCTTCGAATTGCGGCCGCCATGGCCGCCAGGATCGAACTCACGACCTCGAGAACAGCAGCGCTAGCGCAAGACTCACTTCAACGAGTTTCGTCATCACTAGTAAAAGCCGGCAGATCCCACGCCCTGTGGGAATCGATGTTATGCGAAGCAGTGTGCGGGGAGCCTACCAAGTTAATGAAACGACCATGAGAGCACCCAGACGTAGGCAGCTTTTTCATGACCTACATAACACGCATGTCATGACATTCACCGCATGATCCTCAGGAGTCCCTTTAGCAACGCCTAGGTGACCTTAAGGTGAAAGCCTTAGCAATGCTCATGACTATGACTTCAGCCATTAATCTTTAGCCTTTTAATTCCTTCGCTTAGTACCATATCCGGACCCATCCCATTGGTTTATGTGTTAATATTTTTTCGCTGAGTCATTGGCATTTTTGCTGAGTCACGGTCATGACTAAGGCTTATACCACTATCCTTTAGGGTTTCCTTCACTTAGTGCCCACGTCAGAACCCATTTCAGTGGTTCTTGAGTGTTAATCTTTTTCGCTGACTCATTGCCATTTTTGCGAGTCATGCTCATGACTATGACTTCTACCACCATCCTTTAGTGTTTCCTTCACTTATCACCAACGTCAGAACCCATTTGAGTGGTTTTTGAGTGTTAACCTTTTTTTTGCTGAGTCATTGTTATTTTTGCTGAGTAATGCTCATGGCTATGACTTCTATCATCATTCTTAAATGCTGCCTTCACTTAGTACCCAAAACCGAACCCATTTCAGTGGTTCATGAGTGTTAATGTTTTTTCGCCGCGTTATTGTCATTTTAAGCGGCTGTTTTATGACCTACATGACACGCATGTCATGGCATTCATGTCATGACCTATCATTTATGTTCGTCATACACTCTTGTCATAGTATGCCAATTTTGTTAAATACCATATTAACGATACGACCATGAAAACACCAACACGTAGGCGGCTAGATAGATAGATAGATAGATAGATAGATAGATAGATAGATAGATAGATAGATAGATAGATAGATAGATAGATAGATAGATAGATAGATAGATAGATAGATAGATACTGTCAAAGTGGCAAATGTTCGTCAAGAAATGCTTCGCATTTAAAAAACGACTGGAGCGCCTACGCTTCATGAGGTCGGGTGACGAGGCGCGGTAGAGCCCCTCCTGCGGCACGCTTAAATAATCGTACGAATGTAAGCTCCGCATTAGAAGTAGTTAAATATTAAAATAAAGGGTCCATGAAATTGGCGCAACGCAGCGAAAACGTTCAGTTACGCTTATATTTCCTTACAAAGTATTGCTAAAAATTATTGTAAGTAATGTGCAAACCTTGTGCATTTTGTGTGGTCTGCGTAGGTGTATCAACGCGCCACCATGCAGTCTAATGAGTCGCGTAACAGTTTTCAAACCGGCGTCCTGGATTGACATATCTGCCTGAAATCTCAATTGAAAGGCCGCGCGAGGAGCTAGACCCGTTGGGCAAAATAATTACGGAAATAAGCTACTAACCGGTGTCGAGTACTCAGTGCAGGGAATATGCGAGTTTGTCACGTGATTTTCTCATCACCCGTCTACAGCATGCGCAAGCTTGTTTTTCGGCAGTGAGAGTTGTGTTAGCCACCATGGTTCGTTCCGTGGTTGTGGCCTGTGTGGCGCTCGCCACGTGAGATGCCACACTCGACACGACGCGACAAGGGACTGAATCAAAGCCTTGGTTGAAGGTCCCTGAGTGCCTTCATGCAAAATGTTTGGATATCATTATTAACCCTGTAATACCCAAACACAGTTCAACATCAAGGAAAAAAAAGTACGACAGGCTTCCAGATTTATTATCGAAATACAAGTCATGCATAAAATACGTAAATACAAAAGGAAGTCCCAAAGTCGCGAGAATCCGAGTGAGAACTTCTAGTAGCCCACAAATCGGAGAATTACATCCCGGTGAACACTGGCAAGCACAGGTAAAAAATGTTCTACCATATAGTGACGCAAGCTAGAAATAGACATACATTCGAACATAAAACATGGAAAAATAGTGAGCACGAAATAATATGAAATAATCACGAGTTTAACAAATGTGAACGCAAGTTCTTTTTAAACATATCGATGAGCCCCTTCTTTATACCAGTAGGCAAAAACTTCCAGATTGATACTGACGAAAAATTTGCAGTATACTTGCCGTAATTGACCCTCGGAATAGGTAAGATGAAGTTATTTAATGTTGCAAAGCGGGTCGAGGGTACAAAAGCAAACGGATTTTAATGTAGTAAGTTTCCATTTACAAATTTGTATATGAAAATGCCGCGCAAATATTTCTTCACTTCTCGCACAGATAAAATATTGTGTGAGAAAAGCAAAGGCGATGTATTGCACGTGAAGCTGCCGAACGTTATTAAAAACAACTTGTTGTTTAACTAACTTTGTTAACTGCCCTTTAATTTCGGTCTGTTTCTAACGTTTCTGTTAAACAATGTCGCCAGGTCACGGCGACATTGTTTCACGGCAACATCATTCTTAGCGAAAACTCGCTACTTGATAGTGTTGCTGATAACTTTCTCGGAATTTGGTCTTTTTTATGGTATCATTGTAACTAGACGCCTTTCTTTTTATCTTTTGAAATTACATGTTTAATTTGCCCTTTGCTGTGGCATGCAGGCATTCGGAATGGGAAAAGTGAGAACAACTCCCAATTACTATTTTCCCATCCAAAACTGTGTTAAGATTGTGCTTTGCATATAAAAGCTGATTCGATGCCGCAGATGGCTGACTAATAAGCTTTGCGTTGTCTCTTTAGAAGTATATCGTTAAGGGGGGGTGCATAAATCCCACCTCGGGATAAAATGGGTGCGAGGCATTGAAATCGGCCAAGATCCCTCGAATAATTTTAGCAGGGTAATTACCCTAGCTTACACGATCATATTTTTTGACCTTGATTTTTATTATTTCACTCTGTTGTTCATGTGTATGAACTGTCGCTGATACCCTGTTCGGTGGTGTGTCTAACTCACAACCCTGAGCTCCACACAGCCAATCTTCAAAGATATTGTCAAATAAAGAACGAAGAGTAAAACACACTGATCCCAATTTAAATAATAAGCGGGAAGTTTGGACAGTTTTGAATTCATTTTTAGCCCCGCTTTTAGTACAAACACCGCGTACGCTGCTCGCGCTGTTTGGACAAGGCTTAATGAGCACCGAAAGTGCTTAAATATCCTCTGAAGCTGTGACTAAAGCTTCGTGTCGTCTATCCAACAATCGTCGACGACATCCGAGGAAACAG
This sequence comes from Dermacentor silvarum, assembly GCF_013339745.2. Classification (NCBI taxonomy): domain Eukaryota; kingdom Metazoa; phylum Arthropoda; class Arachnida; order Ixodida; family Ixodidae; genus Dermacentor; species Dermacentor silvarum. Next base: position 49,582,085 of record NC_051164.1, on the reverse strand, counting down.
GTTTGCTGAGCCGCACCGGTGCCATGCACATCCATTCTAAACAGGGAGGCAACGGAGGCAGCTAAGGCAAGCAATGAACGCGTCGACACGTGGTCAAACATGGCGGCGCCCACGAGATCACCGTGAAAAGGATCGATAGGCAGTACGCCAAATCTCCCGATCCTAAACCAGAACTATGGGGCATCAAAGCAGCGTTGATTATATGATACTTTGGGCATTACAGGTTTAAAGCGCGCTTAGGTTGCACGCTGTGACAGGTTGATATATTTCGCATTCTACAAGCGGAGCCTTACTGACTAAGAAGAATGACGCGTAATGCTGTATTTTCTGCCGCTTTAACTGGTTTTAAGGTTGTGTGAAACCGTTAAGCCACGAACTGCTGCTGCATACACCTAACACTAGACTGCGCAAAACTGTAATATAATATGTTAGGTGTTTAACAGGGAAATATAACGAAAATTTTAAGTAAACAATAAATATTTCTCTCTAGTATTTCCGCACTTACTTTATGAAGATAAGTGTGTCACGAAATTTGAAATCTTAATAGACATGAGCAACCTTTTTCAATAGAATCCCGTTGACCATTGTGCACTTATATATGTTGAATTATTATTCTTTGGCGAGAAAATTACATATTTATACAATGCGCTTGGTGACAAAGTTCTATCCTGTGGTCCGTTTCCTGTGTTCTGTATAGCGCTGTTAAAAATCAACCAACCAGCCCCCACAATTGCACATGCTGCTAACAAAATTACACCTTGCTATGTTGGCAAGAAGTTTGTAATTGTAGTCAATGCACCACTACTTTGTGATATAATTCAGTTCTGTCGCTACTCCTTGGAAATGTGTAGGTGTCATCGGCGTAGCGGAGACATTCGTCGGACATTACAACGATTAGATAATTGAATTTAGTTAAGAATGAGAATGGGCCTAAAACCGATCATTAGTGCATCCGCCTGTGGTGTGTACATAGTAACAGTGTCACTCAAATAGTTAGCATACTTTGTTCTCGAGTAGTTATAAGTTAGCCAAGAGTTGCGGCCCCCCGACACGAATTCTGTGAAGCCGTAATTTAGCTAATACGTGTATGTAACGATTAAGCATAGCGGAGGATTTCGTTAATTCAACCTACATTTTCATGTCAAGTATCGTATGTCGAATATGCTGTCTCATTTTTACAGCGAAGCTGTTCATGGCTAGGCTTTCGTGTATTTTTCGTTTGCGTGTGCAAAAATGTGGGCCGATTCTGGTGATAGTGAAGAAAGGGTCCAAGCGCAATGGCACATACTCCTGTGGACTCCGGGTGGTGGACTCCGGAACTTGTAACGCGCCCTTGAACTACCCTTGTCACACCTGGGACCCAGAGGACCAGGAACAAGGATAACAACACAGGTTTTATTTCAATGTTATTGAAAAAAAAGAAAAGAGGGTCAGAAGAAAAACGAAATGGAAAAATGTAAAAAGCAATCAGAAGGAACGCAACAGGCCATTCTGAGTTCAAGAGCTAAAGTTCGTTGAGGTTAGCGACGATCGACGTGCCGATGGTAAATCTCGCGTGAGACAGAGATGACCTTGCTCATGGTCAACTTCTTAGACATTTTCAGGTAGGACCGTGAGCATATCTTGCGCATGACGGTGCCATTTTTTGGCTCGCGGTGCGGCCACCAACCGAAAGCCCAAAAGGCCGACCCGCGTCGGCCATGTCTACGTTCGCACCGCCCTCTCATTGTCTGACGTTCCAACCGCTCGCGTGCCTAGTTTCCTGCCGCTCTCCGGGGGCGGCGGCATCGTGGCGCGTGAATATAAGACAAGGTACCGTTCTCCAAATCCTTTAAATTGCACTTCTCTCGTCGTAATGGGGAGGCCGCGTGTATAGGGAGCCTGCGTTGCATGTAGGTTCCCTAGCCGCGTGTAGTGTGCAGCACTCCTGGCGGGCGACGATTGCATTCTCTTCTCTGTTCCTGCCGTCGCTCTTTGTAGGCGCGCTGCTCCTCGGGAGTCCGGACTACGCGCGGCCTCGCCATTCTGTGTCATCGACGTGTCATGTGCTAAACAGCTTCGCTAGTCATCCACCTTCGCAGAGTGGAATGGCTCATGATTTTTTTCAACAGTGTTAAGGAGACTAGTTTCATTGATTTTTCTTTTCTTCTCTAATGATATTGTTTCTTGGAGTATAAATTATGTTCTTGAAAATATTTATCAAGCCCACTGTAGAACACTTTTTGAAAAATTTGGCTGCTGGTGACAGTAAGGTGACGGTAGGGTAGTTCGTGAGTCTCATCATTTCTTGCGTTCTTAAAAACTCGCATTGTTTTGCCATCTTAGAATTTCGATGGGTAAAAAACCAGTTAAAAAATTGGCTGTGGCTTAACTCAGTTATGCCTGGGTGTGAGTAGCGAGAGGTACGGTTAGTGTTATTGTTTAGCTTTGTTCTCTCTACGGTTTTTCTTTATCGTTTAGCTTTGTACGTCTGAGTGTTTAGGTTTCGTTGCTATCTCTCGTTAAGTTATGGTTACATTAAATACTTGACATTTCTGAAGTGTAATACATTTATTTTGAAAGTCTTTATCTTGTTGTTTCTCAATTGCCACAAAGACGGCCCGATGGTCGATGAGGCAGGACGATAAGGGGTTGTCGTCCAGTGACTTGAACACATTTCGGTTGCTATCCTCATCTGAATCCACTCGCCTGGCCGCTTCGTACTTAGGACGCTTTTCGAGGCGTGCGGCTCGTTCTTCCTCCGTCTCCTCGGCTCGCTGCCTCCTCTTGGTTTCGTTCCGACGACGAAGCCTGGATTCTTTCAGTCTCTCCGACTCACTTTCCATATCTGCCGACGCATCCCACCAAGCCGCCCCTTCTATATATACGATGCAACACCGGCTCCTCCTCTGTTGCAACGTGGTTTCACCGGCTCCTCCTCTGATTTCATGCCAGATGCAAGCGGCGTACGCTTGCAACACAACTGCGGCGCGTCGCCGCGCCGTGGTAACTCGAGCAGACGACGCCAGATGGCGCGGCGAGCGGCGCTGCCAGCTGCGGCGGTTGCTAGGCAACGCCTCAGCTCGCGGTGCGGCCACCGGCCACAGCGAAACCGCGAAAATGCGGCCGATGTAGCGATCGCTACAAAACGCAGCGCATTCCTTTGTAAGTGCTACCGGAATGCCATGATCTCCAGTAGACATCGTGTTTATCAAAGATTATTTTAATCTATTTATCGTTAACAGGAATGAAAAAAAGGTTTAATGGTAATTTTTACTTTCTATTTATTTTTCATTTGTTTTGTCACCTCAATATTTGAATGGTACGCTTATATTGTACTGAGAAAGTAGTTTTAATCGCGTATTCATGGCGATGTTACTAGTGATTAAAGTACTGCTAACGCACATTCCTGGTATACCTAGCTCAAATGCTACTTTTTGCTCAGGGTGTGATCGATGAGTCAATAAACGCTGAAAGTGCACAAATGGAAAAGGCCGAGTTAACCTGGGTTCGAATAGTACTTATTCAACTGCACACATACACGTTTTATCAGGACACTGACCTTTCTCCGCGACATCTTCCCATCACGTTCTCAAATCTGATAAGTGTCTGCTTACTTAGTTCTAGGTAATTGCTCACAAATAACCGATGATCATATTTAATTCAGATGTAAGCAGAGGTTCATATTCTGGCAATATTAGCGAAAGTTTTCTTACGCAAAAGCGACCGAAATGCGCGAAGGCACTCAGAAATCGGTGTCGTAACTGCGGCACCATGGACGTCGTTATGTGGTTCGAGAGTAAACAAAAATGAAAGTATTATCTTCATTTCAGTCCGCTAATAATAAGTGTTTTTGTGGCCTAATATTCAAGTCTAAATTTATTTACCTGTTTCTTCAGTTATCTCGTACAAGAGATGGCACATGAGCGGAGTATAAGTTGCAAGCTCTGTCCGGCATGGTGGGTCGAGTGCTTATTGCACAGCGACTCCCGCACGAAAGAACTAATACGTTCAAGCGAGGTGAAAATCGGGAGTCGCTTCGCAGTACGCAAATCTCCGCGGGGTTGTACGCGACACGTGTTTACGCACGTAATTACCCGCGCCCGCCAAGCGCCCCCCATATTCAGAGTCGAACGCGTTTCAGTCATTTCTCACGGCGACAGCCGACCGGCACATTACGCTTAAATCAGAAGCTCGCGCTCAACGGCAAAATCGCAAGCTCGCCAGCTCCTCGTTAAACATCCATAAGAGTATCCGGCTTCTTCCCGCTGTTGAAGGAATAAACAAGAACCAACCGCACCGCCCCCCTTGAATCCTTAAGTCTGTCGCCTTCAAGCATACTTGCGGGAAGCTCACGCGCGTAACAATACAGCGATAACCAAAAACGCCAAAAAGGGGAACGCTCGAAAGGTCGAGTAGCACCGGAAAAACGACATCACTAACGCCCGCAGCGCCGCCCCCCTGGAGTGGTGGAGGGGGTGATTCGCTGCCGCCAACGCAAACAAAGATTAATCGTTCCGCCATTGAGCTCGACGTGCGAAAAACACCCTCGAACAAACGTGTGCACGTGCGTATGTGTTTGTTAGTATATACGCGTGCGCAGGGTGCCTCGGAGGGCATCATTAGCGGGGCGACGCGGTGATGGGCTAATTACCGGGCTCGTTTTAATCATCACGCCGTGATGAATGGTTTTTTCGCGGCGCAACCGCATTTTGTTGGGCTCCGACTTCTCTCGCCGCCACTCTTGCATTTCTTATCCTGTGCACTTGCTGATTGCGGGCGCCTTTTTGGGGGTGGAGAGCGTTTATTAAATATACCATTACGGTGGTGAAAACGAGCGGACACTGAGGGCCACGGTGAAAGAAAAAAAAATATATCGAATCAAAGGCAAGACGGAAGTGCACAAGGCAGGCTAGAAACAAGGCGACATTGACATTATGTGTACACGGTTTTGAATGGCACGATGAAAGTTTCGCGTTGGGGTTTGATGATTAAGTGAGTGACACCGGAAAGAAGAAGGCGGGGAGTAGGGTGGTGACTGTATAAACAAGGCTCGATTTGTTGCGTTGGATTGCGACGTGCGCCGTTTTGGGAAAACCGAAATGGCGCTGGATGCCCCGTAGCGTTGCCACGGAGCCACCGCTGCTGCTTGGAAGCTATTGTGCTCTATTGTCGAGTTTGACGAAGTCTAGGGTTAGGTTCCCGGACACGCAGCGACCGCAATATGATGGCATGTCCTTAGACCGTCTATAGAAAGTCCATTGACATGTGTCTGTGAGGTTGATTGACTCTCTAAACAAATTAAATAGACTTCCATAGCCAAAATGTAGGCACTGTGTACAGGTTAGTCTATGGACAGACTTATGACCTTACGCTTTTCATCAAGTATTGCCTATATATAATGCCTACAGAAAGTATAATGACCCACTGTCTTAGAACTTTATCGACTATTGTCTATTAAGTGTCCGTAGAATCTCTACATACTCTTTATAGACATCATGTCACACTTTTTATTGACTATTGTGTATAAGATGTCTATAGACAAATTATACTAAAAGGTTTATATATACGGTCTATAAACTGTCTAATTCAATTTTGTGAGGGGGTCCGCAACATGCACACTTTCCGTGCATGTTGTGAGCCTGAGGCGTCAGAACTCATTTCAGCTCAGATAGAACTCAGACAACTTATATTAGTCTGCAGTTTACATTTCTCTTCCTCTGTGCAGGGTAGCAGACCTAATTCATCAATGGCACTGCGGAAACATAAATCGCCATTTTGTGAAAATGTAAACCCGACAGAATGAAGCCACTATACAATGACAAGATGAAGGAAATAAAAAATAAACAAAATGAACACTTTAATTATGCGGCTATAATACGAGTACTTAAATATACCGAAACTGTAGTTTCCTAATGTAGTAAAACGAATATTTAACTGCAAGAAACCGTAGTTTCGCCCGCTGATGAGCGGAACCCGCAACCTCCGTATTGCGCGCGCGTTGCATTACCAATTGTGCTACGGCGACTGCTATCAATCCGTCCAGTAGCTTATGTATCTGTTTACTAGATCTAGCCCTGGGAGTGTTAGGCAGCGTCACTCAGAACCATGTTGGGTGGATGTGGAAAATCCTTTTTTTTTTGTCTGATGGCGTCACGTAACACGTGAAGGGTGTATGCCACAGGGTGTACGGCAAAGGTTGACACGTTATTCATAAAGACGTCACCAACGCCGCGCGCGTTCGGTGCGAACGCAGACAAAACGCCGCCGCCGCCGACAACAGTTGTGCGCGTTGTTTGTGTGACCGCACACAACCACTGCCAAAGCGTTGGATACGTGCCGGAACGGCTAAACGCCGTTGTCGACACTGTTAGGGGAGAGGCGGGTGAGAGCCAGAGAGAGTCTGCGGCACAGGCAGCAGAGGCCGGCAGGGCTGCGCGCATGCGCCGCAGTGGGAGAGCGGGCACGCACACGCACAGTCTCAACGTTCTTAAAGAGCGTTGCACAGTCTAGGGGCGCGATCTTGTACGCGTTCCAAAATGGAACGGAACGCCTACGTTCCATTTTGGAACGCGTACAAGATCGCGCCCTAGGGTTCCTCTATGCCCTCCTCGCCCACCGCTCCCCTTCCACTGGGTAGTCGCGTTTTCTCTCCGCCTTGCGTTAGTTATCCGTGAAAGCGCGCGTCCCTCGCCCTCGCGCGCTTCCACTCGCACATACAGCATGCGGCCAATGAGAGTTTTTTTCTATTGCCGGACGCGACCATCGAAGAGTGAGCCCTTAACAGCTTCGCTGTAAAAAAAGAAAGCATGAGGGAGAGAGCCGAGGGCATATAAATATACTTTTATTGGAGTCATTGTCTGTGCTCTTCATATGGTTGTTAATAACGAAAATTGAGTCTCTCGGTTCCCCTGATTCCTTTCACCAATTGCAGAGCAAAGTCACGACCATGGCAGTCTTGGTGGCTATTTAGCGATTAGCAAAACACGTGACATTATAAATCTTGCTCAATGTGAACCTCTGCCGCGGACCTTAAGCTTCCTCAATGGCAACTTCATATCTTGTAGATTCACGGGCGACGCTGCTCTGTCAAGCGCGCGGCCGTGCGATCTGAATGCGCCTAGCGGCGGCAGTGTGTCACTCGCGTGCTGAACTGAATTCAGTAGCATGCGATTGATTTGAAATGCCCGAACAATGAAAGAAGAGAAAGAAAGGGCAGTAAACAAAAGAACACGACGATCGCCTGCACCATATCCTAGCACTCGGGTCATATATCTGGTTGGCAACGCGTGTTCTCAAGCTGATTCTGTTTTGGGTTGGTGCGTGAATTCGTACGGCGGAGTCGCACAGGCCGCGCTCTGGGAGGGGCAGAAAACAACAAATCGTTTTGCCATTTGGATGCAAACAAACAATGAATAATTCACCCTTGCACGCACCACTTCCTACGACTGTGCACGCGTTTCTCGGCCCAAAGGATTCCATTTCACCCTGAACATCGACAACACGCACAGTGGTTCGGTCGAAGTGCTCCTGGCACCCTTCCTTCTTCTTTTTCTTTACTTCTTTTTTTTATTTAACCCCGTTTTCTTTGTTCACAGTTCCGGAACGATTGCTGCGCGCCTGCAACAGCTCCCTGTGTTTTCAACTCTCTAAGGCGAACGCTCGCAAAGAAGCGGAGAGAAGTGGAGTAGTTGAAAGGGGATGGCGAAAATGAAAACGCAGTTGTCGCGAGGACACGCTTCCTTGCACACATAAAGTCGGCTGGAGCGGGGATTCGGACCCACTAAGGGTCCCGACCCCGAATTTCGGAGGAGTGGGTTTCGCGCCGGGTCGGGACCTCTCTCGCGCCGGGTAGGGAGGGGGTTAGGTTTCAAATCTTTTGCGGGGTCGGGTTATATAGCACTGTCGCCACCACTGCCAACACCACCGACACCACTTTCAGCATCCCCCCCTTCCCCGCCCCGTTTCCTAAAGTCTCCCGGTTCGCGTCGATTAAGAAACACTCTCGACCGGCCGCCGACCTCTTTCTCTCCCGACTTAGGCTTCTATTCTACGTCACCTCCTCCCACCCCCATTTTTCCACGGCCGCAACCAGAGTAGCTGTGACAGTGGCGACGCTTTTGCGAAAGAGCCGCCTATTGCGCGCCTAGTGAAACGCTTTCGTCCATTCATCGACCCTTTGTCTGCGACGACGGCACTTCGTCGTCGCCTGAAGGCCTCATTCGCTTAACGCCCCCCCCCCCCCCCCCCCCGCTCTTCCCCCTTTCTATGGTCAGAGGAGAAGCACACTAACATCGTCCTAGGCTGCGGCGTTCAAATTCACAGGGTGCAGTGACTAGGAGAGGGTGGGGAGCGCGCAGGGGAGAGGGCAGATACTCGTTGACTCGCGCAAGAACGGGGTCTGAAGCGCAGAGCCCTCTCGAAGAAAAGGGGTGCTAACGCAGTTAGCGGCGTCGTCGGCTGAGGCTTCGGGGACACCGCCGCTGGGGTCCCGGGATGCGACGAGCGATGGATAGCTGCAGAGCCGCGGCGACAAAACTGAGCTCCCGCTTTCCCGAACGTCGGGCTGCGAGGGAGGAGGACGCGGGGGATGTAGGGTTGTAGAGTCGCTGGGCGCCGGCGCGCCCCGTCGCCGGCGGCGTCTCGCGCTTTAAAACGCCAACTCGATTAGTCGCAGCTGCGGAAAGCCTGACGCGTGCTGCTATAGCGCGCGCGGTCACGGAGATGGATGAAGCGGCCCGGTCAACCAGTGCCCAAAGCGTGGAACGATTCCCTATCGCGCGCGACCCGTTACAGCCGGGTTCAAAGGGGAGTGCAGGGGCCGAGGTTCAAAAGGGCTCTTGTCTCATCGGGCCGCGTCGGGTATGTGCGTATGTCTGTGAACTCTCCACTTTGGCGGCGCGGCGGGCGGTTGGTTTCGGCGCTGGCTGCTTGCAGCCTCGCCTGTGGACTGTGGGTCGCTTTGGGAGCAGACACGCCCGCCTGTGTCGCCGCAACACAGGCCGCGCTTCAAGCTTCGAAACCCGGAGCCGTCCCAGTCGAAAGAGCCGATCGTCGCTGGGGTTCCCGTGAGGAAAGGAAGATATACGACGCTGCCTCTCTCGGTGACCATTGAGGGGACAGATGAATGGTCTTTGGCTTTCGATACCAACCTCCTCCATGTCTTGGGGCCTGTGTTTTCTGCAGACTCCTTAAACCCTTTTGTTAGACTCTGGCACTTCTGCGTCAGAAACTCATCTACAAAGATTACCCCACTGAGTCTCCGCCCATGGCGCCCACACCGGCAATAAGCTGTCTTTCCTTTGCACGAACGTTCCACCGAAATTGAAAAAAAGTTTTCGGTCGTGTCGTTTTCATTCCAAACGTGCGCATGCCCTGGTGCAGGGCGCCTGAGCCAGCAAGTTCACCAAGTGAAACAAACTCTATAGTGTGCGCACTTCTTGCTTGGCAATATCGTCCTCGATGCGGCCCGTCTGGAAGCTGTTTATGAATACGAGGATGTTGTATGAGGATTAGAGCGTGTGGCGCACCCTGTCATAAGCGCAACTGATTCGTTAGTTTGGTCACCCGTTGTGTTGTCGCTCCGAGCCGCCTCTATAGCGTTAACGCTGCGTTTGTTCGTTTGGCACGTACACGTATACATGGCCTCAGAGTAACCTGAGTGCGCCAGGATTGGCATCTGGTGGTTCTTCGAGTAGTTTTGGAGGGTCCACAGATTGATCGATGGTCCAGCCTAATAGCGAAAAGGGAAAAGAGTCAGAGGGGGGGGGAGAGAACGGCACCACTGCCTCGGCTGAATGTTATAATTCCAGTAACGAAGTGGTAAGCTGGGACGGTTGGTGCATGTTAGCAAGTAGTAGTATAAACTTTATTTTGTCCGAGATGGAGTTTAGAGAGGAGGGGAGTGGGAGGGCCCTTCCTCTTCTTCCTCAGGCGGCGGCCAGGCCTTGTGCTTTGGCGGCGTCTTCGGCCATCTGGACGACCCGGAGTTGGAGATCCAGGTCTGAGCTGAGCAGTGCAGTCTCCCACTGCTCTAGGGTAGTGATGGGAAGGGGAGGCAATAAGCTAGTGGGTTTTTTGTACCTTATCAGGGGACATGCCCACATGATGTGATGAAGATCGGCTCTACCAGCGCATAATTTGCAATCTGCGGTATATAGCCCAGGATAGAGGTGACTGTACGTCACTGGGTTTGGGAAAGTGTGCGTCTGTAAAAGGCGCCAGGTAACCGATTGCTTTTTATCTAAATTTTTGTGAGCGGCAGGGTAATGCCTCCTGCCCTGGCGGTAGAATTGTAGAATTTCCTTGTAGGATACCATCCGGTCCCTGCCTGAACGGCGGAGGGATTCGAACTGCTCCTCGCAAGAGGTTGTCGTGCGGCCGCGGATTGCCAGTTCTCGCGCCGCACTGTGAGCAGCTTCGTTTCCCGGAAGACCGGAGTGCGCCGGTGCCCAAACCAGTTGCGTCCATCTGCGCCGGGTCTCGGGTACCCTAGCCAGAATTTTGAGGGCTTCAGGCGAAATGCGCCCTTTCGCGAAATTTCGTATAGCTGTCTTTGAGTCGCTGACTATGAATTTGGCTGCGGAGGAAGCGCACGCCAAGGCGATTGCGACCTCCTCCCCGACCTCCGGCGAGGTTGTAATAACTGAGCTTGCAGCGATGATTTGATTTTGCTGATCTAGTACAGCCGCTGTCATAACGTCTCGGTCACGATACTCGGCTGCGTCTACATAGGCCACGTCCTGAGAGTTTGCAAAGCGTTTTTGTAAGGATTTGGCTCTTTCCTGCCTGCGCTCTTGGTTATGCAGAGGGTGAGTGTTCTTAGGTAATGGTGGAACGTGTATGTGTTTTCTTAACTCTGTGGGAATGTCCCGCTTTGGTCCGAATTGGGTGTTGTATGTAATCCCGAGTGATTGGAGAATGTGTCGCCCCGTCGGAGAACGCGAGAGTCTCTCCAGTTGGGCAATTCGTTGGGCTTCCATGAGCTCGTCAAGAGTATTGTGTACTCCTAGAGCCTCAAACTTTTCGTTTGCGGTCGTAATTGGTAGGTGTAGAGCCTGCTTGTATGCTCGCCTGATCATGAGGTTAATTTTGGAGCGTTCATCATTCTTTAGTTGCAGGAATGGGCTAGCGTACACTATTCTGCTTATGACAAAAGCCTGTACCAATCTGAGTAAATTAGTTTCTTTCATGCCGTGGTGTCTGTTGGCGATGCGCGAAATGAGTCTTGTTGTTTGATGTACGTGCGAGTCTAGTGCCTTTATCACTTCGTTGTTGTGTCCATTTGCCTGTATTCTGAGTCCAAGGATCCTGATGCTCGGAACTATTGGGATGTCCTGGTCGTTAGCTTTGAGCATGATTTGAGGGGGTGTGGTGACAGTTTTCCTGCCTCTGCAAGTGGGTCTATACAGAAGTAACTCGGACTTTTGCGGGGAGCAGGAGAGTCCTTTAGGTGTTACGTATTCTGTGACGACTTCGATCGCGCTTTGCAAAGTTTCTTGGATTTCTCCGTCACTCCCTCCGGTTACCCAGAGTGTCACGTCGTCTGCATATAAGCTATGCTGTAGTTTAGGGATTTTAGCTAGCTTGCTTGGTAATTCTAGCATGGCCATGTTGAAGAGGTAGGGAGACAGGACCGAGCCCTGGGGTGTCCCTCGATTCCCGAGCGAAATGCTCTCCGAGGTTACCCCACCGACGGTGATTGTGGCTGTCCTGTCTGTAAGAAAGTCTTTTATATAATTGTATGCTCTGGAGCCAACTCCTAGTTTGTTTATCTGGGTTAGGATGGCTTCGTGATGAACATTGTCGAAGGCTTTGGTTAGATCAAGGCCAAGAATGGCCCGGGTATCAAGTTCTGAGCTCTGATCACCGTCTATTATTTGGTGCTTAATCTGAAGCATAATGTCCTGCGTGGAAAGCTTGGGTCTGAATCCAATCATCGTGTGAGGGTACAGGTCGTGCGCTTCCATGTGTTTGTTTAGGCGAGTAAGGATGATGTGTTCCAGAAGTTTCCCTAGGCAGGAGGTGAGCGAGATGGGTCTTAGGTTCTGTAGCTGCAACCTCTTGCCCGGCTTTGGTATCATCACAATTTTAGCTTCCTTCCACTGTTGAGGGATGTGGCCAGTCTCCCAACACTTATTCAGATACTTAGTTAGTGCTTCTATGGAGTCATCGTCCAGGTTCCGTATAGTTTTGTTTGTTACGCCGTCCGGACCCGGAGCGGAGTGCGTTCGTAGACCGTGTATGGCCTCACGGACTTCAGCTTCCGTGATTGGTTCGTCGATTATTGGGTTTGGATCTCCCGTGTATGCGGGTAAGGGCATTTTGGAATGGTTTCCGATGTATAGATTCTTGAGTTCGTTAATTAAGTCTGTGTCTGATCCCGGGTAATTATGGATTATTTTGCTGAGATTATGCCCCTGCATAGTTTTACTGCTCTCGGGATCGAGTAGACATCTAAGTATGCGCCATGTTTTGGCCATGCCTATTTGCGCTTCCATTCCATCACATGCACTGTGCCAGTTTTGGCGGGTTAGCTGGTGAGCATATTCCTCAATTTGTTTGTTTAAGATCGATATGCGTTTGCGTAGGGATCTATTCAGTTTCTGTTGTTTTAGTCGTCTTTCCAAGCTAGCTTTTGCTTCCCACATGTGGAGGAGCTTGGCATCTGCCGCCTGGATATTAGCTTCTTCTGGTATGGTTATGGTCGCCTGCTTAACGGTTTGTTGTAAGTTGTCGACCCATGCCTTAATGTCTATAATCTCAGGAACGGCAGGTTCGTTTTTGTTTGTTTGTAGTTGCCTAAAATTGTCCCAGTCCGTGATGTGGATTCGTTTGCCGATAGGTTTGGCGGGTCCCGTTCGGATTTTGGTGGCCACTATGAAGTGGTCACTTCCCAAGTTTTCTTGCGTGTTGAACCATGTGGCGCCTGACACGTTTTTGGTGAAGGTTAGGTCTGGTGTAGTGTCCACGCAGACGCTATTTCCTGTGCGCGTGGGTTGTGTCGGATCTGTGAGCAGCGTGAGTTGCTCCTGCTGCGCGTCTAGCCACAATTGACGGCCTTTGCGGTTATCGGTGCGATAGCCCCATGCCGATGAGTGTGCATTGAAGTCGCCTAGTATGACAAGTGGTTGTTTGTTTGCAATGTGTGCTGCTTTCCGGAATAGATTGAGGAATCTGTGTTGCTGTTTAGGCTTGCTGTATACGTTGAGCACAAACAGGCTGCCAGTTCCTCGCTTTGCCGTAGGAATAATTTCCACTAGGACGTGTTCTACGCACACAATGCCGGTCTCGTGTATGAGTGCCGGTATGTTTCGTTTGATTAGCGTAGCGATTGGCGCTTTGCCTGTGCCCGATACATCGGAGCAGAAGGACGCATAGCCTGATAATTTGGCCTGACCCCCCGTCTCTTGGAGGGCAATTATGTCTGGAGCTTCGGAATCCTTAGTTTGTAGGAACTGCTGGAGATTCCCTCGCTTGCGGCGGAATCCCCGGCAGTTCCATTGCCATATGACGTACATAGCGCTTTTACCGCTATTCCAGGCCATCGTTGGTCGGGCGGTTGTAAGGCTTAGTTACTTTAATGGGCCCTACGCTAGGCCTTTGTTGGGCGTTTTCGAGGACCGCGATTCTGGCATTATAACTTTCGGCAAGGTTTGTTATCATGGTGTGGAATGTTTTATGCATTATCTCGAATTTGATATCAATGGCCCTGGTGATTTCCTCTATGATCGTCTCTTCCCTGATGTTACGCTTAGAGGTGCCAGAGTGGGCGGTTGTCCCTTGGGAAGGAGGGGATTGTTCTACCGCTCTGCGCTTCGCGGGTAGGCTCTCTGTATCGGAATCTGGCTGCGCGTATTGTGTGGTAGGTTCTGCAACTGCCGGAGGTGCATCTATCTCTATATGGACAGTTTCTGGTTCTGCGGGTACAACTTCTTTCGGCGGTGTCGCCTTCAGTTGGGCTACCTCGGCCTTGAGGGCCTTATTCTCTGTTAGTAGAATTTCGAGCATTTGTTTGATTTTAGTTAGCTCGCTGTCGTGAGAAGAGGGGAGCGTGGGGTTTTCTATCTTAGTGGGTTCGGACTGGGAGACTACATTTGCCCAGCTCACCTTGTTGTTATTGGTTGAGGTCTTGCTTTCTTGTTTAGCTTGGGGTCTATGTCCCGATGGGGATCTTGATCTGGATGCCTTGCGATCGGCAGCAGTGTCCCTCGATTTTGATCGGGATGGGCGTTGGGCTGCCGTTGTCTGCTTGTCTGCTTGACGTGGCAACGATGGGTCTCTGCCGCCGCCGCCGCTGTGGTTGTGCAAGGTTTGTTGTTGTTGTTGTCGCTGTTTTTCCCACTGGCGCTGTTTGATGAGGAAAGGCGTCTGAAAGCGTCTCTGGCAGCTCTTGTCTCCCGTGGGGTGATCTTTACCGCACAGCGCGCACTTAGGGTTGCAGCTGTGATTGTCCGCAGGGTTTTGGGCACCACAGTCTTTGCACTGTTTCTTGTCGGGGGTAGGGCACACGTCCGCGCGATGACCGATCCGGCCGCAGGCTCCGCACACTTCGACTTTTTTCTTGTGGAGGTAGCAGCGGTACTCGGCGCCTCTGTAATAGACGTAGAAGGGTACATTTGGGCCTTCAAAGATGATGATGGCTGAGTTGGTGTTGCCCATGCGACGGGCCTGCAGGATGGTGGGGTTCTTCTTGTAGATGAGACTTTTGGTGATGTCCTCCGCAGTGTCGTAGTCCGGAATGTTGTGGATTACGCCTTTGTAGGTGTCTGCCGGTGGGGCGGCGTAGGCTGTGGCTTCGTAGTGCGTGTCTCCAATTTGGAGTTCCCTGATGCGGTTGTATTTCTCAGCATTTGCCATTCGCGGAGTGCTGATTACTATGACATTTTTTTCCACGCAGGAGCGATATATGTCATCTTCCGCCTCTGCAATCGGTACTGCTGCGGCTCGCAATACTTCATCTCGAATTTGCGCATCACTTAGTTTTGAGACATTTAGCCCGTCGCGGGGCCGTACGATGATCTTTATATCTTCCCTTGGAAGTTGTGGCTGTCGCGGCGGCTTCGGTTTCTTGGTGGTACGCGCTGCGCTCTGGCACGCACCAGAACGCGCTTCGCCAGTGCCAGTTGTTTTGCTTGTTTCATCAGCCATTATGCTGAACTGCTCTATAGCTCTACGACTCCTATTGCGGTGGCTGGTGAGCCAGCCCGCTTCTTTAGTTACTTCTTCAGGTGCAATAGCTTCTCCCTCTACTTCAACGACGTCCATGCCTTGAAAAGAGCTTACCCGGTGGGTCGGTGGGGTGGTTGACCCGCCCTCGGTGCGGCCTTGGGGCTCCGCGTCGTCCGGCATCGTGCAGCTGCGGCGCGGCGAGGCGATGATGCCGTAGTCTTGGTTAGGGCTGGCTGTCGTTCGGTGTGCCCGAACGGGTTTTGGGCCGTAATGGCCCTCCCGGTGGGCCGATGATGATGAAACTGGTGTCCAGCGAGAGCCTGTAGCTTCAGGGACCTGACACCGTAGGAATTTTGGTCGGAACGTAGTTTGCACGCCACCAAAATTGGTTGTTCACGGAGCTCATGCGAGGTACGTTCGCTCCGGTTCGCCCCCTGGTGGCGTCTCCATGTTAGCAAAAAAATTTTTTTTATATATATAAATGGGGCAAACATGACAAAACGAGACGGAGACGGCGATGGGATATGGCTGGATCTGTTTGGTATTCCTGCTGGGGACCCTCTCGACGACCGCGACCTCTCGCAAAACGAAATTATCGAACCCTGGTTGCAATTGCTGACCGCCCGAGTTACCTGAAAAGCACTGCTATGCTTTTGTAACATCGGGACTGCACATAGACTGCACGGCAGATCATCGTTGTCAAGCGCTTTGCAGCCTGCGCGTGCACAGTTCCTTCTTTGATGTCTTCGTTTGCCTACGCGGCCTTGGTTAGGCCGCGTAGTGCGAACAAAAACTGCAGGCCGATCCTGGAGGTAGTGCAGAATGGGTGCAAGCTAGAGCACTGCGAGGGCTCGGGCACGGCATGTGCTTTTCAACCCGGGCTCGGGCCGGGCTCGGACTTTCTGGTGCTGTGCATGTAACGTGCAGCGAGTTATCCTCTCGCGTCTCGACTCTGAAAAACATGTCTTTTTCGGTCTCGGGCCGGGTTTGGGCCGGTTTCGAGCCGGGCTCGGGCCGGGCTCGGGCCTAAGGTAAAAGTGTGGCGGGCCAGGCCGGGCGGGTAACGTAGACTATTTCCGGGCCCGGGCCGGGCCCGGGTCTCGCCATAAAACGTTTGGTCGGGCTCGGGCGGGAAGCCCAACGTAGAAACATGCCTAAAAAAAAAAAAACCGGCCCGTGCAGTGCTCTAGTGCAAGCGCAATGGCACATATGCCTGTGAACTAGCGAAGCTGGTTAAGCTCGAGGGTGGTTCGTCGAGTGTACGCCGTTATCCAGGCACTCAAGAGCAGAACGAAAGGACAACATCCAGGCATCGTTGCGAGAACAAAACGAGATCATACGGGCGACCATTCAAAACTTACGAAAATGTGGTCTCTGACCCCCAACCCTTTATACGGGACCGCGTTACATACGCTAGTTACTGCCTAAACAAGTTACAAAAAATATTGCTTCTTAGTTCCTCTTAGTGATTGTTCACAATATCACTGAAGCTGTAACTCCGTATACACTGAAGTTTTATTTGTCATTTCCAATAGCGACGTTCAAAAGGTAGATAGAAGGCACCATACATTTGATTGTCATCTTTTGGCGCTGAGACTGCGTCGCCTGTGCTCTTTTCAACGCCAGCGGTCCGTGAGTTCCGCGGCGCGGGTTTTGCGCCGCCTCGGCAGAAGGCGCCACGCTGCGTAAGCAAGCCGGCAGCGTAAGGCATGCCGCGGATGGTTGTTTGGCCGAGACGAGGCTTGCAACGAGGTTCAGTTCAAAACAGGTTCATTTCGGCTCAGTAAGCTTTCAGGCCTGTGTCGCGTCTTGGCCGCATGCGCTTCTGCGTCGTTCTTCATTTCAATGAGGTCGCCATCCCAAATGCTTAAGCCGAGCAATGCATCGCAATGAAATGAGAGGTAGGAAGCGTTATCCGGAAACCGATCGCTTAGTTAGTTATACGCCAGAGCAGGAGACTGCTCGACTGTGCCTACAACGCGAGAATTATGCGGGTGCTCACGAAGGTGCCAACACCACCACCTACCTAAGGCGGCACATTTTTAGCCGACCACTTAAGCGCGACAAGAAGGAAAACTGCGGAAAACGCTGAGCGCGCTGCACTGTTGAAAGAAGAACAGCGGTTGAAGGTGGCGGCACCACAGGCATCAGAAGACGCCATATGACCGCAATGTACGCAAACAATCGCGTACATATGGACCAGTGCACAGTATGACGTGTGCGGTGGGGTCTGGTGGGGTGTGCCGTAGCGAACATGCAGTACACCCATTTTCTGGTTGTGGCTAGTATCATATCCAACCAATCAGCTTTACCGGTAGCCATTTCATGCTGACATCTACTCTCGATTGCGGGAGAGCCAGCAATTTCTTTACTCTACAGGGTATCGAACTGAACTTTTACTCCGGTTAACCTCGCTGTTTTTCTTCTTGTATTTGTCTGTCTGCCGTTCACGCTGTCTTGCAACGCGACAAACGTTATACGTTGCCTGCGAATAGCCGGAGGCGCGCGTCCTGTGCGCCGAAGTTATCGGAGTAGGACTCCGTATTGATTTTGACAGGTTCCGGGACCTGCACTCCCAGGACAGTATACGGGATCGCCTTCGCACACCGCCCTCTAGGAAAATGCGGCCACCTTGATTGGGAATCGAACCCCCGACATTGTATACTCAGTGTGACAGATAGCCATAAGCACCGAGCCGCCAATCAGTCGCTGGTGGGAATTACACGTGTACCTTCAATACCTACCTCTATCAAAAGCTAAAATTTCTGCAACGCAATTATCATTAACACCGCCGCATAAGACCTGCTAATAGGTAGTCCGCAAGCTTCGGAAACGTAGATGTGAAAATGAAAAGACGATTGATTCAAGTAGGCATTTATTTTAGCGCAGAAAGAGGCGTAAATGCGGGCGCCTACACAACCGCGATTCGCATACGGGCCTTGGCTCTTATAAATATGCGCCACTCGACTAATTCTAGTTTTACAGCCGAAAGGAGGAAGCCAAATTTCGCGCAGAACTGGAATCGCTACGCCGGTGAAATGATTGCGAAAGGAGAGTGAATTTTTTTTCCTATGAAGGTGGGGGAGGGGGTGGGATGAAGAGCCTGTAAAAACGGAGCCGCAGAATGCCGCGCGGTAAAAGAACGGCACCGTCACGGACACGCATTAGGGCCCGGACAGATATTCAGCGCGAAAACCCCGCCATTTCGCCCCGCACCCGTCCGCTCTCGGCGCATCCGAGGTGTACCAGCGCGCGGAGCAAGAAATCCCGGACTGCCTTTTCAAACGTTTTTCATGCTTCTAAACTCACGTAGCGATTTCGCCTCTCCACTACGAATCCGAGAACAAAAGGTAAGAGAAAGAAAATCTCTCCACTAAAACGCGCGGTCCGCCAGATTCCGAGTTGAGGAACGCCATTTCATGCACCACTTGGCTTTTTCCGCTGCATACACGGGCATATGCGACTGCGCGCGATCTCATACCGTAGCTCGCACACCCGTCCGCTAGATTTACATTTTTTGTGCTTGTTTTCAGTCTCTGCTGCTATAGCCTTGTCCTTTTTGTTGTGGAGATTTCTCAGCATTGAAACTATGGGAGCGAACGCTTCTACTACAACGCTGGTAGAAATTTTATATTTCTCTTCTCTCCCGCTCGTCAGACTCGAAAACGTCATGGTTAGGACGTCTCGACGAGGAGTCTGCATGCAAATTTTCGGGAACCCGTGCCGTCGGTGTGTAGGCGAGCCGACGGCTCGGGCTTGGGCAACGTGGCATTAATTCGCGTGAGTGGCGCGTGTAAAAGTAGGAGTTTTCGGTCGGCTCGAGTCGACGGGAACGCGAAACGTCAGAAAAACTCGACTCGTCCGCGTATCGGCTTTAAATGAAAACGTATGTATACCTACGTATACGAAGGAGCGGAACAGTTCGAGATGTCAGAGCGAGGAACACCGCAGGTTATGCCCGTCCCGTAAACCCCCTCGGTGGCACAGCCTTCCTCGTTTCCGAAACGTGTACTCGTGTGGATGATATGCATGGATTAAAAAAGAGAGCATAAGAAATACAAGATAAAAACAAGCACGTTTTTTTTTTTGTTAAACTGGTGGAATATTCACATGTTAAATTGATAAAAAGAAGAAAGAAAGAAAGCCAAAACGAAACCTTGCGCTGCATACTGCGTGCCATCGTTGTGACATCTATTTATCGTTGAGAGGTCTGGCACGTCTAGAAGAGCATATGGAGGACGTTTCAGTGTTAAAGTCAATAGCAGTAGGTTTGGAAATGAAACGCGCACAACAAATTGAGCGCATGCTGACAACAACTCGCAACAGCAAGAAACTCACAGTAGTGACCATATAACGTGGAAATATTGTAGCACACACACGCACAGCAAACTGATCAGACACTGAGAGAGAATATGAACATACAGCAATCAGAGTAACCAATACAATAAAAACAGTATGTATAACTATTCATTTACTACAGTATAGAATAACTGCAATAACCCGCCGTGGTTGCTCAGTGGCTATGGTGTTGGGCTGATGAACACGAGGTCGCGGGATCGAATCCCGGCCACGGCGACCGCATTTCGATGGAGGCGAAATGCGAAAACACCCGTGTAGTTAGGTTTAGGTGCACGTGAAAGAGCCTCAGGTGGTCCAAATTTCCGGAGTCCCCCACTACGGCGTGCCTCATAATCAGATCGTGGTTTTGGTACGTAAAACCCAAGAATTTAATTTTAATAACTACAATATGCGATAAATACAGCGCATCAAAACTACAGTACAGTAACTCAGCACATCAAAAAAATAATAATAAAATAAACACGCAGAATATTGTCACGAGCCTCGAGAAGTAGTCTTGAAGGTATAATAAGCGTAGAGCAGCTGGCTCTCGGAAGACGCGACCGTCGGAGCTGACTCGAGCAGGGAAGGAGCGCGCGGTCTTCTTTGTTCTCTCGGGCTCAACCCACTCTTGCCCATGACTATATATACTATATATTGCCTACAGGTGGCAATATATAGTTTTCAGACTTACAACCCACTTAGTACTACAGAATAATAAATATTAATAAAAAAGGTGGTTCATGGAAGGCAATTTATTTACAAGCTTCTAGATAGGAAGAAAAAGCCAATAATGACTGTTCTAACACAGTATTAATTCTAAGCCGATTCCAGTCTACTATTGGACATGTAAAAAATAGTACTTAAATGTATTATTACGTGTGTAAAATTGAGTGATTGTTAAGTTATGCCTCTGTCTCATGGCGTATCCCATAGAAAAGGAAAACATTTTAGGTACATCGATCTTACAATGACCATTGTTCAGTTGATATAAAAACTTCAGTCTGGAACTGCAATTAATTTTTGCTAAAGCCTGGAGATTGGCTTTTTGTTTTTTAACAGATCCTTCACTGACGCTCTGGAGAAATTTTCTAGCTCATTAATTTTCTAGACTTTTTCTACCTCATTAAGGCTATTTATGGTGAAAGAGTCCCAAATTATTACGGGATTGTCCAAAATTTGCCGTACAACAGATTTACAAGCTAAAGGTGGCACTGAAGACACCGACAACTTCAGACCTCGCATCAAAACAAACGCAAGCAAGAAACTTGCGGTTTGCACTTGCGACAAGTTAATATGCTTATTGCAGCTAAGATCACTCGAGATTCAAAGCCCTAATTATTTATAATTAATTTCAGACAGCACAACATTTTGGACGTCATATTGAAAGTGAAATGGCTTGTTTTCTGCCAAGTTATTTTCATAAACACTGTTTTGTTGTGATTGATCATCATTTGCCATTTATCGCATTACAAAGCAACTTTCTACAAAGCTTGACTTAACAGCAACTTGTCGCACGTGCTATCGATTTCCGAGTATAAAAGGCAATCATCTGCAAACAGTTTAATTTTACTCGAATGTTTTCCATTTTTTCATAAATAAACAGGGTGTTTCAGCGAACACTTACAAAAAATTTTAAAGGTTGCCTGTAACAGATAGCACAATTCTAGTGCATGAGCTGGTTTACTCGAAGAGGCAGACATTACTTTCACAAAAATTGAAACGCATAATCGACTAATGAACAAAAATTCACTACTTAAGTTTATAACTAATTACCCTATTGCCATATACTGCAGTTTACAAATTGTAGCCGTGGTGTTCGCAAGGCTGATGCACTTGGAAAGAATTCTCAGGATGACACCAGTTTCGAGATATTAATTCCCGAATTTTGCGGAGAAAATGCATTGGCGAACTGCACGGCTAGAATTTGTAAATTGCAGTATGGGGTGTAGGGTAATTAGTTAAAATCATGATTAGTGAATGTTTGTTAATTAGTTAATTATGCATTTCAATTTTTTTGCATGTAATGTCCGCCTCTTCTAGGAAGACCAGCTCATGCACTAGAATTGTGCTATCTGCCACAGGCCACCTTTAATTTTTTTTTTTTGAATTGTTCGCTGAAACACCCGGTATATAATTTAGAACAGGGATTCAAGAACCGAACCTTGGGGAACAACCCAACCGAAAGTACTTAACTGGCCTGGAACTGTGATCACTGAAATATACATATTGCTGTCTTAGTGTCAGGTATGCCGAAATACATTTTATTAACTGATAATTTTGAAATACATTGTCTAACTTGAAAAATAATTCAATGCGTTAAACTTTATCAAGTGCTTTCTTAAAATCCATAAAATTTACACTAACTTGTTTGACAATATTGATTGTTTATGCCAAATCGTGCACTGTTTCGACGAACTGAATGCTGGTTGACAGGCTTTTTTCTAAACCCATGTTGGTAGTTATTGAAAAACGACTGCTGTCAAGGAACTCTAACATATGATTATGAATTATGTGCTCCAAAAGTTTACAGGTTGTTGAAGTGAAAGAAAAATTAAAGCCCTTCCACTATGTGAAGATGGAAGATCCGCGAGGCCGTTGGTTTCGCTTAATTACAGATTTTCTTTAATTTGGTGTTTATGTTTTAACCAATCTTTGGGAGTTCACCTTCATTTATTGACCGAGTAAACAAAATGTGAAGATATTTCGCTACCCACTCAGCATATCTTTTCAGAAAGTCATTGCGATAACGCCGTCTGGGCGAGGGTGTTTCAACATCATGTTCAGGATGCCCCTTCTCTGTGATAGCGAGGTTCGATATAGGTGGTAAAGAGGCATTAAAATTGAGTAAAGAATTGTTATCACTTGCAAAGACAGATTTGAAGTGCTCATTGAAAGCGTCAAAAATTATCGCGGAGTCATTAATTTGTTTGTCCGGCGTTTGAATGAAGCATGTCGCAATTTTCTGATTTCACTGACACCGCGCGCCAGAACTTCTCAGGTGGCGCTGTAATATAATAAAATTAGGCAATGATTTATCAGAATTATTTTTCTTGTCCTGGCCTCCTTTGTTCTTAACTTTAGAGGAGACTTTAGATATTTTTTTCTTAAGGGTATTAGGGCAATGTTTCATGTTCCTCGTCATTCTTTTTAGCTTCCTCTTCCATTAGAGTGCCTTTCTGGAAATCCACGGCTTTTTCGCTTTTTGTTTTTCTTATAAAAATTTGAACAAATTTACCGAGTAGTGGAGTCATTTACAATGTCCTTAAAACACTCCCAGAAAAGATGCATATTATGTAAGCTGCGAGCAAAATCATCATAATGAAAAGGCAGTTCGTCTAATATTGATACATCATCTGCATTGCAAAAGTAGCCGAACATAGAAACTTTACGGTTGTGATTAAAGAAAACATCTGAAGGCGTGAGTGAAACCGCATGGTGATCGGATGTTCCAGGTGCGACTTCAGAGTACCTGTTCTCGCTCATGGTGCCACGAACGAAATAAGAGGTCGAGAACCGATTTAGAGCTTACTTGGACTCTACTATAGTTATCAACTAATTGGGATAAATCAAATTCAATGACAACATCATATATTTCAAAATCTGGAGCATCACTGTGATCATGAGACGTAGTTGTTCAGTCAGTGTTGGGTAGATTGAAGTCACCCGACAAACTCATCCGATCGCGTGCCTTTATATGCGAGCGCATGTAGTTGTTTAGATCCACTGTGTGAGCTACTGGAGGTGGAGGAGGCCTGTACATGACTCCCAACCCGTATTTAATTTTGGCGCAGTAAACATTGCAAGCGATGCATTCAGATATTGGTACGTCCGACACTCTAAGCACACTTACGTAAAACACACACACACACACACACACACACACACACACACACACACACACACACACACACACACACACACACACACACACACACACACACACACACACACACACACACACACACACACACACACACACACACACACACACACACACACACACACACACACACACACACACACACACACACACACACACACACACACACACACACACACACACACAACACACACACACACACACACACACACACACACACACACACACACACACACACACACACACACACACACACACACACACACACACACACACACCGTGACACACGCCACCTCCATTTGTGCCACGTTGTAGCCGGGCGGAATGATCTCGCTTTCATAAACGGCACCTGTGAACCCGGTTTCCGTGATAATTCCCATGCCAGGGTGGTCATGTGTCATCAGAAGTACCTCTGACTCTGTTGACTTATCGACGACGCTGCAACAGTTGACGTTGATATTTTTGAGTTCGTGACGTTTGGCCTTTCTAGGTAACTTCTTATTTTACTTTTAGAGGTGGTAACGAGATCCTTTATCTGCATCCCAACCTTACAGAGTGCCACCAACGCTCAATTTATCGTACAACTTTACCTTCTCACTCTTTTCTTTTTCTGCGCTAGCGCTTATTCATAGTTGCCTCCGAATTTCCCCGTAGCCTTTTCGAGAAATCTTCAAACACTGAAAGGGCAGTATTCTTTGGTTTATAACTGTTCTTTAGCACCATTGTTTTTTTCCCGGTAGTCAAACAATCTTATCATTTTATGGCGCGTTTTATTTTAATCTTTCTGATCTAATCTGTGTGCTCGTTCAGTCCCACTAACAATTATACCCTGATTCTTCTGAAAAACCTCGTTTTTCAATATTGTTTCTAATGTTTCGTCAGTCTCAGTAGCAGGTTATTTTATGCCATAGACATTCAAGTCATTCCGGCGGCGTCTGTTTTTATGTTCGCCTACCTTATCCACTGAGGATGTCAGTTGTTTGTCAGAAGTAGACATCGTTGCTTACATGTCAGAAACTTTCTTTTTGTCCGAGGCCGTTAAACTACTGAGTCCTCTTTCCATACCATCGATTCTTTTCGTTAGCGACGTGACTTCTTCTTCAATGTCCGTTTGAGATTATTTAATTTTATCTATTGCAGATCGCTTAGTGTTCTGGCCGTCTAACAGTTTTTGCAAAAGTTTCGTAGGCTCTTTTCTGACACACTTCCGGCGGCTCATAAGAATGCAAGTTCAGAGCTCGCACCCATCTGCTCTGGCGAGCTGATTGGAGACCATTTGGCACACCAGCATGGCTGCACTACCGGCTTCAAAAACGTGACGTCAAGGCCTCTCCTATTTTGTTTCTTACCTCCATGATAAGGATTGTCAAAGTGGAAAAGAAGTGTATTAGTGTGAAGATTGGGAAGCTCCAGTTACATGGTGGAGGTATACATCACCATGCGTATTTAATGTCCGCTGCAGGACGAAGGCCTCTGCCAGCGATCTTCAATTTTCCCTGTCTCGCGATAGCTGATTGCAACTTGAGCCTGCAAATTTCCTAATTTCAGCACCTCGCCTAATTTACTGCCACCTTAATTTTCTGCCAACCTAATTTCTGCCGTCCTATAACGTGGTTTAAATTATGAATCCGGTACCTCGAAAAGATGCTACGTAATGCCAACGCATTTTCTCTCGCGTTTACCACTAAATCTCCACAGAGTCTTTGCTAATCTGGATTCGAGTCACAGAGGAGAAACATCCGTGCCTAGAATGAAGAAGCCGTTTGCGGGAACGCACATTGTTTTTCTTGATGTGTCGGCGGCTTAAGAATGTCTGACTCAAACTGCTAATATCAGCTAGTTACAAACTAATGGCGTCACGAGTCATATTTTGCGCTTAATCCACATATTTCTCAATTACCGCCGCATTGTATAGTTGCCTTTGGAGACACCTTGAGCTAAATGAAATGCGTGTATTTAGCGTCGTACCAAACGGAACTGTATATTTCGACGGGAGGGATAAATGCAAGAAACGTCCGTGTACTAAGATTTAGGTCAAAGTTAGTCCGGCGTTCGCCCACTACGGCCTGCCTCATAATCGTATTCTGGATTTGGCGCGTAAAGCTCCAGAATTCAATTATATTTGAGAAAGCAAGGCTCTGCAAACAGAGTTTCCAGCTAGGCTCAACATTAAACTTGCGCGGCTGCATCCATTCCGGTGTAAACAATTGCCGTCTTCACCACTGAGATACTGACTGTCTACATTTATATAGGTTTCCATAAGATGCATTATGTCTAGCCTGTCAATTCTTAATTTCTATACAACGCGGAAATGGGTGAGCATAAATACGTATTCTTTCATGCCAGATGCCCATTTCAGAGAAACAACTTTTATTGAAAACGGCAAGTGTAAGAGGAGTTTATCTCCCCTCCCTTAGATGGCGGCCAGGAGCCCTTGGGTCCTATAGCGGCATCTTCGGCTTGCCTGATGACTTTCAGTTGGTGCTCGCTGTCTGAGCTGAGCAGCGCGGTCTCCCATTGCTCCGCGTTCGTATATGTGTTGTTTGGCCCCTCCACTATGTTGGCGCAAGCCCAGATTATGTGTCTGAGGTCCGCCCGCTGATTGCAGTCTTTGCATTTATCTGAGTAGAGCTCTGGATAACAATGAATATAGGCGATTGGGTTTGGGAAAGTGTTTGTAGCAGGCACCATGCTGTCGCCTGCTGTTTATTTAATGAGGAATGTGGAGGAGGGTAATGCTGCCTCCCTAATCTGTAGTGTTTGGTAATTTCATTGTAAGTGACCATGCGGTCTCTCTCCGCGCTCGGGCCCCGCGTTGTTTCTGCTCCTGCTCGGCTCTCTAACTCCCGAGCTAGGATTTGTACGGTTTCGTTGCCCGGGAGGGAGGAGTGGGCAGGCGTCCATATGACATGAACGTCACGCTCTCCGCTAAAGTTACTCATGATCCTTAGCGCCTCTTTCGAGACCCTTCCCTTAGCGAAGTTATGAAGCGCACTTTTCGAATCAGTGATTATGACGCTGGCCGTTGTTAAGGCGAGCGCCAGCGCTTTAGGGCCGCTTCTGCCGCGATTTCCGATTTTCCTGTTTTCAGAATTTTTTTTTAACGACACGGCAAATTTCACCTGGAGGCAGCCAATAGTGCACCACAAATTTTGGGTGTTGTAACCTCAGATACGAGTATACTTCGAGACGTAAGTAAACGTTTTTTTCTTCAGCCAAGAAGTTTCGCGCAATTAAAAGGGTAACGCAAAGTAATGACAAATCGAAAACGTCATGTCGGTACTCATTTAATGACCCTCTAAGCAGAACCCTTTCATTAATCTTCTGAGCTCGTGCTTCGGGAGCGCAGTGTTGCCAACGTTAGGCGCGCACACCCGCCGTCTTTTTCGCTGTCGACTAAACCCCGCGCGGTGTCGCACGGTCGCTGACACTGCAGTGCGAGCCGGCAAAGAATGCGCGCCATAAAATTTAATTAAATGAGCCGCCGCGTGGTCCTCTGCGATTTATTAGCTGCTCCCCGGAAGTGGGCCTTGCGACGTGAGAGCCACTGCGTGGAATCGAATAACAAGAGAAACGTATAAATATATAAGCATAGAAGGAAAACGAAAAAACGAAAATGCAAGTGGCCGATGGAGCGGCGTGGAAAGAAGGGCATGGTAAAAGCGATGCAGTTACAGCCTTTCTCGGCTTGTCCCTAGGCCATTCGTCGTCACCAATTCATGCGTATAGCGGCTGCCTTTATTACTGAGCCCCGCGTCGTAGCGGTAAAGCTCTTTTTAATGGGTGACGGTGTGGGTTTGGAGTATGTGGGTTACTTGGGCGCACTGCTGTAGATTGAATCTAGCGTGCTCTGAACTGTGCGAGAGAATACCTGCTATATACCTTTGGCACTTCCAAATTTTCTCATTTCATCACCTCACCTAACTTTCTGCCGTCCTCGACTGAGCTTAATTCCCTTCCCTTAACAACCATTCTGTAACTCTAATGGCCCACCGCTTATCCACCATACGCATTACATGGCCTGCCCAGCTCCATATCTTTCTCTTAATGTCAACTAGAACATCGGCTATGCCCGTTTGCTCTCTTATCCATACCGCTCTCTTCCTGTCTCTTAATGTTAGGCCTAACATTTGTCGTTCCATTGCTCTTTGCGTCGTCCTTAACTTATTTTCAAGCTCATTTGTTAACCTCCAAGTTCCTTCCCCGTACGTTGGCACCAGTAGAATGGCACGATTGTACACATTTCTTTTCAACGACAGTGGTAAGCTCCCAGTCAGGATTTGGCAATGCCTGCCTTATACACTCCGACCCATGACGCGTCCCTTATTTGTCTCTTCTTTCTTTAATTCTTCTCTTGCTTTCTTATATTTTTTGTCATTATCACATCCCCTTAATTGTGCAGAGTAGCCAATCGGACACTTAATCCTCTTGTTTTCCCTCCCCGATCCATTTTTAGTCATCTGTACCTTTCCTTCTCATGATTAGTGTCCCCTGTGGGTAACTGACCTAAATAAACGTACTGCTGCACAGATTTTAGAGGCTGAGTGGCGATTATGAATTCTTTTTGCCCTGCCAGCTATTCAACATTACCTTGTCATGTGTCATCTTCAACGCTATTCTTAAACTTTCTCGGTGAAGGTTATCTATCATTTGTTGCAATTCGTCCCCAGCGTGGCTGAACAGGACAATGTCATATGAAAATCTATGTTTGTTGAGATATTCGCCGTTGATCTTCACTCCTAATTCTTCCCTGTCATAGGAAGGAAGGAAAGAGTGGAGAAGGAAAGGCAGGGAGGTTAACCAGTTCAGCACAACCGGTTTTCTACCTTACACATGGGAGCGGGATGAGGGGGAATGAAAGATGGGGAGGAGAGAGATAGAGCACACAGCGCAGCACACACATCGTCAGTCACAGTCCGTCACTCTTGCGTGGTACCTGACATCACTGTCACAGCCGCTTGTTCAATCCCGTTTCTTTTAAAAACCGAAGTAGTCCCTTCGTCGCCTTCAGCTGCGATGTCTTCTGTCGACGACATGTGAAAATCACTTCAGCTGACATTGGTCTGTTGTCAAGGTGCGCTAGAACGGACGCCAGGGACTGTCTCTGAACATTATATTCAGGACAGTCGCATAGAATGTGTTCCAGCGTATCCTCGCAAAGACAGGCATTGCAAAGAGCGTTGTCGGCCATTCCAATCAGAAATGAGTAAGATTTAGTGAATGCCACCCCTAGCCATAAGCGATAAAGCATAGTGGCCTCTCTTCGGCGGAGTCCAGATGGCATACAGAGATGCATCAAAGAGGGCAAGTGGTACTGATGATTGCTCCGGTTGGTCTGGCTGCTGGGTGTGCACCATAGAGAGAGCGTGATCTCCTGTGCAAGCACTCGAATTCTGCTGGCTGCGTCGGACCGTGAAAATGGTCTCCCTGTGTGTCTTCAAGAGCTGCCCGAGCGGCGTTATCGGCGTCTTCGTTCCCTATGACACCGCAGTGACTTGGAAGCCACAGAAATGCCACGTGGTGTCCTTTCTCATGTGATGTATGGAGTAGTTGCCTAATATCGAATACGAGCTGTTCGTATGACCCGCGACGCAGAGCTGATAGCACAAATTGTAGGGCTGTCTTCGAGTCACTGAATATTGACCATTGTCGAGGTGGTTCCCGATTGACGAAACAAAGTGCAGCGCGAAGAGCAGCTAGTTCCGCAGATGTCGATGTCGTTGGGTGGTCAGTCCTGAAGCTGATGGTAGTAGCTCTTGCTGGGACAACCACAGCACCGGACGAACATTGGAGGTTTGTGGAACCATCAGTATAAATATGTACACTGTCCGCATACCTCTCGTGTAGAAGAAGCAGAGACAGTTGTTTCAGCACAGGTGACGATAGCTCAGATTTTTTCTTGATTCCTGGTACACTGAGATGTACTGTGGGGCTAATAAGACACCAAGGGGGCATCGATGGTTTAGATGCAGCGGTGAAGCCCGAGGGAAGTTTGTCGTTGTACTAGATGATAGTTTTAGAGAACGATGCTTGGCGCTTGTCTGAAGGTAGTGTTGCAAGGTGGTGATAGGGGGCACGTGCAAAATGTCTGATGTGCGTTCTCAGGGCTTCTACTGTAATGTGAGTTTGCATTGGATGGTCCCATGCAATCGCAATAGTTGCCTCTGTTGACGTGCATCTGGGCAAACCAAGGCAAACTCTGAGTGCTTGAGCTTGTTATGCCTGCAGAACACGAATATTTGTCTTGCAAGTGTTGTTCAGTACAGGTAGACTATATCTTAAAAAACCGAGAAAGAGAGCTCTGTAGAGTTTCAGCATTGCGTCTACTGACATCCCCCACGTCTTTCCTGTCAAGTATTTACACAACTGGGAAATTGCTGTCAGGCGCCGTTTCATATAGGCCACGTGCGGGCTCCAACAGAGGTCTCGTTCAATGATTACGCCAAAAAACCTGTGGGTTTTGACATAGGAAATGGTCCGCCCATTGATTGAGATGACATAAGGCATCATTGGTTTACGAGTAAATACCACTAGTGCGCATTTTTCTGGTGATATGCTGAGACCTTGTTTACACAAGTAGCTCGCTGTCAAAGTTGCTGCTCTTTGAAGCCGCGCACGTATCTGTGGACGTGTCACTGCCGAAGTCCAGACACAGATGTCGTCTGCGTATATTGAAATCTTGATGGTAGTTGGTAAGTATTCAGCAAGTCCAAGAAGAGCGAGGTTGAATAGCGTCGGGCTGAGAGCACCGCCTTGAGGAACGCCTGTGCTGGTATAGCGTCGCGTAGTCGGGCCCATCGTCAGTTAACACAAAGAATGATCTTGCAGATAGGTAACTTGCAATCCACAAAAAGACTCGACCACCTAGGCCAACCGTTGCAAGAGCATCGAGAATGGCCTCATGTAGTACGTTATCGTATGCGCCTTTTACATCTAAGAATAAAGCTGCAGATAAACGCTTACGGGACCTTTCGTGCTGAACATATGAAACGAGATCAACTACATTGTCGATGGAAGAGCGGTCACGTCGGAAACCAGCCATGGAATTCGGATAAATCTTGTAGTGCTCACGGTACCATTCCAGGCGGCCAAGGATCATCCGTTCCATTATCTTTCCTACACAGCTGGCCAGCGCTATTGGGCGGTAAGAGGTGAGCTCGAGTTGGGATTTGCCCCGCTTCAAGAGTGGAACCAGGCGGCTTACTTTCCATGTCAAATAGTTTGAATACTTCTAAGGGTGTAGTGACTAGCTTTAAAAGACTGTGTCTTCTTGCCTTGCCCCTTTCTTGATAGGGGATTTTCCATTTTTTTTGTAGATAATTAGGGTAGATGTGGAGTCTTTGTAAAGATTTGCCAAAATATTTATGTATGCTTCCTTGTACTCCTTGATCATCGTTATTCCTCCATGACTGCTGGTATCTCTACTGAATAAAACGTATTTCGATAATCTATAAAATCCACATAGAGAGGTTGGTTGTACTCCGCAAATTTCTCTTTTTATTGAGAGGAAGATAAAAAATAAATATATGTAGTCACCCTATAATGGCGATGGCTACTCCTTTATTTATAGTAGGAACAACAATATAGAAAAGATCATATGTAGTAATAAAAGCAAAATGAACAACGTTCTAGGGCCAAAAATCCACAGCACACAGTCTTATAGACACACGAACATATAGTTATTAAAGGCGAAGGAAAGTCGCACCCCACAGGGTTCGTAAACAGTCACAAGAGAGAGAGAGAGAGTAAAGCATAAATGAAAGGCAGGGAGGTTAACCAGGACTCAGCCCAGCTTGTTACCCTGCATTGCGGGAAGGTAAAATGGGAGGGAAAAATTAAGAGAAGCAGAGAAAGTCCGTTGTGGAACAGAGTCGCAAACACACACGAGCGGCCGCAATAGAGTAAGTGATGAGCAGGTAAACAAATAAGAAAGACACACTGACAAAATAATGCACGCACATGGACATGAGTTCAAAGGTGAGCTTCAGCACAGAATACAAAAGAGTATGACACGTACTATACAAGCGCTAATAATTACAAATTACATTTGCAGATTTTTCAATTACCTGATTGATTACATGGAGGAGATCCATTGTAGAATATCTGTACTTAAAGCCAGCCTCTTCTCTTGCTTGATTGAAGTGTTGCACTAATTCTATTGAAAATTATCTTGGTGAATATTTTATACAATTCTAAAGCAATCTAATGTGCCTAACTCTTAAATTTTTGATGTCCCCTTCCTATGGATTTGTATAATGTTGGCGTCCTTCCAGTTCTCTGGTGGACTTGAAGTCGTGAGGCATTGCGTATAAAGGGCCACAAGCTTTTCAAGCATAACATCCCCTTCATCTTTGATTAAATCGACTCTTATTCCATCTTCTCCTGCCGCTTTTCGCCGGGTCATGTCTTGCAAGGCCCTTCTAACTTCATCGCTAGTTATAGAAGGAGCCTCTGTATCCTGTTTATCACTACTTCGAATGAAAGTAGCTTGGCTGCTCTGGGAACTCTACAGGTCAGTATAGAATTCTTCTGCTGCTTTTACTATCTCATCGAAACTGCTGACGGCATTACCCTGCTGATCTTTCGGCGCATACATCTCGTCTTGTCCTATGCCAAGTTATCTTCTCACTGATTACATGATGAGGCCATTTTTTACCGCTTCCTCAATTTTTTTCTACGTTATAATTTGAATATCCCTTACTTTATTCTAGTAGATCTATTTTCACAGTTCAGCTATATATATCTTATTCCTAGAGTTAGACACTTTATATGCTTTATCGTTCCTTTATTAGGTGTTTCGTTGCTTGGGAGAGCTAGCCAACTTGCTGCCTTACCTCCCATTTCAATTGCTGCTTCTGAGATCAGCCTAGTTAAGATTTTATTCATTATCTCTAAACTATCTCCATCTACCTGTTCTAAGGCTGCGCACTTGTTTTGCGAGCACTAGCCTGTATTCATCTGCTTTTACCCTGACAGCGTCTAGGCGGCCTTCTTTTCTCTTAACTAATTTTTGGGTTTCTCTCTTCTGAATGAGAACAATGCTCTAGACCTCACTCTCCTATGATAACTGCCGTTTACCCGACCTTATACTTCTACATCCTTCACTTTGCTAATGTCGGCACAGAATATGAAATCTATTCGGGCTTTTCCAGGTTCACTTCCTGTTTACTGCACTCCCGGAAGCATTCATTGTGCGGAGTCAATTCCTTTGCGCGAATTATACCAACATCCCCCCTCTACTGTTTATAGAATCGATACCATAGTTGCCAATTGCTTGCTCACCAGCCTGCTTTCCCCCCCATTTTCGCATTGAAGTCGCCCATAACTACAGTAGACTGAGTTTGCATATTTCTCGTTGTTCAACATTTTCATAAAACTGTTCTATTTCTTCATCATCATGACTGGAGCTTGCCGCCCAAAGAAGGGGCATCGACCGTTGCGACGTCGTCGTCTCGACAGAGAGTTCCGGTTGCTACGTCAGAATTGTTGTCGCGATAGAAAGTTTTTGTTACGACTTCAGAACTATTGTTGTAGTGACAGCGTGTTTCTGTTGCAACTTCAGAACACTTGGTGGTCGCGACGGAATGTTTCTGTTGAGACGTCAGAAATACTGTCGTAACGTCAGAAGTGTCTGTCGCAACTACAGAAACCGATGTCATACGTCAGGAACTTCCGTCGTACGCCTGAAATTTGTGTAGTTGCGACAGAAATTTGCCATCTCTTTTTCAACCGGGTATGCACATATCTAAAAGGTGATGCTGCCCTATACCATTGGAAGCCTTGGGCAGGAGCGTACTTCCTTCAGGGAAGATTGTACAGTTTGTAAGTTCCTGAAGCAGGTGAGAACGGCAGCCCCGAAGTCGCTGAAAAAGTATGTGTGATTTAAAAGCTAAGTGTTGCTCAGCGAATCATTTTCAATAAAGTGCGTATGCATGCCTGAAAAAGCGTGTAGCTCGGGGCAAGCTTTTAAAATAAATCATAAAATGCCCCCCCCCCCCTCCCCTTTTCCTCCACCCCTAAGTTTTTGTAGCGACGGTATCTATACGAAATTTATTGTTCGCAGGTTGGTAGGTGTGGTCCTATGTGCCCTTGGCGTGCTTATTGTACTAGTACGATTAATCTATTCGTAAAGAAGTTGGCTATTGCCAATTGTTGATTGTTTATTATTATTATTATTATTATTATTATTATTATTATTATTATTATTATTATTATTATTATTATTATTATTATTATTATTATTATTATTATTAAAATTTATTATTTTCAACAAAACGATCTGTTATAGACGCAACTGTTTGCAAGTATGACGAATATCAGCAGCGACTACAGAATACGTGCAAGCTGGTGCTGCTGTGTGCCTTGCTGTGTGTGAAAAAAAAAATATGCTGCGAGAACTCATATCAAATTATTCGAGAAAAATATATGCGCAGGCAACTGGCATCGGCGTTCAGGGCAGTATAGGCACTTCGAGCATCGCACGCTATACGGTGGGCCGCACGTCCGTTCGTCAGCGACTAACGACGCGAGCATCGCTAGACTTCTTTTTGCAGTCACTTATAAGAGGAAGGAGTCTTTGAGCCTCGGTCCCTCTTTGCCGCATTTACGCTGTCCGGAACCGCACTTCAGGGCCAGCGCAAAAAAATTCTGGACGAAGGCCGCCAGACGCCGGCGATCTGAATGAAGATCGGCTAATGACGCGACAGACAGCGATCAGTACCGTCCGACGAACTGCCCATTGAAGACAGAAGGGCGATATAGGCCGCGTGATTCAGACAAGCGAGGCCTCAACCCTTTAAGCTCCGGGGAAACGCAGTCAGGGAACGCTTCAAACAATTGAGACGGGCCCGGGCGAAGGCGATTAAATCGTTTCGCCCCCGCGCATTTGCGAGGACGAACAAGTGTGGTCTAAAAACAGCGCTCTTCTACATATCCTCCGCCCGTCATTTGCTGCCGCCGCCTCGATCCTCCTCTCCGGCTGCCCATCAACGCTGATCGTGTGAGCGCCAAGCTGGCAGACAGGCCGGAGGGCATTATCTAACGAGGCTGCATACGTCGCTCAGAACAAAACCCCTTTCGCGCGAGAAAATCGTCTGAGGGGGATATCCGCGGCTTTCTTTCGCAACGCCTAATCGCTCGGGTGCGCTAATGGCGCTGCGCTCTCCCTTTCCTGACCGACAGAGCCCGCGGCTGGCGGGCTTTGGGAACGATGCATCCCGAACTTGCCCCCTTTTTCTCGTTTCGTAGCATCCCTGCTCTTTCTGCGTCTACCAATGCCTAGGTGGGCTTCGCGGTCCTCTTTGGAGTCTTTCACTGGAAGGTAGTCAGAAGTGTGCGTACGCACACACACACACACACACGCGCGCGCGCGCGCGCACACGCACACACGCACACACGCACACACGCACACACGCACACACGCACACACGCACACACGCGCACGCACGCACACACACACACACACACACACACACACACACACACACACACACACACACACACACACACACACACACGCGCGCGCATGCACGCACGCACGCACTTTCGGCATATGCAGCATTCAGGAAGCAGATTTCACGAAGCATAAATACATGGGCTATGCAGCCGCGGTGGCGTGGCAGTGATCTCCTCTAACGAAGCTTCGTCTTCCGTCCTTAACTCCTGTCATCTGTTCCACTTGATTCCCAAACGGGGAGAAAAGCCTGGCTTTAGAGAGGGAGAGAGAAAGAGCGAATGAGAAGTGCGCTCGGTGTTACACCCTTTCCTTTCTTCCCTCTCCCTTTGAGCTCGCTGTCACTGAATCTCGTACACCAGAGGACGTCGGCAGTGACGGGGCACGCGGCCACTCTCCCTTGCCTCCCAGAGGAGAGAACGATCGGGAGAGAGAGAATGAAGACACGCGGTGAAAGAAACAAGGGGGCGAAAGAGAACAGCGCAACGCGGCAAGGGAGACCCGTAAGCGTCTTAATTGGGCGCGCGCTCCCGCAAGGCGATAAGCGGAAAGGCCAGCGGTGCGGCTCATTTGCGTAATCTGCGCAACCCCCTCCGACGCCCTCGAGCGGCTCCGAGCGAGTACACGGCTCGCGCCGAAGCTGGACGGCTCCGGGGATTTCGGGAAGCGGGAGGGCACGGAAAAGCGCGGCAGAGCCTGCCAGCGGGCCAGCCGAAGCCGCGCGCGGAGTCATCTCTGCTTTAGGGAGGATCCCTAATTGGCGGGCATCATCCGATTACGAGCTGGCGGCGGCGGTGGCTTTCTGCCCCCTTTCCTCCTTCTCCTATAGCTGCCGCTTCTCAAATCCGAGTTTCTCTATGCGTGTTTCCTTTCTTCAGAAAGGAGGGAAAACGGGATGCTCCGGCAGCCGTTACGCCGTCATCATCCCTGTATTGTTCTAATCCGCCCCAGTCAAGCTGTTTCGCTTCTGGCCCGACGGCGGGCGTGAGGCGCGATCTTTCTTAATGGGTGCGCCCGGTGAGATCGGCGGCAAGGGAAACATTGAGCGCGTTCTTCCTTTTCTAGCTGACGCGTTCGTTCTGGTTATTTGCCGGCCTTTTCTTTCCTGAGCGCTTCTCGTCACGGCCGTCGGCAATTAACGTGTTAATTCCGACACCCTTTCCTCTCCCAGTCCATCCACTAATCCGTCGCGCTGGCAGTGATTTCTGCTCTCTCTCTTTATCTCTCTCTCTCTCTCTGTCGCTTTACGCATCGCCGGCGGCCAAGCGTGAGAGAGCTAACCACCATCTTCTCTCCACGTCGCCTATAGAGGGGAACCGAGCGAAGGGAAGAAAAAAATATATCCCCATGGACTTCGAGTGGCGGGTCGCGCCTTGTTTGTTCAGCACTGAGAGCGGATAACGCAAACATTGATCTAATAGGAGAGATCAAAGAAAGGCGGGCGGGAGTGGAGGAGAGGAACTGAGAAAATAAAAGACGGTGCGGCGGAACACTCTTTCCCGGGAAGCTCCTGCCGCGCGCAAGTGAGACGGACAGAACTTCGCGCTCGCTTCTTGAAGAAGGAAAGAAATAAGAAAAGATAGAAAGAAAGAATTAAAAGAAAGAAAGAAGAAAGAAAGAAGAACTAGAAGCAGACATTATAACATTTGGTGGAAGGGGAGTGGCATCACTCAGTATGAAGCTGAGATAGAGAAAGGGAAGGGAGACGTTGGTTAGGCCTAAGGAACCGAAGGGCATTTTGTCCATTGCTTCTCCCTGCTCGGCAGCTTCCTCTCCTTTACCCTCTTTTTCAACCTTTGGCCGCGTCATGCTGCTCGGCTACCGGATCAGAGGGGATCAAGAAGATCCTATGTGTAAGAGAGAGAGAGAGAAAAAAAGGAAAGTGGAATAACGATGATGAAAAGAACTCTAAACCGGGTGCGACACTTTGGACCACATGCCAGCTTAGGCCGTCAGGGAGGTCCGCGGGGCTCAGCCATTATTTGTCGGCCGGCAAAATATACCCGGCCCGTCGCGCGGGTGCCGAGGAAGAGAGAACCGACAAAGCCCGGATTAAAGGCAGGCGAATGAGCCGACCGGTATAGACCGTCCTGCTGTGGGTGCTTGCGCCTGTGGCCGGACCTTTATAGTGAACTGCGAAGCGCTCGTTTGGGTGCCGTGTTCTGCCAGAAGGTTCGGTCGTTTTTTCGTCACGGTGAAAGACAAGCTCCGGAGAGCGTGCGCCTGCCGTCGCATTGTGTAGGCTCAATGCGGCTTTCGCGAGGTTTCAGGATACCTGCCGCGCGACTTTCCGTTTGCGTGAAACACACATGCGCCTTAGGTCGAGTGGTAAACGACGCTGCCGCTGGCGCACATGTTTGCTAAAGGCTCATTCACACTATACCGACACCACACCGGTTTGGTCTGCCGAATGTTGGCCACAGCGTTTTCCGTCCTGTAAACTGCTTGTCGCCAACAACTGGCAGACCAAAATCGGTGTCATGTCGGCCTAGAGTGAATTAGCCTTAACGAGATCAAGTTTCGTGTCTCTCACCTATTTGTGTTTGTGCTGCTGGCTTGCCTTTCAACTGCGCCGTATTTCTGCGTGTATAGTGGACCTCATGCGACACACGGTAAAGTTGTTTCGCGATTGAAGAGTCAGGGTGGCAGACGAATTCGCAAGTCAGTATCTAGAGAATGCCAGCGGGTGTATAGTGAAATTCGTTGAATGCAGAAGTGTGATGAGGTAAGCAAGCGATTGCAGTTGCCGCCCAGCATCCGTTCTCGGCACCGGTACAAGGCACCCAAAGATTTTGTAGTTGATCCTAGCACTCAGCTACGTCTGCTCTGTCGTTGCTAACAAATCCGCAGTGGCTCGATAGCCGTTCGATCTAATGCCGTGTCCCTTCTCAAGCGCTTGGCGGTGAGCGTGTCTTAGTTCTTACGCTTTCAATATGCTCGTGTGGACCATGGCGTGGGACAAACGGAAGAGTTTGTAAGGGTGCCTTCGAATCGCAGAACATCACCCAACGATTAGGTGGCCGCTGGAGCACGCAATTGATTGCACCTTGAAGAGCCCCAAGTTATGCTGCTGTCGACATCATAATGTGAAAAACATCTAACTGCAAGAAACGTGGCCTGATGGAACAACGACTGCTCCGGTGGAGAGGTTGGAATTGGTAGAGTCATACGTCCAAATGTGTGCGCTGTCGCACTAGGGCTCGTTTAGGAGACGTAGATACATCTGCTTTGATGACGTGCAGTTATCCTTTCTTTACGTTTCCATGAACTGAGAGGGACACATGCCGTTGTCAGAGACACCACAGTGCACATGGCGGCTAGTCACGATACCACCTGTGGACTCCGCGCTGGCCAAGAAGCTAAATGGTGTGACGTATAGCCGTGGAATGTGGTGAACGTGCGTTCTTACCGTCTCAACGGAGACACGTGCGGTGACAGGGTGTTTCCGGGCACTAAAGATTGTTGCGGGTGTAGAACACCCCGGGAGGCCAGGACATGTCCGATGTGATTGGGCTTGTGCAGGGGTCAACAAACTTGTCTAGAACACACTCCTGAGGGCCAAAGCATCTACCAAAGCTTAAGCCGACCACCAGATCGAGAGAAATCAATGTAAACTGTAAATTTAGTCACGCAACCTCACATACAGCTGATTTTGTGCTACATGTCATCTTCAGATATCGCCAGCGCAGTCCTGAGAACGTGGTTCGCGCGTTCTACAGTGGAGAAGTGTGTTGACTTCTGTACACTCTATATTGCACTGAGATTGCTTGGGTTGGACAAGACAGGAAAAATGTAGCGCTCAAATTTGAAAAAAATAATAATAAAGTGCCGTGCATATCGCTGTAACACGGAGCAAATGAATGGTCTCCACGATTTCCCAGCGACGAATTTTAACATATCCCCACTACAATTAAGTTTATTATGGAGGTAAGAAACGCAGATGCTCCAGCTAAGGTCATGATCAACAATAATGTCTAAGAATCTGTGAGTCCTCCTATACCCTACTGACTGGCCTTCGTGCAGACATGGCAGAAAGACATCGGTTTGTGGTTAAATACCAATAGTTAGCATTTTCCTGTGGATATTGTCAGACCTTGTCAGGCGATGGTATGGAGATGCCAGGGTTGCCGTTTTCTGGATTCTTGCGCACACTTGAAGCCATGTCGCGCGCCGGGAGCTCAGATGCAGACATTATCGGCTTAGAGCGGCACATCAGCCGTTAGTGGTATATCACGTATGCAGCCATAGTGTCGTGTTCATTTATTTATTTATTTATTTATTTATTTATTTATTTATTTATTTATTTATTTATTTAAGTACCCTAAAGGCCCGTTAGGGCATTACATAGGGGGATTAATAGCCGTGTTAATACCACGGCTACAAAGATGCAAGTTTGCGCGAAGAACACCATGATTCACATTCTTGCATTTCACTTGTAGCATAATTAGATGTGTTCCTTGACTGATGCATTAAATGCAGGGTGGATGCCGCATCCCTCTTCCCTCCTTCAGATATGGGATGCCGCCCCGATTATACGCCCTATGAGGGCTAGTTGATGAAATCTGGCGCAATTTGTACCAATGGATCCGTGGCAACTAGCCCAACTATTAACCTTACCTTAAGTGCATGTACAGTTGAATCAGCCTCAACCGGAACATCACACAAATAATTCTAGATTTGTATGAGTTAAATACAGAAAACAGAGTGCATGACACCTTCGTACAAAACGCATACGTATGAAAAGAGAATAATTTCGCCGCTCTTGCTTAAAAAGCAAGAAGGGGATAAACACTTAAATTGTCGGCACTCTCTGATACATCGTCTTTGGCACGTTATTGCGTACCTACGCAATTATCGGATAAACACTTCAATTGTCGGCACTCTCTGATACATCGTCTTTGGCACGTTATTGCGTACCTACGCAATTATCGGCGAGCTGTAGCCAAAGGCTAACTTTTGCTTCCGAATCAGATACACTCGCTGGCTCGATCGCTCTCCGCAGCGTGCGTCGGCTGACAAATTACACGGCAACTCGACGTCGCATCTGTCGCTCAATGGAGCCCCGAACGCCGTGGCCGCATTAGTGACCAACGAAGCGCGCATAAGCCTCCCCACACCCGGTTCGACTGAAAAGGTCAATTTTTCCGTTCAGCAACCGCTAAACGCCGAGGTGTCCCTGTATACTATACCGACAGTGGACCGATGCCGCCTTTGCGTGGCGGGGGCAGTATTGCTATGTCAAAGCTAGCCCTAAATATATATACACAAAAGAACAAGAAATAACAGAAGAGAGTCCTCAGACACATCGCGAACTAGAATAACAACACGGCTTTTGTTTTTCTTTTTTTTTTTCATTCCGCGTCGCGAAGTTTTTCCAAAGCGGGTCGCGACGCCGGGCTTAGAAAGCGCAGATTGTGACGACGCAAAGGAAGCATCAGGAGCAGGTGGGGGGCCACGGCCGCATTGAGAAACGTGAAGTGAAAAAAAGAGGGTGAGGGGGGTCATAATGGAAGGGAATAGGCTCGGGAGCGTGTTCGCGCAGTGTGTTCGTGGCAGCGAAGCCGACAGCGGTGTCGAGAACTGCGGCCTGCAACTCCGGCGCGACTCCCGCGACAGAAGGACTCTCCGCGCCGAGCAACAACGGAACGACGTCGACCCTCAGGGGCGTTTTAAAAAGCCCCGGGCGGGGCGGCGGTGGTGGTTGGTGGGGTGTATAGGCTAAACTTCACTGCGGACAGGGATACCGGAGTGTACGTGTGTGTGTGTGTGTGTGTGTGTGTGTGTGTGTGTGTGTGTGTGTGTGTGTGTGTGTGTGTGTGTGTGTGTGTGTGTGTGTGTGTGTGTGTGTGTGTGTGTGTGTGTGTGTGTGGGAGAAAAGGAGGGTTCAGCGCGTGGGGTAAGAAAGGATCTATGGGACGGCGGCGGATTGTGCGGCCTTCGAAATCCCGAGGAGTTAAGTTGGGATTAGCCACGGGGGCGCTGACAGTTGTCGACTGTCGCCCTTTTATCCGCCGTTCTCGTTTTAACGCTCTTTTTCGACGTTTAAAAGGAAGAGGAGAATGGTATAGTCGTCGTGTTTTTCTTTCTTTCTTTTAATCTCTGGGATAGTGCCTCTTCCTCTCCACAGTGACTCTCTCTCTCTCTCTCTCTCTTTGCTCGCGGTGTTTCCTACCGAGCGCCTTATGCTCGATCGTACAGCGTGTAATATACGACGCGCGGCAACGGACTTATTGTATACCTGGAATAAGAAGCGTGTGCCTCGTGCTAGAAGAAGCAGAGTGGCTGCCAAGCGGGGTATAGCTGCAAACGCCCAAAAAACCGGACCCATTGCAGGAGTGAGGGATAACAATACGAACTCCCAGCAAAGGGCTTTCGCTAGTTCATGCAAATTAACTTGAGTAGACGGAGCTCTGCCACGCATTGCAGAGTTTCCCTGAGGACGCCGGATCCTCGACAAAGCAAGCTCTGTACTGGTCAGGGAAATGGAAGCGAAGAACACTTGAGGGTTTGCTTCGCGCGTGCGAATTCCGATGGCTTGAAAAGCGTGGCGTGTGATCTGATAAGCCAGTTTTTAAGGCGAACGCCTTAAATGCCTCATCAGACGGTAGCCTTCAAAACGCGGCGTGCGGTACAGAAAGTCATGTGAGCTGGCCTCGCGCAGAGACGCGTTCGTGCCACTCATCGCGCGTTCGTCGTCGTCTTCCACAGCTGGCTTCGATGCTGCTCACCATGCCAAAAAAAGGCAGAGTTAATTAAGATAGAGTTAATGCAGGCACTCGAACCCACTACCTTCGGTGGGAGTCGAGCCCTCGAGCTTATGTGGTAGTCAAACC
This sequence comes from Dermacentor silvarum, assembly GCF_013339745.2. Lineage (NCBI taxonomy): Eukaryota > Metazoa > Arthropoda > Arachnida > Ixodida > Ixodidae > Dermacentor > Dermacentor silvarum. The sequence goes on along the minus strand of NC_051164.1, from coordinate 49,540,429 downwards.
CACGACCATTGGTGTTAAGGCGAAGTTTATTAAGGCAGACTTAATTAAGGTAGCGTCAATTAAGGCGCTTGAACCCACGACCTTTGGTGGGAGAAAACAAGTAATAAGTAACGGCGCATACGAATGAGAACGTCAAGTAATTTAATGAATGTCTCTTGAGCGCGCAGGCTTTCGCCTTCACCCTCGTTGGTGTATGCTCAAGTTACTGTCAACTTTTTATGTTGCCGACACTCCACTGACTAGAACTTTTGTACACTGAATGTGTCCAGCGCAGATGTGTGCTTGCAAGCACCACAGGTGGCTGCTGGTAACCACGTGCAGCCAGGTACAGCAGGGTCGCAAATTTACTGTAGCCTGCAGCTCACAGGGTAACAGAAATCTCAAGCAAGCGCAAGAGGCTCTAAATAAAGTGAACTTTAACACTTAACTTTTCTTTGTGCACGCCGACAGCGTGCACAAAGAAAAGTGCCGGAAGGCAGCGTTTCGGAATGAATATAAGGGCATATTGCGAAAGTTAGCGTACGTCCTATGCGCATTACGGAACAACGTAGTGGGAGAGGGATAAGCAGAGCTGCTGCAGTCACATGACACCCCATGATAAACTTTCCCCTTACCACTCTTTTCTGACCTTCACGAACTTCCACGGGGTGGTTGTCTCGGCAAGCGAAACCAGTTCTTCGGGTGCAACCATATTCACTCGTGTCCGCAATTTGTCAGCGAACTGTCTGCGCCGAAACCGCAAATCGACAGCGTCGCGACGGCGACAGTGCCAGGCCAAACTGTATAAAACTACGGCAAACACACACACACACACAAAAATTAAGAAGCAAATATGAAAAGTGCGAAGCCTATGGAGTACTTTTCCGCATCGCTGGTTCCGATGTATAGACATATTCCTCACAAAGAAGGGCCTCTCTCTAGGCCCCCTTTCTTTTCACACAGTCCTCTCTCCTCTCGTCGGCCCGAACGCAAAACTGACTTCTTTCCCGTACGGCTCTCCACGAACGGGCAGTGAAAAAGGTGCGGCGGGCTGCAGCGCGCGCACACGAACAGTATTAGCAGCCTCACTCTCCTCTCTCCCCAAAGATTGTCGCGTGTGTGTTCGCGTTCGCCGCGCAGCTCGACGAGCGCGCGAAACGATGTCTGTGCGTTCGCCAGCCCCATAAGTGAGCGGATCGCGGCGTACGCGTACGCGCGCGCGCGCGAATTGCCCATCACGCAGCCGAGCGCGCGCTTTGATTTCGCGCGCTTTTGTTCACCCGCGCGCCTTTTTTTTTTTTTTGCGTCCCCCGGCGTTCCGCTCCGCTCCCCCCTTTTTCCCGCAGTCACCACCTTCCTCCTCACTCTATAAGGGACCGCTCTCTTCCCCTCTCCATCTCTTCCTTTCTGGCGCGCTCACAATGGTACCTCCCCCTTCCCCTATACCCGCGCGAGAAAACGGCGCGCCTTCGTCGGGAAGGGGGGGGGGGGGGGGAGGGGTGACGACGCTTGCCTTGCGGCTCGGGCCTTGAGGGTCGCCGTGAACGAGCTCGCCTCAACAACCGCGCGTCGGCGCGCCTTTGGCGGCGGCGGCGGCGGTAGCTGCCCGCGCGCTCAGTGGAGCGCCAAATGAGTCCTTTGCCGATGCCCGCTCGACCGAACACACGCCGGCACCGGGAACCCTGGCGCGAACCGCGCCGCAACACAACAGCTGCCGTCGTCGCAGCCGCAGGGTTTGGCCGGTGAAAAAAAAAAAAAAGCCCGAGCCGCTTGCTTCGCCAGGTCCCAACGCTGTAGGGAAAGGGCGATGGCGGAAGGGGGAGAGTAGGGAACCGCAACCTTGCGAATGGCGTCCCCGTGACGTTGTGTGTAGATGCGTGTATGTGTGTTCGTGTAACAGACTGGAAGACGCGTATGAAGGGATCAAAAGAGCAGCGATCTGTGTGTACGCCTGTGGCGTGAAAGCCACGTTGGTGTTTTTTTTTTTAATCTTTGCTGAGAGGAAGCTTCGATAAATATATGGTTGTCAGAGTTTTTTCGCCTATATGGTGGACGAGGTAGTGCCCTCTCTTGTTAGGGTGGAGGCTTGAGCGAGTTGGACATTCATGATCTTGTATATACGCACAGCGTGCGCAAGGAAGAGACCGAAAGATAGATTGGCATTGTACACGCAGTGTGAATTCACTGTATGACGCCTTGCCTTCATACTCCCTTTTGTTTCTGCCAACATGACAATCAAGTATGACCAGTTCTGACGTGCGCTCTAGAATGCCGCCCGTGATACTGAAACGGTGAACCTACAATTAATAAAATAAAGTAACAAATCTACAAAGTATGATTTCTTCCTTTATTTATGCCAATGCCGAACCGTAGAACTATAAGGAACCGCTTGGTGTTAGCCATAGGCTGATCTGCTTTGGGAAAGACATGCGGTCTTTTACTCCGCCCCGAGCACCTCCTATTTGCATGTGCGAGGTTAAACATGTGACGATCTGCATCTGTCGTGAGTAGATCATATGCAGAGAGGCTACCGAGCGAAGTCAACCGCAAGCAGAGATGATTTCTTTATTCCCCGAAGCCTTCCCGCATCTTCTGAGCCCTCTACTTTGAACAAGTGATCGGCGAACTTTAGCAGTAATGCTAAACGTCACACAGCACTAAAACAGGGCAAAAATGGTACGACGGCTGAAAGACACAAGGCTGCACTGACTGCAAACTGACCTTTACTGCGGCAACTGCAACAACCAGCTAACGTGCTATCGGCCCGAGCTGTCCAGGACAGCTTGGGCCGCTAGCCTGTCACGGCCTGACGCATACTGTCGTGCACACAGTACACCCCGCATCCTAACAGAGCCGTCGATCGCCTGTATGTAGGGCTTGCAGCCCTGCACATGATCATGCAGATAGAATAAGAGTTACCGTATTTGCCAGCTATGAAAGGGCCAAACATTTCCTACATCTCCATTCGAAATGTACGGAGTACACCTGGACACGTGTGGACTCGCATTAGTGCACTAACCCGAACTACAAGATAACTTCTCGGCGCTTTAGTAGTAAGCGGTATTTACTGGTTGTATTAATCGTGAACCAAACTGATACGGTTCCCACGAGAACTCACACGACTGCCCAGCACTCAGTGGGCTACATTGTTGTCATGGCTGGAGAAGTCTTCGATTCAGATGTCTTGAAATGGTTGCATTTTCTAAGCGTATTTTCAGTGGCAGTTTGTTTTTTTTTTTCTAACGTTCTTCCCCGCATGAAAGGGAGAGGGAAGCGAGGGGTCTATTTGAGCTCGCTTATATGGGAGTAAACACGGCACACACAGCCAAAGTCTCTGCAGGCACCGAATGGACAGCTTCTCAAGTGGTCGCGCCACCGTGGGACTGGAAGGGAAGCAGAAGCCCTCTCGCGGTTCCCGTCTTCTATGAAATGCGAGTGGGGTTTGACGCGGTGAAGTCAAGTGTTAAACGAGTGCTTTGCCACCAACCGCTCAACCGAACACGCCATGCTCGGCGCTACGGATACGGGGACCGCGGGCGTGTTGCTGAGAGGCTGCCGAACAACGTTGAGGTTTTGGTCGTGTCTCTCTCTCTCTCTCTCTCTCTCTCTCTCTCTCGTTGTGTGGGCTAGGTGTGTATAGGCTGCGTGAAAGGAACGGAAAAGCGCACTCCTTTGTACACACACTATGCGCGTGAAAGCATTTGGCTTTGGTGACGACAGTAGAGGATCACTTCTGTGCCTTTGCAAGCTCACCCAGCAACGACAGAAACGGTTTTAGGAGTCCTGTCTTTCGACGTCGATCGGACAAAGCCTTCTCGAGGGACAATGCGCGTAAGCAGAGTGCGATGTTGCTTCTTATTCCGAGCAGAACTGTTCGTACTCCATTGTGAGCAGTGACAACACACGCAGCTAACCCAACGTACGAGCTTATATATAGCCCTCATAAATGCCTGACGTGTGTAGGAAAGTAGAAACGGTCGAATAAGCAGCGCAGATTTGACATTACTTCGGGACTACTGCTAGGCGATCTCAGCAGCATAGAGCGCCAAGTTCCACGCGGTGAACGACACTTCGCATTCCTGATAATTCCCCGGCACTATAGTTGGCACTGACGTTGTACAGTACGGGAAGTTAGGTGTCCATTTAAAGGAATTGTTCCTTATTTTCTTTATGATCTGTAAAAAATTCGAAGTTTTAGCACTGCGAAAGCCCGATATATCCTAAAATTTTAGCCAATTAAATGAAGAAGAGAAAAGGAACACTGTCGAAACAAGTCCATAACAAAATAACAAAACCCCATGGAAACAATTTCATGGATCACATGAGAATAACAGAAAAAAAAATATTTAAGGAAACGTTACAAGAGTGCAAGAAGAGCACAGGCATGAACGTGTCGTGAGAACAAGAATAAAATTAAAAGCGCGCATTAATTACTGTTCACAGCGAATTGACGAAGTGACTGTACACGACAAAATCTTGTGAAGCATTGAGAGCTATTCTCGGTTTGTTTGGTCACTGCAAGGCTCCAAGCACTTTTTTTTTTTTTTTTTGCGTTAACGCAGGGTGCCTATGTAACGCTTTTAGACAGCTGCGAAGGATCTCTCGCTGCTGGTCATTTGTTGACACTGAATGAGACTGCGTTCGCTCAAATTGTCATCTGTCCTGTTCGAAGCAGGGTTTGGGTACGGGCTAGTTGCTATTCCATTGCAAACATGACTTACAGCGCATACGTAGACAAAGGGACAACTGCTGTCCCTTTGTCTATGTATGCGCTGCAAGTCATCTTTGTCATGTCCGAGAGCGTCTGTCCAGTACACATCATTCCCTTCCACCCTTATTCCGCTCAGCGACACAACACTCAGATGATCTCTATAGAGGATGCAAAAGTAGGGTGTGTAGGCTACCTCGAGGCGCAGGCGGCGTAGAAGCAGGTCGAACGTGCGGTCGAACTTGAAGTTTACGTTGAAGCAGAGCAATGGGTTAACGATTGCTATATACAATAAAGACGGCTTCTCACACTCTTAGGACATGTCGCCTTGCATAACCTATCATTAAAACATGTCAAACATGCTGCAACGTGACATGAAAACATTTCACCTTGCGTCCCTCGTATCGGAGGTCCCAATGGAGGTGCTTTGCTTCCGATGGCGAGACGGTCACAGGTGTCGGTGTATGTAAGGTATGTGTGCCTCATGAGCTATAGTTCATCTGAAACTTCATTGCCTTCTATACGAATATGGCTTATCATCCGATGTAAATGAATCTTGCTATAAGCTGTGAAACAGGCCGACTGAGCAGAGCATATGGTCGTGCAACAATGGATCGCCATTCCGCCAAGCTGTTTCATAACTTTCGCGAGTGGCTCTGAAACGGTGCCTTTAAGTGACAGCTCGGTCGGTTAAACCTCAATGCAAAATAAAATTATAAAAAGAAACAAGAGCTCATGCGAGCTGTCCCCCCGGCCTGTAAACCCGTTCATCGAACTGAAGTGCTCGCGACACACGCAAGGAATCATGATGGAATCCTTACAATAAGACGTTGGTGGGCGTCTGCAGTGCGTCCAGTAGCAATGCAACTCTGAGAGGCAGGGGCCACCGCACCTCTGACCCCACACACCAGACACCGCCAGACGTTTGCGCAATCCTATATAAATGAACATTACTGGATATGTAACGTGGCGATGATAGCTTCAGCCACTGGGACTCTTCACCGTGAAATCTCCGCCACTTAAAAAGCATAAATAACTGGATCCTCGCGCCCTCCTCTTCATTCAGAAAAAGGGACCCGCAACGACCCCGACACACCAATTAAACGCTTTTCTTATACAAGCTTAGGCGAGTGTGCGTTTTATTTTTGACCACGCTCGCCTGACGAGCTTTCTTCGAACGCTGCACTACTTTGCTCTTCTATAAAAGCATGGGGCATCCGTTATTACGCATCTTCGTCAGTTCGCAAATGTCAGTTCGAGATATTAGGACGTTCATGTTATGATTCTACGGGCTGTCGTACTATTTAGACATTTGACACATTCTTGTTAACTGCACTCTTGTCGACGCATGTTCAGCACCTGAAAATGGTCTCTTGCCTTGGCTAGTGCCTCTAAAAGATATGGGAGTAGCCAGCAGGAGTACTCAGAGCACATACTGTTATGACCATAAACTGCATTGCTCTCCTGAAAAAGCTATATAGTGTGAGTCGGCATGAAATATCATCTCATAAGCGCCACCCTGCGGTTATGGCGCAGTTCCAAACAGCAGTGACGCAGCGTAATGGAATCCAGGAACTGTACATCTCTAGTGTACACAGCCACAGCGACAAGATGCAACAACACAAGCGAAACACGTTGAAACATTCGCCCCCCGGTTAGAGTGCCGGCAACGCGGGACCGTAAGTTGACGTGTGAGCACTCCGCATTTACAAGTCGTCCCATCTTGTTTGGATCTCAATGTTGCTCACACTCCACGACGTTTCATGCGGGGGGAAAAGAAAGCTACCGTAGCTGTTGTATCCGGTGTCACGTGGCTGCGGACTCGACTCGAATGCAACATTAAATGTGCCCTGGCCTGCCACGGTCCCTGGTCGAGGTTCGAACGAGGAGGGGCTGGGGACAGCTTAAACAATGGAAAGGAAATGGAGAGCCGACAAAAGCGAAAACAAAACAAATAAAAAAAATCCGGCTTGGTAACTCGCGGAGGCACTGTCGCATTGCCACCACTTGCGCGCAATCCGGGTGTTTGTTCTGAGAACAGCGCTTCGTTGGTTTCTCTGCCTCTGCTGAAGCAAAATCCTCAAGAAAAACAAACTCCACCCTGCAAGGCAAACAAACAACCGAGCTAAGATTTGTTTACTTTATCATTCGTGCTTCTCTTATTATTCTTCGTCGGAAACGAAAGAAAAAAAAAGAACTAAAGAATGATCGCGGGAGATTGTGTCGACATCGTATGAAATTCGATCCGGCGCCACGCCGAGACCAATTTTCGTCTGCTAGACGAGGCCGGTTGCAGACGGCCGCTCACGTGCGCAACGCTGTAGCTATTTCCGGCGTTCGGCGCCGCCTCCTGCAGTGTGGGACCCTCTTCGCTGGACACGATGGCGACAAGACGGAAGATCGCCTTCCGAGAGCGGTCTCTATTTTTTTGAGGGGCTTCGAGATCTTGAAGCGAAGACCTCCGGTTCGACAGAGTTTGTCGCGCCTCTTCAACGGCAAGTGGTTGTTCTTGCTTCACGCTGCGAAACCTCTCGGCGGCAGGGCCAACGAAAACAAAATAATGAAATGATGCGAAAGAACGACCACTGCCGAAGACGGAATGGCGTTGCGAGTACATATCGAAGAGCAACTGCCGCGCTGCTCAAGGAGTCTTGGTGATATGATACTTGGAAGCGCGAGAGGTAGCTGAGGAAGCGCGAGAGGCCGGAAGCGCGCGTGGGATTTGTCAGAAGCGTCGACACTTCCCTGTTTGATTTGAAAACTGAGGCCTTGCACGTGCTCGCTTTCAATCTTCTGTGAAGTGACCTCGCGGGTTTTGTTCGCATGGCTCCGCAACGATCTTCGTTGCGAAGTGATGCCGTGAAAAAACCCAGCAACACTGTTTTGAGCATCGCTCTCACAACTGATGATGAAAAATACTAAATAGTATTTTTTGCTCTCTGGCATACATTTCCGACGACGATGCCCTGTCAATCACTCATTCAACGGTGATGATTCTGTGCTGATTTATTCTCGCCAAATGCAGCGAAAGTGGTCTGACGAATTAATTGAGAGAATACACTAAATGAAATGATCTTCCCAGACCGTCGACTTGCACTCTCAATGTCGTTATTGATTAGCCCGAAAGGTGAAGGCCAAGCATCGCTCTTCTAATTTAACAGCCAAACCACGATGCTGGAGACTTCGGTGTGCTATGTCACAAATTTCGCGGGTATTTGCCGGGCCTATTCCCAAATACTTTTTTTTGCCTGACAAATGTATAAACGGTTGCGAAGTCAACTTATTGTTTATGATTCGATTGTATTGTAACCTCTTTCTTTATTATGATTTCTTAAGTTAATCGGCCAGTTTTCATCAAAACTTTTGATGTCACAGGTAACTTTAAGTTTAGACAGTTTTAAATCTGTCCTCGCCACCAGTCAGCACATCGTTTTCCAGCATAAAGAAAGCCTGCACACAGCGGCAAAGTTAGAAATTCAATAGTGCAGAAGTGCAGTCAACCGTTTATCTTTAGTTTTACCTGACCATGTCGTGGTGACTTTTTCCCTACCGTGCCGTATCCGAAAGCGCCCGGAATGTCAAAGATGAACTTCCCCTTTATAGTCATGGTATGCAAATTTGTGCACGCGCCTCTGTTTTTCCATGTATGTGCTCTGGTGGGCAGAATAAAAAAAAAACGCGGAAACTAAGCTGTGAGTAAATTAAACTTTCTGCTTGCCTAATGTGGCTTCGTTTCACTTAAATGAGAATTTTAATGCTACGCAGCACAACTTTGCTGAACGCACTACCATGTTTAAGCGGAAGTTCAACGGTGAAAAGTTCGGCAATGGTAAGGGCAGTTTGTGTTTAGTGCGAAAGCATGGTGTGCCCCATAAGCCACGTGACGAAGCGATGACGTCACGTTTCACTGTCAATGAAAACCGACCTGGCCCACACACAAAAAAAAAATTGACTTTGGTCCATTAGAAAATTGAGTTGACTCACGTTCAAAACCGACCTGGCGAACTCCCACAATTGACTTGGCCCACCCCAAAAGTTTGGGTGGCCCAACTTGAAATTTGACTGCGCCCAATTCGAGCACATGGCCAAGTGATCACGTCATGGGACATAGTGACGTGACCAAGTAAGAACCTTAAGTTGCAAGGTCACATAACCAAGTGATGACGTCATGTGCCAATGCCACGTGACATGGACGTCGAAATAGATATGGACGTCGATATAGTCGACACGCCCAGAATGCTTTCGCATTCAATGCACGTAATGAGACTTGAGTGCCTGTGTAACTTTTCTTTCTCGTAATGTCTGTTGCGAATACAGTCGAACGCTATTACAACGAAGTGTATTGGAGCCTCCGAAATCATTCGTTATACAGGTAACTTCGTTGTAAAGGTTGCGCACCGCAATAGAACGCAATAGAACAGAGACAGAATTATTCCTTAGTAACACAGGTCATTACGTTATTGAGGCGCTCGGCTGTAATTAACTATTGCTTCTGCTTTGAGCCACTGATACAGTTCCTTTCACGGAAGAACGCGAAATTGCCGACTTCACACTAAATTGAGATTTTATTACACTTCCATCGCAAGGACTGAATAGAAGGTTAAGTGTACAAACTATAATGTTTCGTTTACAGTCTCTTTTAACGAAGTTTTCTCTGTCAAGGCAAACACCATCGTGTAACATTGAGAAGTTTAGTGACGGTCCATCATAATTCGTGACCGATGGGTTGCTTAGTAAGTAAATACCATTATTCGAATGCCGTAAACGTTTATCTTATCGACAGTGAAGGCTTGCTGAGCAAGTAAAAGACTCAAAAAGCGAAAATCACGTGGCGATGCTACGTTAAAGTTCTCATGCCAACTACTCGTGACGTCATGAATTTTTAGAAACAACCCAAATTCAAGTGACTACTTCGAAAACCTAAGCGTCACAGTGGCATACCAGATTTGCGATAAAAAGAAAAAATAATGGAGCTCTCGGCTTCGAACTTCATGCTTGTAATCAACCTTTTCCTGCCAAATGTATGGAAACAGAGTATTGAAATAATGCTTTGCCACTCGAGGTTAGCCTAGTGTAGCTCATTTCTGCACATTCAATAGTAGAGTCGATTGTACGGTTTCTGCTGAACTTCGCATGTCGGTTGCGTTTCATAGCGTTGGATATTCGTGGGATACAAGGGAGGAAATCTTGAGAAAATGTATTAGTGCTGCTTCACTGTGTACATCTCGATGAATGGCGAATTTCCATATGGTGACCATAGGACTCAGTCTATGAACGAGAAGAAAGCAAACCGGGGGGCCCGATTTTTATTAGTCATATCATAAGAAGCCAACAAACAAAGACACCAAAGACAGCATAGGGAAATTACTTTTACTTGTTAATGAATTACAGAAATCATAAATTAATGGAAATGAAAGTGGATGAAAAAATAACTGGCCGCAGGTGGGGCACGAACCCACGTCTTTGCATTACGCGTGCGATGCTCTTACCACTTGAGCTACCGCGGCGCCGTTTTCCCATAGACTTTTTGGGGTATTTATGTCTATCTGCTAGAACTAAACCGAGGAGTATTAGACAGCGCCACCACTCACGGCCTCTAGAACGGATGTGGAACATCCTTTCTGCTGCAGGCGTCAGGTGTACGGGATTTTTTTGGGTGAAGGCAACTGGTTAATAAACCTACACATGCCACCTGAAGGCATCAATGCCGCCGGATTCGAGGCCTCGCTAAGTAATGAACGAGAAGAAAGTTCTTTTTTCATCCACCTTCATTTCCATTATTTTATTATTCCTTTAATTTAATTAATAAGTAGAAGTAATTTCCCCTATGGTGTCTTTGGTGTCATCGCTTGTTGGCTTCTTATGATAGACCTCAGTCTACGCAACCTAAAGAAGAAAAAAAAAACACAGTGAGGGGAGATTCGCACGTCCAGGGATTGTCGGAAGCGGACACTGGCTATTTGCCTCGTTTTGCTACTTCTCGACGGCTGCTTAAGCAATGGTCTCATGCGAGGCCATGTATGTTGAATTCAGAACCCGACACTCTTGTTGCCTGTAACAGTGCGTGCTTGTGTACGCTATACGTCTTTGTGTACTGTGTTTGAGCGGGTGACTTTCATGCGTCGCCTTCAACATCTGTATAAGGCTATGGGTCCCCTTATGATCCCACAAACACCTACAACATCTATTAAAGAATGTTTCTCTCTCTGTCTTCTCTCTCCAAATGAATGCAGGCGTTCGTATACGCTTTGACGAGAGCCATATGCTCTCACTGCCCATTTGTGAAAACAAATTTGAAATGCAATTTGGCGCCACTGTGCAGCCAAACCTAATCCGATATATTAAATCGAACACATGATTCCGATGTAGAAGCGGCAAGGACAGGTGAAACAGTAGGCATCTAGCAGCCATAAGTTTACAGCGAAGCTGTTAGCCTCTCGGTGGTCGGTTATTTTTCGTGCCCAGTCCGTGAACACTGATTATCATCTTCAGCAATGGCTCATATCCCCCTAGAGAGAGAGACAGAAGTTTAATGATGCGAAATGCAGAGACGTCGGCCTGAGGTAAATTCCTCTAGTCAGCTACTCGGCGTTGGGGGAAGGGGAAGAGGGAAGCAAGCAAAAATGCAATGGCTTATACCCCCTTAAGTCTGAGGCTACAAGTGCTCAGTGGAGGGACGCGAACAGTGCATCCATTCATTGAAATCACCCATACAACACACAGAACAGCATACGTGTCAATAAAGAACAAGCTCAAGACAAGCATCCGAACCATCAGTAAAGCATTGGATACCTCCCTAAGCAGTTGCAGTGGTGGTCTTGCAACAGCTTCGCTGGAGATCCACTTTCACATGGCCAGGGTGGCGGGTAATTTCCTTTCTTCAGTCAGCCGTCATTCATTGGGCAGACTCTTGTGCTGGCTCATCGACCCACGTGATATTTTAGCTGCACATAAATTCGTTATTTCGCCCCTGTCACGGTTCGGCCTCGTCGGTCGTCTGCGTTGACGTCGCTCGTCCACTTATGAGTTGATACAGTGTTGCTGTGACTCGTGTTACGAAATATTTCGCTTGATTCGGTAATTATTTCTGCTGCGAAATTTCTCAGCCTGTGCTGCGTTGGGGCGCAGCTATAACATAAAAAAAATGGCGGCGTAAACGATCAGCAGCCGCGAGCGACCTGTATGCTATTTGAGGCGCCTTTAGATTCACAAGTGTTTACATACCAAATGTTTTTTTCTTTGTCTTTGTTTTCTTTTTTTGAGGTCATACAGAACTTTTAAAAATCGCCTGTGGCAGATAGCATAGTTTTATATAGTCATTCACCTGGAATACTCAAAAAGGCGGACATTACTTGCACATGAAATCGAAAGGCGCAATAGATTAATTAACATAATTTAACAGATTAACTTTTTAACTAATTACCTTACGACACATACTGAGATTTACGAATTTCGGCCGTAGAGTTCGCAAGGTGTATCCACTTGGAACGAATTCTCGGGATGACACCAGTTTCTATGTATTCATTCCCAAAGTGTGCGACGAAATAAATGGGCATCCCAGTTACTTTTACGCTTCGACGCATAAAACGGCTAAAAAAAAGTGTAAGTGGAACAATTGTGCATTTTTACCGATAGTCTCGCGGTGCATACCTCGAAACCCGTGCGACACTTACACAAGTCGTTCCAAGTCGATATGCCTTGCAAACTCACTGGCTACAATTCGTAAATACCAATATGCGCCGTAATGTAATTAATTAAAAAGGTCAGTTACAGTAATTTGATATTAGTCGATTATGCATTTCGATTTATCGTGCAGGGGATGTCCGCCACTTTGAGTAATCAAGCTCAAGGACTATACAATTGCAATTATCTGCATGTGGTGTGAACTTGGCGTTTTTGCTCCCGATCTCGAACGGAATCTCTTGGGGGTCTGAAGATCCCGCTTCTTCCGTGACATTTTCGTGTTAAGGAACGTTTCATAGCGTTCTCGCTTAAACTACTATGCTCCTCTTCGATGCGCGAGCGCTCATCGGCTTCTCGGTAAACGCGCTGGCGCAGCCAAAGGCGATATGACGACGACGACAGGCATGACGACAATGTGGATGACAAAGAAGGAACTACGTCGACTGGAACGACGGAGACGGTGTGACGACGAATGTATCACGACATTCCTGTATAGTTATTGATGGCCCCATTTATTGACGCTAAAAGCTTAGCGCACCTGACTTTTACTTTAGCAGTGTGCACTGCAGCAGCGAACCGCAGAGACCGCGTGCTGAACCCAGGGCTACGACCTATTCTCGATATTCATTGTTAGCATCTGCCACCGATAATTTACATGCTCAGATTCCGTTCAATTCTGTTCTTCAGATCGAACTTATTGTGCGTGCCGCGCGCGCACGCCGGATTGCTTCTTGCTCCTGCATGCGGATCGATGGCATGAAGGCATATATTGACACGTGTACTTGTTAAGCTTTCTCTGGTGACCGCGGTTGACCGTCTAACAAATGTTATCGCTCAGCGCAGAACGCGCCTGCATGTATCGAAAGTCTCTCGAATGTTTTCGATGGTTCTATACCCGCTGTCTATTGTCATCGAACCTTGCGTAGTACGATTGTATGTATGCGCGTCGCGAATTGTGTAGTACTTTCTGGAAGACACGCGGGCACCAGCGGTTACTCTGAAACCTTCGATGACTCGTGTATATATAAAGCCGACCCGCTTGACCAACTGATGAGATTTCGATGATCGCCGACTGTGTTCGCCGCTATCGTTGTGCTTCGAGTGCAACCTGCTTTTGTGGGCACAGGTTCACCCAGTAAAGAGTTTCGTCATTATCAGTTTGCTACTGTGTTATTTACTGTCACTACCACGTGACAATATGGGCATGAGTTCGTCGCCAGGGAAACACAGCATGTCGTGCAAGACTGAAGGTGGTACGAGAACTTTAAAGGTGCGCTAAAGAGAAAATATCGACGTAAAAGTATATTGCGGAGGAATACTATCAATCTTGATACTTAAATTACCTTGTTGAAAAACCATAAGAAGATAGGCCTCGCCGTGAGCGGAGGCGAAGCCAGAGGAGGCGCAAGAAATACAGGTGGCGACGCCACGTTGAAGTTCGCGCAATACCTATTCGTGCCGTCATAGGTTTTGACGGCGCCTGCCTCGGGCTGGTTAACTATTTGTCGAAACAAGACTTTGAAGGTGCTTTTGCATTTTCTTAAACGCCAATGGGACTTTGCGATTGCCTTTGGACCAGATGAAATTTGCCTTGCATGCACATGTCTTAGAGAACCTTGTCTTTCTCTCTCTCATCATTCTGGTCCCTCCTCTGCCTTCCTTGTGTAGGTTAGCCGACTAGACTTCCTCATGCTTTGCCGGTTACCTCCACAGCTTTCTCTCTGCTTGTCTGTGCTTGAGTAGAGGTGTATTAATTTGTATTCATGAAACGAAGTATTTAGCAACACGAATGCTTTAAGCAGTGGAACTGCCCAAATACACGAAGAGCTTTTGAAACCTGTGACGCCACATTGACGACACGACACGCTAGCTAGGGCACGAAACTTGAAAAAGAAGGGGAAACGTTGCGTTGATTTTCGTCGCTAGCACTGAAGGTTTCTCTGCGAATAAAATAAGTTGGGTTTCCAAACAATACTTCAGCAGAATTAACCAATTTCGTGTCAGTATTCAAAGTTGCCTTAACATAAAACAGCGTTTCTGAATAACGAATAGGTTTCCTTATGTTAATTTCCGCGAAGCTCAGCCACAGGACCGTTTCCGTCGCCACGGAACTGGCAGCACTGCGACCAGCTTTCACTTACATCTTGAAGCAGCCAGTGAACTTCTGGAGCATCTATACAGGCTCACGTGCTGCCCGGTTATCCCAGAAACTTCCACGCGCCTACGACCGGTTCATCTACAAGATCAACATACTTACACACCGAGGACTGTGGTGTGCAGCACAGCATTGCTTTGCAGTGGCTGCCTTTTCACTGCGGCGTAGCGGGCAATGCACACGCAGACAACTATGTAGGTTCAGGACACAACACTACAGAGATACTCCCGAACGCTTTCTCTAAGAGTGATGGCTCAGATCTGGCGTGCGTGGCGCGCGCAACGTGAGCTCTGAACTGATTCGGAAAAGCCGTCCGGACCTATTCTCATACACGATCCTATGTGCGAGTTTCGCGTGCCATATGGCCTTAACAGGCGCGACAAAGGCAAGTCTACACCGAATTCGTCTAAACGTGCAAAACACGATGTATTTCCTACTTAATATGAAACGGAAAACGTCCCCATTGAGCCCTTGGATGGAAAGTGCGGGCAGATATAGCCCACCTATTCTGCGCTTGAAAGCTATATACAATACAAAGAACGTCCTTATTGTCCGCACTCAACATTCGCCAATTGTCATCCTTTACACCAAGACACGTCCTTGGCCCACGCACTAGCACTGTCTTTGTATCTCACGCAACGAACGCACTTTTGTGTTTTCTTAGAGACACTGGTCTCTGTGAGACACTTCAGCTGAGTGTTAGGTGCTGTGTTTTGTGTATGTTGTGCATCTTAGTTGTGAACTGTGCGCATCGATCATTCTGCTTTTCACCCTATCCATCTGGAGTAGCATGCCAGGCATGCCGATTGGAAAAGCGCTCCAGGATCCAATAAATGTATCTCGCTTTCTAACGAGCAAGATGCAAAGCTCAACACGAATTGAGATTCTTACTCTAGTTATGCATGCTGTGATTTATTTTGACAGCGTTTTCAGTGTGGCTCCTTCTATATCAATAAGAAACGTGACACAGCGCTCGAAGACAAACGAACACTGAACCTATCCACTTATGTCAACTTTGCCTTTGTAATGACTGCGTAATAATGACCCAAACATTCCGAAATCCGCTGAAATCCGCGTCGTCACGCATTCGTTACCCGTGCTGCTGTTGCGGCGTGACATTCGAATATGGAAGCGTGTCATTCGTGGCATTCGAATATGGAAACTAAACATTTTGCGCCAAATAAACGCGAATAGAGCATTTAAACAATGCTGTACTGATCACAATAATTCGGCGCTTCCTTTGAGTGCCCCTTTTAGCCATCGGGGAATGACGCGCAGCTGAAGAAACGACTGAAACTCGGCCACCGAGCAGTTGCTCTGAGCCAAATGCGATGGGCGGGAAACACTGGAGCGCATAGGTCAGAGCGCGTAGGAGGAACTCTGTCGAAGAACGGTTGGGGGAAGAGGAGGCGTGCCTCGTCGTTCCGAGCCGGACCGAGTCCAGCCAGCGCCTCCCAGATTTGGTCCAGGGCAACGCGAGCGCGCAAAATGGCGCCTGCGACCACTGCAAAGGGAGAGCGAAGAGGGTACACGCAGAGAAGGGAAAGAGAGGGGGAGAGGGGGGGATCGAGTTCGCGCCCCATTAGGCGCTCTCTGGTGACGGGGGATGGCACCGCAATTGCCGCGGTCGCCGGCTGACCGCTGCCGCCGTCGACGACGGGCCCTCCTCAAGGCAAAGCCTGGAGCGGAGCCGGAGTGCGAGGGAGCACACGTCGTGAGGCACGGGAATAGGGGAGAAGGAGATGCGGCGACGTGGGGTCGAGGAATAAGAGCTCTCGTTTGGTGGCTGTCGGCGCTCTCTCCATGAATAATGCAACTCGGCCCTTTAGCGCGTCCGTCCACTTACTGTCGCGTCCCCGACCGAGCGCCGGGGACGCGACGCGCCCCTGGAGTCGCCGCCTGACGTTGTTTACCGCGGCTGCGTGTTCTGTTCAGCTTCGTCGAAGTGATTACAAAAATCCCCCGCTGCCTTCGAGAGAGGCCCACTGCACGGTTTGTGGTGTAAGAAGGAATGCGCCGTCGAATAGTCGCGTCCGGTGACACTAACATCGCCGCAAAATAGTAAAGTCGCATTATTCTTGTGCAAGTATGCTGCCACTGAATGCTTCTAGCGGCCAGATACAGAGCAAAACAAGGTTTCTTTAGCCAGAAGATGCATCGACTGTTGCCACGAGCGCAGTATCATCTCGTGCCTGTCGTAAACGAGCCTTTTAAGTAAACAAAATTGCCAATATTTTTCAGACGCTGCCACATTGTTCGCACATTCCGGCTGATGGCGCGAATGTTCGCACAGGAACGCAAACAGTTTTTTTATTATTATTATTTCTGTATTTTCGCGTTTTAGGGGTATCTTTCGTGTGCATGGTGAAAGTCGTGATGGAATTATTGTGTTCACTAGGGCTTTAAATAGTGACTTCTACAACTAAGCCCGTCACATATTCTGGAATCCAGATTTTTAATAAGAAAAATTGAAATGAAACGTAATCCTATAACCTCAAATGTCTTGAAATCAGCAGCGCCAAGGCAGGCGACGCCAGATGAACTAAGATAATGGTTGCAGGGACGACGCGTTTGGATATGGGGCATGCTTGAAAGATACTTCGGGAAGAAATAACGGCGTCTCTCAAACGTTTCCTGCCGGAATCGCCGCCACTTCCCATTTAACGTCGCACCGCTGCTACAGGCCGCGATGGCGTAAGCTACCAGGCGCACGGCCCCGCGAACCGCTAGACGGCGCCGCATTCGGGTCACGCCGCAAAGTGGAAAACGGCACGACGGTCGCATTTCTGACGCGTATGCTTACCGATGTAAGGGAGAGGGCGGTAGGGGTCGTCGAGAGGCCTAGCAAGAGCGAAAGAGGAGTCGTAGAGCGAAAGCAGAACGCGCGAGAGTCCAAACAAATCAACGCGCATCAAATCTGACTCTCTTTTGGAAAGCCAGCCGTAGCCGTCGCGGCTGCGTTTCGGGCGGGGGGTGGGGGGCGCAGAATCGGGAGTGAGAAAACGCGAAGCTCGCGCTGGCTGGCGGCGGCATCAGGAAACAGCCGCGCGGCCCGTCTGCGATGGTCGTTCGTCTCGTGTGCAAGGGGGGAGGGGGGGGGGGAGGTAGTGTGCAAGCGGCCACGGATTGAGAGGGGGGGGGGGGGGGGGGAGGTGGTCGCAAATTGCCTCGCGTTTGTCAGTCGGCCGTTATTAAATCAGCGCCCGTGGGCGGCGGAGAAGACCAGAGGGCGCTCTCGTCGTTTGTTCTCGGTTTGTTTATATCGGAGAACACCCTCCCCGTGCGCTCGGCACTCCTTCCGGCGTCTCGTTATTGTCTTTATTCCTTTTTTACTCCCTTTCAGCCGTCGCTCCTGCATGCTTGCTGGCCGTCGTTTCTCGGAGTTTTCGCGTCGTTCTACCGAGGCGGGGTTGCGGCCCTTTGCGGTGCCGGAGATGGTGTGGTTCCATGCGTGCCGCTGCCGACGCTACGGGATGCTTTGTTGATCGCCCTCTGGCCAGCCTGAAACAGCTGTCTTGGGATGGCGCCGGCGTTTGTTCGCGGAACTGCGCGCTTCTCGATACTTGTATATGTTTGCGCGGCTGGGTTCCCTCGTACGAGCCGCGGCCTACTTAAGTCGTTCGTAAGCGCTATGTTAATGTTTAGAATGACCGATTCTTTCTCGCTCTGAATGTTTCTTGCCTGTAGCGTGAAGCGTTTCAGTTCGGGGAAATGAACGATGCTTTATTTCGAGAGACCTTTGATGGTCCCGCTGAAGCTTCCTGTGAGCGCAGAGCCATCGGCACAATTTCTGTCGCGAAAACTTATTTCCGAATAGCGAAGTACGTTTGACGGACGTAATCTTTGCTACATTCTGCAGGAAGCTCTTTATCGCAAACCGGAAGCACAGGTTTTCCGTTTTCACCAGATCGAATCTCTTTAGAATTAGTTGCGCGCATCACTTGTTTTCTTTCCTGAACTGCTGTTGCAATTTAATAGACATTTCCGATTCCAACTGAAAACACATTGACCCTTGCACTTTCCTACTTTTATACCGTTGTACATTGGTGCGATACGGAACCTAGTATAGGTAGTAGATGGTGTATATAGTTATTTTTAATTTAAGATATATGACAATGTTCGTAAAACACGGGGAAGGCGGGAGATGCAAAATCAAGACGATGAGCAAGACGAGGCTCCTGTTTTCTCCTGGTTCTAGTTTTTCTCATTACAATGTTGGTGTAGTATATTATCATTATATACTATTAATCACTATATATATATATATATATATATATATAAGTTTGTTAAATTTAATTATTTTTAAGAAATAATAAAGGCAAGGTGTATTAGATGATTATTAAGTTTTAGATGATGCGAGGGTCTCCGGAAGGTACAGTGCGGCGAAGTGGACGCTCTATTGTTTGTGGCTTGGGATTTTTGTGTGCAGGGAAATGGCGAAGGGGCCGTCATGTTAACGTGGTTAAAAAATGCAACATACAACCTTTGTCAGAAAAGTTCCAGGACAAAGGTCGTAAAAAATAGGAAATTGCACTTACCAAGTAATGATCCTAGCTCCTATCAAAGTAGTCCCCTTGGCTATCTATATACAATTGCCAACGTTTCTGGGGGTCTTGGAAGCAAGCAGGGAAATCTGTAGCTGCGATGCTTGTAAGCTCATTTGTCACAGCCCATTGGATGTCTGCGATATCTTGATGAAGCTTTCCTTTGAGTCGCATTTTCACTCGCGGAAACATGAAAAAATCACTCGGTGAGAGGTCGGGCGAATTATGGAGGATGTGGGATGGCAATACCAGAATGTCTGGCCAGATACTCGTTAACAGATAAAGCAATATGGAGTCTTGCATTGTCATGCAGTAAGAACCAGTCCTGAGAATGCCACAAATCAGGGCGGCGACATCAAATTGCTTTTCGCAAATGTTTCAAGACTTCGATGTAAAGGGTTCTGTTCACTGTTTGACGTGGAGGAACATACTCATGGTGGACCAATTCTTTATCAGCAAAGAATGCGATCTACATTGTCTTCGTTCTCGAAGGTTGTCGTTCGACTTTTTTCGAGGCTGGTGATCCACGACTCCACCATTCAGCACTTTGACGCTTCGTGTAAGGATCATACTGGTAGCACCAACTTTGATACCTTGCAATAATCTTTGACACAAATGTGGCATCACGTCTGGCTCTATCCAATAGTCAGCACAAATTCTTCGTCTTTTCTCTTTCTGTTCGTCTGTTTGTGAGTGAGGGACGATTTTTGCATTAAGTTTCCATTTCCATAAATTTTCGTGTAAAATCTTAGTGACACACATCACGATTCACATTCAGTTCTTCTCGTATCATACGCACAGTCACACGACGGGTCTTCTTGCAATAACTGCCTTACACGCTCCACGTTTGCATCGGTATGGGCTGTAGACGGGCGACCAGCTCTGGGATCGTCCTGCACTGAATCACTGCCTTCACGAAACCTTTTGTGCCATTTGAAAACACATCTTGAAAGTACCTTGCCTGCATATGCTTGCTTGATCATGTTCCACGTTTCACTACGGGTTTTCCCGAGCTTAACGCAGAACTTAACGTTGACTCTTTGCTCACAATCAGCATCAATTGTGTCACCTTAACTAATGCGACCACAACCCGAACAATGTGTTGTTAAGCACAGCCTCGCCACCTAGTGAGTTTGTGCGGAAACATGGCCAAGGTCATGTCATGTAAGAACACATACCAGGTAACATAAACACAACATTTGTTCTTTTTATGTATTGCAAACTCAGAAATACAAAAAAAATGTCCTGGAACTTTTCTGACAAAGGTTGTACAGTAAAACTGTGCACACACTCCGCGAGAGGAATGAGTGATGGTGAAAGTTATTGGACAACTTTCCTTCATCAACACCTTCCGTCATGCTGGGCGACGCTGAAGAACAGTAGAGACAGATTATATGGGGAGGCATGTATGTAAATATTGCGGCTTACCCTCGGTGACTTGATACACAGTTGATTCCTGAAAAAAATATATCAAATTTTTTTTCTTTACTGGACGTAACTGAATGTCTCGATTCTGCGAGCTGAGACTTGCCAAATGAGCGTGCTGTTCAAATAACCTGTGCAACGCTCGACCCGTATTTTTCTTTTTTGTGAATATGCACACTGGCCGGTTGCTTTCGCATTTGCTGTTTCCACAGCTGCGCAATAGCCTAATGAAAGCGGGCTTGTAGAATTAGCAAAAGGGTTACTATTCTTTTTGGATGCTAAAAGAGACACATTGGAAAGAAGGACACACACACAAAAAAAAACACACATCAACACACACGCACACACCGCACCGCTTATACAAGGCATGATGTGTGTGTTTGCGTGTTTGTTCTTCTTTCGTATTCCTTTTTCTGTACCCACAAATAATTTCTAGCATACCCCAAAAATTTGCCCAATAAGAAGTGCTACTCAACTAAACGTTACCGTGGTCGCACTGCCACTGTTCGCGGTCGAACCAGGGACACACACCGCTCTATTCGAGGTCGAAATAGGGCCCACTTACTCAAAGCTCTATGCACCGATGGGCCATCACTACAACCACCACGCGCCACAAAGCGCCCGGGGCTCCGTCAAAAACTAGTAACACACACACCCCAGGAACGGAAGCCGGAGGATTGCAGCGTATGGGGTGCGGATGGACGCTAAGATGGGAGAAAGGCATCTGCCGGGAAACGAAGCATCGAGAGCATCGGTCTCCGAGAACTGTATTGAAGGCACATCGGCTGCCTTACACACACAGAGCGACGATATTAGGGGTGTGTCTGGGGAGAAGGAGGGATGGAGGGGAGAGGGGAACGCGGAGGCAACTGCCGAAGCCGAACGAGATTCGGAGGCATTTGTCGGGAAACGCGACAACAAGCGCGCGGGAGCTCCATTTGACCGCTGTTTTTATTGCCGCTCGCACCGCTTTTCTTACACACCGTCGACTCGGACCGTAACGTAGGCAGGCCGTCTTTTGCGGCCCGTCTCGTCCTGCTGCGGCCAGTTTTGGTGACGAAGTGCCATTGACTGTTCGTCGAACGAGCTGTCCCTCTTAACCCCCTCCAGCAGGAGGGCCCCTTCCCTCCGAGCAACGCACTTTATACGCACTTACACTCCCCTTCATATACATCGCTTCCGTACACGTTGGGAACACCAAGCACATATGTATATCCAGTAGATAAGTAAAATACTTAGGGCGGGTAAAAAAGAAGCCAGGGTAAAGAGGCTGATTGCGCGGTGGATGCTGCAGGCTATGTGGGAGTGGGAGGGGGGGGGGGGAGGAGGAGGTTGGGAGGTGTTCCGGAAGGCGCGGACGGGCGCAAGTGGCGCTCAAAAGAAGCACGACGCGTTGGCGCGGTCCCGTCGACGCCGAGCAAATCGCCGCTGCCATCGCTCATTCGGTCGGCCACAAAGCGAGAGAGCCCGGCGCGTCGCGTGCTCCTCGCGGGCACTAAAAGTGCGCGCCCGACGTGACTGTTGCCGTAAAGTGCGCGCACGCGAGCGCTCAGCGCAAGCAGTTTTCGGGAGCGGCAGCACCGCGCTTTCTGTGTGGAGGCACCGTTCGAGTCCATTGCCCTCGGTTTTTCCCGATGGCAACGGACTCTAATGAACAACGTGGCTTGCGAATGTGGTTGCATGCCCCAATCAAACGGATTATACTCTATGACATTTTGTCGTGGACAGTCACTCGACAAGTTCTTTCTAAAAAGTAGTTCATATGCGGGTTCCCATGCACGTAAACTACTGTATTATATGATGTCGCCTAAGCCATTCATGCTTGTGTTCTAGTACTGTAATGTTTTCTTTCTTGTTTTTCGGTATATTCTCCCCGGTCAGCGGACTTGTTCTGTTAGGGCTTTATTATTTCTGTATAGACTTTTGAGAAGGTTTTGTAGCATCGTTATATTTTCTTTCTTATTGTTGTATTTCATAACTAAGATTTTGGAATAGCGTGCACTTTCTGTGCCCAAATTTTTCATGTCTTGCATGCGAAAATAATAATAATAATCAGTCAATCATTTATTTCTCGCACCTAGGAATAACCATGAGGTATAAGTGCTAGTGCACGCATGTACAAACAAAAATTCAGCAGGGTAATATCAGTAAAACAAAACAATGAATTAAAATAACAGGAACAGAACAATGACAGCGAGTTGTGAAAAATATCGAGATCATGAAAGTGGGCATTATAAAGACTCTGTATTCTGTGGACGGCTGAGTGTTGATGGTGACAGGCAGGAACATAAAAAGGTCGACGTTCTCTTGTGATCTTGCGCGGTATACGGAACATATATGACACAACTGAGAAGTTCGGGGCACACGAGGATACCGTGAAAGAGTTTGAAAAGAAACAGAAGGTCAGCACGATTACATCGTCAACGAAGTAAGGGCAATGACAATAATCCAACAGTGCCAGAACAAAGTTCACGGGGTCCGTGTTAGCAAAGCGGTGATGATATGTGCTTAGAAAGGTTTTCTGGACCCGATCTATAATGTCACTATTGGATCTAGAAATGCCGTTCCAGACGACCGACGCGTATTCGAGTTCAGGAAGATAGATTGTTGTGTACAACTTGCGGAACGGTGCAGAAGAATTGAATTCTCTCGACAGTCTGCCAACAGAGCCAAGAGGGCGCACACGCCCACCGTAGTTGTTAGTTGCTATGGTGTTGGGCTGGTAAGTACGAGGTCGCGGGATCAAATATCGGCCACGGCTTTATTTAGGTTTTCGGTGCACGTTAAAGAACCCCAGGTGGTCCAAATTATTTTGGAGTCCCTCACTACGGCGTGCCTCACAATCATTGTAACGCGTTTAGTGTGAGCTGAAAAGTGTAAGGTTGTATCAAAAAGTACACCGAGATCATTGGTCTAACAGACCTTACACAATGCTACAGAATCTACAGAGTAAGAAAAAAAAATGCTTGCTGTTTTGCGGGTGAAAGTCATAACTTTGATCTTAGCCGCATTCCATGTGAGGTTATTTTGCGCACCATTTAGAAAAAGAAAACGGGTCAGACTGCAGGATGCGACAGTCATCAACGATATTAATTGCCTTAAATATATTGATGTCATCGGCATATAGAAGCAATGAAGAATCCCGAATGGCGGAAAGGATGTCATTAATAAAAACTTTTAAAAAAGGAGTGGTCAATCCTGATCCTTGAGGGACGCCGCTAGTTTCCAGGTAAGAAGAAGACGTTTGGCCGTTGACATTACCATAACATGATCTATCAATAAGATAACTCCGCAAGAGATTTACCATTGACGATTCAATACCAAACTGCGTAAGCTTGATCAGAAGCAATGAGTGGCTGACCACGTCAAAAGCTTTGCGAAGTCGCAATAAATGGTGTCAACTTGCCCCCTTTGAAGTACCGGCGCGGAGATAAGTGTCATAAAACTTGCGAGGTTTAATAATAATAATAATAATAATAATAATAATAATAATAATAATAATAATAATAATAATAATAATAATAATAATAATAATAATAATAATAATAAAGATCAGAACCAAATTGCAGAACGAACCGTTTGACCGTTTGGTTATCGTGCCTTGATTTATAGTAGCTATACCTAGTAGTATCATGCTGGAATGAAATGCGAGCAGTTGCAAATGAAGTATATTGCCGAAGCCTAATTACTTGTAATCTTCCTGTGCGATTCTTGTGAAGTCGCACGTCTAGTATTCTTAAGCCAAAGTGTAAGTGTTTCTGAAGGAATCACACCTGTATGCAGGCGAAGTAAATTCGCCTTCCGTTTTGTTTTGTCGTTTCTGCGTTTCGTGTCGGTAATTATGATTATTAAATGCAGGTACAAAGAAACAGTATCAAGTTATTAAGGAGATATATGTGGTTTTTGTTTATTTATTTTTCTTTCGTTCCCCGCTGTGTTGAGCAAGAGCAAGGCTGTGCTGGAACGTGTTACTACAGAAAGATAGGACCCTCTGATCCAAAACAATTGAGGCTGCACGAAGAATCAAGCCGCACTATCAAAGAAATCGAAGAATATAATCAGGAAAATAGCGGGAAAAAGTTATAAAGATATGACGCCATCGCAGGTTCTGGCCTGATATTTTTTATGCATAAATGCGGCCAGGAGTGCTCTGTAAAAGAACTCACAGTTGCGGTGCCATGCTTTCCGGAAATGTGTGCATTATCTGAACGATCTCGTTAAGATTGCAAGTTCAACTAGCTGTATACAATTAATGTTGAAGGAGCGAAAAATGACACGCACACGCACACGCACACGCGCGCACACACACACACACACACACACACACACACACACACACACACACACACACACACACACACACACACACACACACACACACACACACACACACACACACACACACACACACACACACACACACACACACACACACACACACACACACGCCCGCCGTGGTTGCTTAGTGGCTATGGTGTTGGACTCAAGCACGAGGTCGCAGGATGAAATCCCGGCCACAGCGCATTTCGATGGGGGCGAAATGTGAAAACACCCGTGTATTTGGATTTAGGTGCACGTTAAAGAACCCCAGGTGGTCCAAATTTTCCTGTGTCCCTCACTACCGCGTGCCTCATAATCATATCGCGGCTTTGGCACATAAACTACAAAATTTAACGCACACGCGCGCGCGCGCGAGCGTGCGCACACAAACACATACACACACACAGACACGCGCATGCGCACACGCACACACAGTCCTGCGCACACATAAGCACACACACGCACGCACGCACATTCACACGCACACAAACACACACTCACGCGCACACAAGCACACACACACACACGCACAGATAAACTATCACGCATTCGCTCGCGTATGCACGCAGCGTGCCTCTGCAACCAACAGCAGCAGCATCAACGTGGTATTTCAGGACAGACGGCAGTGCTTGTAAGTTACAATCTCTCTTGATGTCCCCCACTTACCCCTTACTATACCTACCGACATTTATTCGAACATCACACTGAGACGCCGTTCAATACTAGTCATACGAAAAACGGTTACGCAAGTTTGCTTCGAAGACTACAAGCCTGTCGGGTGATATATTCAAGGGGCAACCGTAATAGGGGGGAATGCCGCGAGACGACGACAGAGTCGTCATAAAATTTCGCGTCGCTGTATATTTCGAAGGGGAGACCATAAGTTCTCCCAAGCGGCGTTGCGCGACGCCTCTCCTTCTTAGGAAAGCCTTCATACATCCCGAATTGACCGCAAGAGCGGCGAGCCACCGACCGGCGATGACTGCGGAACCGCACGCTCTGTGTGTGTGGAGCGAATAAAAGCAGCGCATCCTCCTATACCGATGGCGGCGGCCATTCATATCGTCGCCTTTATGCCGGTCACAGGCAACCGCTCCCCTCCCCCTCTCTCCATCTCCCCGCTGCACCACCCCCCCACTGTCCAAGCGTCGGCGCTGGCGTGCACGCGAGAAAAACTGTCGCCAAATCGTCCCAGCTTTAAACATTTACTGAGGCGAGCCTGCGGGCATCAATCTGGTCCTTTTTTCGTCGGCTCTAAAATGGAAAGAAATTGAAAACGGAAAAATGGTGCGCGCGACCGCCCGGCATTTGTCCGCGACTCGGAGCGCTGTTTGTTGCCGCATGGATGCGATCCGTTTGCTGCGACGTGTCTTTTTTTTTATTTATTTTTTATTTTTATTTTTTTTTGGTGGGGAGGGGGGGGGGGGGCGAGGGGAGACGTGCGTGTGAATGATGGCTCTTGTTCAGCGGTAACAGCAAACACAAAATTGGCGCCTCAGCGGCATACGCATAGATGGCAAACGACTGCCAATTTTTAGCAAAACAGAAAGAAAAAAAGAAAGAAACCGACAACGAGAAGAGGCAAATAGGGGCATCCGGCCGGGTAAAAGAAAGTTGTCGAAGTTTTATTTGGTCGCGCCTTCGTAGTGGTTTTTGGAATTCAGAATGTTTCGAACTGAGGTACGAGTGCGACAAGCGCTGCACAAACGACAGGCATGGCAGTTAAATATTTTTAAGACGTTGTCTAATTATAAAAGTGTCTGAATTAACATATGTGTGATCAAAGATACGGGTATCGGCAGTTAAGGAGTGATGAATCTTGTCGGCACAAGAACAGCATGTAGCCGAAACAGTGCGGAGATTTCATTTTGTAGTTGCACGAAAAGTGAAAAGGCAAAATACTCGTTTTCAAAATGGTAACTGCGTGGCATAATGCTGACCTAGCTGTACACATTATTACATTTTAGTGCTGTTTCTAAGAGAACGTGTTATTTAAAGACATGTACCCCCAACCGCTGTACAGATACAGTAAATCCACAAGCTCAGCTTGGACATGTCGAATCTACAGGGAAATAAAAAAAATTCAATGGAAATTTAGCGGCCAATGCGAGAGAAATGTGGGAGCATTACGTCACGCCTCTTACAGGGCGCGGATCCATGATCTGTAGAGTAAGAAGGCATGCTGCTGAAACAGAGGCTACATGCATGCTGCTAGGGACATTGCAATGTAACGCAAAAGAAAAAAAAATGTATGCCTATAGCCACTGGAGTTGTCAAAGTATGTATAGGCATAACACCGAATTTCAGTTGTGCCCACTCCCAAATATGAGTAAGCGTACTCCCAGATTTCAAGTTGGCCGACCCCAAATTTCAAGTTGTGCGACCCCCGAAATTTCCATTGACCTACCCCTAAATTTTAAGTTGGCCCATCCCCCAAATTTTAGTTGGGTCACCCCTATATTTTCAGCTCGCGCGCCCCTCCAATTTCAAGTTGGCTCACACCCCACAATCTAAGTTGGCCCACGCCAAAATTTCAAGTTGGATCACCCCTCAAATTTAACTTGGCTAACCCTTACTATAGGCTTCCCCTTCCTTTTTATATGGAGCCCTATATATCCCTATGGGTATGCATCAATCTGATCATATGGGTATTCTGTATGATCAATTTTATTATGTCTGTTTCAATTGTTCCTTATCGCTTATAAAGCTACCAGTCATCTACATTTACACTATCATAACGATTAAATCTCTTAACTTGGCAAATTACACATTTTTGTGCAGATGCAAGGCATTACGCTTTTCGTGGGAAGTACCGATTTTGCTGAGGTACGCGCCAAAGAATGCTGATGCATTAAACAATTGTGGTATCGTTAGTAATCATTTCTGTCAATAACGGCAAGAGGAGTATGGAGTGAGGCACCCGGACTTTTTTTTGTTTCAATGCGTGAGCATTAGGGGTGTAAATCTTGAACTTTTTAAAAATTTATATATATATATATATATATATATATATATATATATATATATATATATATCGAAGAAGAAGGCATATATGCATACCTTATTAGTCTACACCGGTCTCATTGTGCACAGGCTGATATCATTGTTTCGACTACAGGTAGCCTATTTGAAAAAACAAAAATGAATATTACTTGCATAACAAATTACCGTGTTTCTATAGCTAAATAGTAAACTTTCTGTTACTTACATTTCAATGGTTGACTTTACCACACATCTTTTCATTGCATAAATCTAGTGAGAAGATGCGTAGATGAATCTTGAGTCTAGCAACAGTTTTAAGACATCTGTTCACAAAATATTCAAAAAAGTGCATTGGTGTTCCAGTTAGTTTCCTCCCGCACTGAGTGCGCGAGGCTTTTGCAAAGCTGTTTGATGGAATGCCAATGAATCGTGGCACCCATTAAGAATGGTCAAATCGAAACTAGTGGTAGTTTTGGAATATCAGCTAGTAGTACTGTGACTTAGGTCATATCCAAGCTTCAAATCCCGCTGGCTGCAATAACGTACAATTGCCTGTCTGCCACAGGATATAAATTCATATGACACACCCTATAGTGCGAAAAGAACGCATCTCCGTCGCTCGTTCAGGCCTATTCTTCTTGCAATTTCTTAGAAATGAACAGGTTATGGGAAAGCCTAAAAGGACACTGAAATATTAGTCGAGCTAGATCGATAGATTGTTCGACTAGAAGCGTATCATCAGTTTCTGTGTGCCAAATATCACTTTGTTACGCTGAAAATTGCCGCGGAAGTCTCTGTTGCTGTTCCTCTATTTGATACGCCCCCGCCAAAACAGATGAGTTGGCGCGATCTGCACGCGAACTCCCTCTATGCCCCTCTCTGTGAATCAGCCAGCGCTGACGTCACGAGGTAGTATAGTCCAGAACAAGTGGCACCTCTCTTATTTTCGTATTTTTCTCGGTAACAAAAGCTGTTTTCTTACTACGAACTACGAATTCCTTAATACAGAAGCCTGGTCTTCCAGTATAGCTAGGCTTAATATTTTCCTTTAGCGTACCTTGAGGACTTCCAGGCAGAACAGCAGTACAGCCACACAAAGGCCGCGCATCGTATGTATGCCGCAGCGGCTGCAACGTGTTTCATGGTGTCCGAGAAACTGACACCTTACATCCTGAGCACAAGCTATAGCAATGACGTCAGAGGTATGACCTTGTTTCTACATCCACTACCCTGTGAACATCTTGTGCAGTGGTGACAGTGACTAAGGGAGATCGAAAACTGATTGTTTCACCCTTATTTCAAACACTTCTCTCAGCAACAAAGCAAGAAGGCCTGCGTCGGCGCTATGTACGCGAAGATATTTCAGTTATCATTAACTTAACTGATCCAACGAGTGTGCGCCTTGACAGTGGCAGAAGCTTCCAGTCGTGAGCGAAAATCCTTCTTTGACACTGATATGCTCCGATACGCAGTCGTTGAGCGCCTGTAGAGCGTGCTTCGCCGCGCATATACCCTTAGTGCGAGAAAGCCAACTTTGCGCTCTGACGCGGTACGTCAACTGAGAAATAAATTTTAAAAAATGACTAAAAAATAAATATAATGCAAAAATCAAATCGTGGGCCTGTCTAGACGTTTTCATGCGTTCACCGTGAACACTCTCATGTAATGCGTGCGTATGGGTGAGAGCGCGAAAAAGAGGGAGGCCGTTAATTAAGCTGCGTCCGAGAACAAGCAGTCGAGGTGGTGGGGGCCACCACCTCCCCGAGCAACACACTCGGGTCTCGACCTACGCTCCGAGAGCAGGACCGGGGAGAACAGACTGCCACGACCGAGTCGCCAGGAAGGGCGGGCGGTCATAAAAGAAGAACATATTGGCCAGGGTCCGTGCCACCCCGGCCGCGCCTTTCGCGGCTCTCAGCCGAACGATTCAAGGGGGGGACACTAAACGATCCGCGCGAGCATAGTTGCAGCGTGACTCAAGGCAGGCTCGGCTGCGGGGAGGTATTGGTCGCTTGTTAACCGCTGTTACCGAGACCACCAACAATATAATCGCCACGTCGCCATCCATCAAAGCAGGACGGAGGTCCCCTCGCATCATAACAATGCGAAAAAAAAAGGAAAAAGGACGTACGTGATAGGCACGAGAAACCTGAAAAACAAAAGCAAGCGATTGTCAAAGAAACGGCACGGTGGGAGCCAGAATAGCCAGCGAGGAAGGTTCGAGCTCGAACGCGCCGGTAGTTTGTAACGCTACGGCGCTTACGCGGAGCTTCTTGCAGAAGGGCCGGAGTGCCGGGTGAGGAGCGAGGATTATGGAGTGTTTTCTGAACCGGAGCGCGGTTAGCTCCTGGTTGAGCCGCCCAGCGGTCCGAGGGAGGATATCGGTGGCGTATAATAATGAGCCTCCGCTGGAAAGTGGGCAGGCTCGCGGTCCCATCTGCCGCACTTGCGTCGTATCGCCCCGGCATCTCTTCGCCACTTCTCCCTTTCTCTTTTCAACGACCAGCGAAGCCGCGAACGCGAAGGGGGGTGGTGCGGGTGCTCGACGCCAGGCCGCGGTTACGACCTGCGAAGAGCAAACCGCGGACGTGCCCAGACTTCGAAAACGAGTGCCTCTGGAGGAGTGCGCCGAACGAACGGGCACGCTCGAACGAGCCGTTGCACCTCGCTTGGGCTTCCGCGGTTCGTTTCGCTTCGGGACGCCTTCTCTCAGCCTCCGCCAGTGTCTTGCGCCCATGTTTCTCGGCATCGGGCGGGGGGTACCGGCCGCTCGCTGAGTCAGCCCCACTGACAGGCTGATGGATTCCCGCGATTAGCCCGCTCGTTTTGCGGAAAAGAGGACTGACCGCGAGAGAGCCAGAAAATATAAAAAAGAAACCTCGGACCCTGACAGTGGGTCTCGCCGACGGCGCAGGTTCGTCGTGTGCCGCGTAGTTGGCGACGTGTCTAGGGTGCGCATTCCCATCGTGACCCCGGGCGGGTGGACCGCGCAATCTGTCACTGGGTGCAGCGGGATCTAAGCCCGAGCTAAGAGGGAGAGAGAAGAAAAAAAAAGGAATCTTGTACGCTTCCTTCTCCGCTGCCTTTTCTGACGCTATAGCTTTCGTTTAAGAACCACTCCCCGGCCATGTCCTCCTCTCCCTTTCTTCTGGTTCTGCGGACTTCGCCGGCACCGCTGTTCCCACTTCTGACCTATGGTTCCTGCGCTCGCACTGCGGTAGGTGTTGCAGCAGTGCCAAGCAGGGTGAAGACTGCAGGCTGCGTGGGGTTAGGCGGAGGGGAGGGGGAGTATGGGTTTCTTTTTCGGCGACCCTGCCCCGTGACTCGTGCCACCGATGGAGGCGGTAGGGCTTCGACGTCCTACGCGGGGCTGAAGCGAGGACCCGGTCGACTCGGGTCGCGTCGCAGCCTCTCCCGTGCCGGGATCCGAGCGCTCGCGCGCGCGCCAGAGCGCAGGCAGATTCGGTGCTCTTCAAAGCGTCGTTTCGCGGCCGAGCCCTTTTTAATGGGCCAGAGCCCAGCCAGCGTTTCTTTGCGGGCGCTCGGAAGAAATGGGAGGGCGAACGTGCCGCCGCCCCGAGAAGCTCTTTTCCCTATTTCCCTTTCGCCCTTCCCTACGTACCCTTTCTCCTCTCGGAGGTCTTCGCCCTCTCTCTCTGTTTCTCCGGCGTACGGCGTGCGGAGCTCTTTCGAAAGCCACGTTGCTTAGCCGGCTGCCGGGCATGCATTGAAAGAGGGAGAGAGAGAGAGATGGCGAGCGGCCGAAGAGGTCGGATTGCATCGTGGCCCTCGCCTCTGCGTCGACGCCTGCACGTGTAGCCGGCAGTGGCGCTGTACTTTTCTCTCTCACTCTCCGTTCCCGTTGCCGCGGGTGATCTGCGATGCGCTTTTCATGAGGCCCGTCACGTGGCCGCCCGACGCCCGCAGAGCCCGCAGGCGCGCAGCACTGCGCGCGCCAAAGCGACTTTCCATTGAGGCTGCAATTAACGACGCGGGCCGTTGCCGCCGGCGAGATCGACGAGCTGCCGAGTCGGAGAGAGGCCGGGGTGACGGCAAGAGCGCGAGCCCGACGGTGCCGAAGGTCCTTAAAAGCGCCGCGGGCGCAATTAGCGGCTGCTGCTACGGGGTGGCGGAGAGGGGGTTTCGCGCCGCAAATGTGGCTCTCCGCTGCTCATCCGCCATTTATGGGCTTTGGCGCGCTTTTTTTTTTTTTTTTGCCTTTATGAGGTGCCGCGTTCTTTTTTTTTTTTTGGACCGTTGTTTCTCGCTCACACCGCTCGCATTCGCCTCAGGCAATGGCTTTTAGGATTCTTACAGAAATTAAGCTTTTGTTCTATTCTCAGTTTTAAATACTATGTTCGCTCACGGTTACGATTTTCTACGGGCGTACACAGCAGGCATTTCTACCTGGTGGACAACTATCCTTCCGTTAATTTTGTTTCGGACATTACCGTGGTTTTAGGCGCATACACTTGGCGTATGAGAAGGAAATTGACAGAGGAATAAAAATTTTGGATTGCATAGGACAGGTATTATGAAATCATGACTGGAAGCTTACCACTGCCGTTGACAAGAAAACTGCCCAGTCATTGCGTTCTACCGGTGCTACCATACGCGGCCGAAACTTGGTGCTAAACAAAGAAGCTCGAGAACAGGTTAAGGACCAGGAAAAGATTGATGGAACGAAAAATGTTAGGCCTAACGTTAAGCGACCGGAAGAGTGTGGTGTGGATCAAACAGCAAATGGGCATAGCCGATATTCTAGTTGACATTATTAGAGAGAAATGGAGCTTCGCAGGCCAAGTAAAGCATGGGGAAGATAACCGGTGGACTATTATAGTTACAGAATAGGTGTCAAGGGAAGCGGAGTCGAGGATGGCAGAAAATTAGATAGAGGGATGAAATTAGGAAATTTGCAGGCGCAAGTTGGAATCAGCTATTGGAAGTCAGGGGTAATGCCAGACCACTGGGAGAGGCCTTCGTCCTGCAGTGGACATAAATATAGGCTGATGGTGATGATTATGATGACCTGGTGTACTGTATGCCAGGGTTATACATTCACCCGGAATCTTCAATGTAAATGTGCCAAATTTCTTCATTGACGGCTAATGTGGTAGCGCGGGCGCCTAAATTAGTGCGCTATTAACGTCGCAGGTATGAAAGTCAAGCTTACACTGTGTCTTTGTCTAGAACGGATGCAATTGGCAACTTGAGTACAATAAGGTTTAAATGAAGCAGCCATGTTAACGCAGGCGGTCTTCCTCAGCGACATGTTACTGTGTTACAAATGGCATGGGCCTGAATTGATCCAGGTGAGAAGATAAACTAAAAAAGTGACGCACACTATGGAGCAGGGATAATTATTTGCTCTTTTTTTCCAACATGCAAAAACTTCAACTGCACAAGGCATGCATCTTAACCAATTAAAAAATCGTAATTTCTCCTCCTAGCCTGTTTCGAAATTAGGTGGCAGACGGTAGACTTGAGCACATTCAAACTGAGCCCCACCTTCTCGTTGCGTTTGCGCTTTGGGTGATAAGCAACACTTAGAACATTAACATCTTTACCATTTTAGCAGTGTCTCTAGGCATGTGGGCTGTTGATGCAAGCCCCTTTCTTTATATTCGTGCTAAACCTGATTTTGAATCTGGTGTTTTGCTTCCCCAAACAGGTTAATATACAACGCCATGGTGCCACGGAATCGGTGCGGAACGTTCGCTGGAGGATCCTGCAAAAATTTGAGGTATGTCTTCTTTTTTTTTTTTCTTACAAAGGAGCAGCAAAAGTACACAGCGTTTTTTCCAGAGACCTAATTCTACGGCGATAGTTATCCACTCATGGGGAGTGTTCTGTGTACTCCGTTGCTGGACTCCCTGTTTCCATTTTTTTCTTACTCACAGGAAAAGAGAGAGAAAGGAAAAAATACTTCTTTATCAATTCAGAATTTGATAACTTGCTGCGCATACATTGCACAAGCATTATCTGTATGCCACCATTGTTGATAGCGGCGGTACGAAATCCGGTCGCATCTCGCCAGGAGATCAACGCCTTCCGGCCAGATGCAATATGAACACCGCTAATGGGTGGGCTTCCGATTTTGACATCTATGACAACGAACAGACAAGCGGTGTATAGATATACATAAATAAAAGGACTAAAACAGGGAAAGAAATCAAACCATCACACCCTTTGTTCTCCCTTTTTTTGCTTACTCGTATTTTACTCCTTTTTGTTTTGTTTTTTCTCGGTGTCCAAGTCGCCGTCACGGCAGCGATGCGGGGGACGCCGGTTTATATGGGCGACTTACGGGCGGGAGGAGGGTTTCAGGGTTGCTGGGGCGTGCGAATATAATCCTCGAGCCATTTAACACCCTACACGAAACCCTGTCTTCCCCTCATCGACGGCGTGAAATACGCGTTGAACCGATACGCAGAGAGCGTAGTAAAAAAAAAAAAAAAAAAAAAAAGCGGTGGGTGTCACGCGACGGGTTCAAGAGGGGTGCTTGTTCTACGCTGCAAGGGTGCTTTTAGGAAGGAGAGGGTGGAACAAGGAAAAATGACTCCCTCTCAAAGAGCGCGGTAGAAGTGAAAAAGAAAAGGACGAGTTGAACTATTAGAAAAGCTGAAAACACACCAGAGGACAAAAATGAAAAAAAAAAGAAAGAAAGAAAGAGAGAGAGAAAAGAAAGTGTGTTCAAGTGTACAGACGGAAACCGACGCAATCCTTTTATCGCGCGCCCTTTCTCCTCGGATTTTGCTCGAAAACCGAGAACCGTCGCGTGTACAGGAAAAGCCGACTGTTCTTTTCTTTCTGTTTTGAACTCTCGCAGCAAATAGCTTACTCGTTGCGAATCGCTCGAGTTGAGGCGTCGACAGGGGAAGGAGTGAGGAAAGTGGTGCTTCTGCTGTTGACAGTCGGCATCGATTCGAAGGTGGCCACATATTATAGTCCTAACATAGCCAAACTGGAGTGTCCACGTTGCAGCTTATCTTTTGCGAAGAAGGTGTAAAAGAGTCGGTGACGTTTGAAAAGCAGAGAAAGAGAGGGATTTATTGATAGGAAGGCTTAGAGGTCGGCCTTTGTTAAAGTTCTGACCAGCTACTGAAGGTTGGGGAAAGTTAATCACTGTAAAAATAGAGCGAGAAGTGTGGACTATGAGGATGAAAACGGTGGTACGAATTAACACGAACAGCAAATATACTTTAAAAACTTAAAAATATCAAAGCCACACCACCATCGTGCAGGAATTTGTTAATAGTATTCGTAATATCGTGGCGGTGACAGGGGCCCGACCAAGGTCCCAAGGGGAGCTTTTTCAGGCGAAGGTTGGCCGGTGAGCTCAGCCAGTGATTGCATTTTCTCGGCATACCACGGGAAGGCACACGACACGTGTTCTGTAGTGTCAGGTGTATCGCACCTATCTATAGTCGTAGGTATATTGCAGACGTGACCTCATTTGGAATCAACTAGGAGGGGTAATTTTGGAGATCGCTGGGAGAGGCCTTCCTCCTGCACAGGGGCACTGGTAACACAGAGGCAGACGCTCTTGCTCGCGAGACTTCAATCCGAACAAGGAATGACACCCCAATCGGAAACAACAATCAAATACTAGCATGCGATGTCTTAGAACATCAACATCGCTCTCGCCAAGAAGTCTCCGCGTCAAACCCGCAATTAACAGTGGAGGAGGTTCGGCTATACAGAAAAATCCAGACAAACACCTACCCACATATGGGGCGGTGGCATGTCATCTGGCCAACCAGATAGGCCAATCAACGCCCCTGGTGGGGGGGGGGGGGGGGGAGGCCATCCTTACCCCCATTTGACATGGGAGTGCCAATCACGACCTCAAAATTCAAATCCACCCCGTTTAGCACAAAAGTCCTTAAGGGAGCCTTGGGCAGGCGTCCTCGCCCGGACTGAACTGGAGACTGAATTGAGACTCCTCGACCAGGCACGGCGCGTGGTGGTGGCCACTATAGTCCTGCACTAAGGACCCACCCTCCGGCCCCCTTAACCCTATTTTTCCTCAATAAAACTATTTCTCTCTCTCTCTCTCTCCCTCCTGCAGATGAGATAAAAATAGGATCCTGTTTGCACTGATGATGATAAAAGAGAAGCAGTAAGTTAACCTATATTACTAAATTAAATATTTACGCTTATGCAATAGCAAAACGGAAATCTCGTCGTGTGAGAAGTCTTGTTAGGCAAAAAAGCATGCTATATCGAAGGCCGGGTGCTGACACTGCCTCAAAGTTCCCGCACTAACTAGCTTTCAGTGACATCACAGACTTTCGTATAGCGTGTACTAAGGTCTAGAAATTCTTTTTTTGGGGGGGCAAGAAAGCAGTAAGTATCATTTGAATGTTTCAGTGACTCAATGCGGCATTTTTTGGTAACATTAAGGGTGTCAGAGTGGCCCATATACGAGAAAATATCTTCGTAATTGAAGATGTCACGCCGCTGTATGCCATCGAGGTTTCCGAAATAACAGAAAAAACAAACAGATTTTATCGTCTATTTTATGCAGTGACACGCAACATTTTTTTACCAAACTAATAATAGTTTTTTTTTAAATATGATTTGCCAATGTAAATGGACGCAGTGTTGCTCTTTAGCGTCTGTACACTGCAGAAAAAAAATTGTTGAGCTGTATTACTAAACTACGTTCTTAAAATAAAGAAACGAAACACTCTTACCACGGTAACAGGCTTGATAAGCCAGAGAACTCGCAAAAACGAGACATGGGTGGCGCCACCACCGTGAAGTTCCCACACTATCCCGGCGTGACGTCATGAATTTTCACGACGTCCACTTGCACCGAGAAAGATGATTATCCGCAAAGATAGATTGCATTGTGCCCTAAAGGAGTCAAAGATTGAACTTAGCAAGGTTGAGATCCTTTGCTGCCCACAAGGGCCCAAGTACGAGAAAATGCATTGAAATCCGTGACGTCATACTGACGTAGAGATGAGGCGGGAAGAGTAATGGATGGAGGAGTGGAACAGTTCAAGCATTTTTAACACCCCTTGAGCTAAACATTTGAAGGAACCAGTCCCATACGTAGCCACCGTTCATATGGTCTCCGTCGTAATCTGTGGTCGCTTCATCATGAAGAAGTGCGCATGAACGAAAAATAGCCTTTTCGACTGCGCGAAGTAAGTATGCCTAACGGTTTTGTTGCTACCACTCTGAAGCCAAAGCAGCATGGTGGACTTAACGAAGAAAAACGCACATTTCTGTAGTATCTTCTGCCGTTGTGTCCTTCAGTATAATCAATGGCTGTTCCACATCAAAATAAATTCCGATCTACCGTGCCCTCTTGGGAGGAATGAGATAGGCAGCACAATAATGGGAAGTGTGAGACGCTGTGTCAATGCTGCCTAACCACACTGCATGCATTTGTCCTTATTTTAAACGTATATACACTTTCTAAAATTGTCCATTTCTTCTTGCACATGCACAGCGTTGGCCTAAATGCTCTTTAAAACGCAATTATGGCACGCAAGTATTCTTGACAAAAAATGACTTACGAAAAACGTTGACGTTCGACGGAGAGCTTGGGAGACCGAGTGGCGAATTCATTTCCTCAACGGCAAAAGACGCCAGGTTGTAAAATGATATAATGCTCCCAGACAAGCCGCAGATCCTGGCAGCAACTGACTTACGAGAGGCCTCATGCAGGGAAAGATTAAAAATGAAATTTAAGAAAGTACATTTGTTTTTGTCGCGTGTGCTTGTACGATTTTGCAGTAAACGTCAGTGGTCTTCTTTAAGGGGAAGGCCAAGAGCACTGATGGCACGAATATAGTTGTGACGATGGCGTAATGAAGAGAAGAAACATGGAAATTCTTCTTTTCTGCCAGTCTGTACGCAGTGAAACCTCGTTAAACTAAACGCGATACAACGAAAAAATGGATATAACGAAATAAGTGAAATTCTCCTTGAAATACCCATACGTATTCATAGTGTAGTGCATGCAATAATCGAAATAGCGAAGTAATGAATAT
Source organism: Dermacentor silvarum (assembly GCF_013339745.2). NCBI lineage: Eukaryota > Metazoa > Arthropoda > Arachnida > Ixodida > Ixodidae > Dermacentor > Dermacentor silvarum. Next base: position 49,502,623 of record NC_051164.1, on the reverse strand, counting down.
AAAGAAGTAATTCTGGCTGTCCCTTCAAGTTCGTTATAACGAGGTTTTTCTCTATGTGCACTCTCAATGGCATCTTTCCGAATCTGCCAGAGCGGCGATTGGTAGGACGATCTATACGACTGAGCTCAATTGTTTTAGTTCAATGTCGACCTGCCCGCGCATTCGGGCGTGCAGATACATTTTATGGTCAATAAAGTGTCCCATGACTCCAACGTGACGTCCCACTCCTTCCGATAGTAAGGATGGAGTGCGTTACATTTCGTAGTTTTCATTTTATTTTTATTTTTTCCTTTTCAAAGCTTCGTGAACGTCCTCGAAGAAAGAGCTTCCGCGTTATTGTAGCCGAATGTCTGACGTAACTTTAGAGTACTTAATTATGCAATAAATTCAAATGTGAGAACTGTGCCGTTCCTCCCGCCTATCCACTACTCCGAGGTTCCGGCTTGAATTCGAAAAAAAAATAATTTTGACTTTCATTTTCGCTTCCGATATACAACGTTGTACCGGAGAGTTAACGAAAATGGAGCTGCGAAACATTATTTTACCAGTCTAAACTGATACAGCGCATTCCTGTAGATGCCGTTTCAAAGCTGTACGCACGTCATGTCAGTGTCGCGGCTTCGTCAGAAGCGAGCATCTTTCTTGTTCGCGGGTGGCACAGAATCGACGCCCGCGCATTCGCTTCCACGCGGCTCGCGGCGCCAGGACGCCATCCTATAGTGTAGTCAGCTCCCTGCATGGGGCGAATGATAAATGACCGGCCGGTCGGCCCGACATCAATCGCGTGTTTCAGCGACGCATGATATAACCCCCCCCCCCTCCCCGAGTCATCACCCCCCCCACCCTTTTATTTGTCTTCACTCTCTCGTATACCCTCGACATATCGATGCATCCGCATTCGAGGTCGATGTTGTGTCCCAGCCACGCGTACACACGCACTTCACACAAACGCACACAAACACGCGCTCGCTCGCACACCCGTTCCTATTCTACGGGCCTTTCTTTCCTACGTTACATTATACTCCACCTCTTTAACAGACAGTTTCTTTTTCCTTTTCTCGTTTTTTACGGTGAAAGCTTCGAGAAAAATGAAACGTGGGACCTGCGGCATGAGCGTCTTCGGCGTAACCCGAGCCTCGCTTTCTGTGTGTGTGTTTTTTGTTTCTATTTTTTTTATCGTAGGTCGCGCCGACGAACCACGGCAGTGAACGCGTACAGATGCGAAATGGCGGGGTTGCGCGCGAGGCGCGATTTCTCTCTCTCTACCCCGGTGGTTCGGTTGGTTGGAGATAAGGGCGTTCGCTCGGAAGAGTCCCCCCCTCCACTTCCAGATGCTCAGATGAGAGGTGGGGTTATCGGGTCGGGAAAGGGCTAGAAAAGAGGGTTGGGTGGGTAGGGGGGGGGGGGTTATCGGGTCGGGAAAGGGCTAGAAAGGGGGTGGGTGGGGGGGGGGGGATAGAAAGTGGCGACGACGGTCGCGTGCCTAAGTACACGGAAAGAAAGGTTTTGAATAAATGCAACGCGCGTCGTCTCTTTTCGTATCGCCATAAGTCATGTCCCGACGGCGCGGCCCGTCGAAAATATAGGCGCGTTACGGCGCGCCAGAACTGAATCGACGGCGGTTTCGCGCGAACCAGAACGGCTGCGCGGTTCACGTTTTCTTTTTCTAAAGAGTTCCCTCACCCCTCCTTCTCCCATTTCCTTTTTTTTTTCTCCGTACTGGCGCCTCCCCTTAAACACACTCGAAAATAAAATGTCGTTCGCGGCGAGAGTGTCGTGAGAAACGAGCTGCTGGACAACGCGGAAATAGGAGAATGAAGGAGGCAAGGCAGAGATGTCTAAATGTCACCGAAATTTAACCTTGGCTAAATCGGTTATGTATGAGTATAAATTCTTCTGAAGGGACTTTGACAAGGCTACAAGGCTGGTAATTGTGTAAGTGTCGTACTGAGAGGCATTACACCTAAGCGCACAAAGCGTGCGTCTGGTAGCCGGCGGGGAGGATGTAACGCAAATCTTAGCGCATCGCCTCCGAGATTTTCGGCGCCCCTCGGACGCCGCGAATCTTGGAAGCTATGCCTAGGAGTCGGGCTCATTGTTGCGTAGCTAGTGCGTCATTTCCGGCCGGTGATAATAACAGCATTTCTTCTTTTTTCCACTTTCTTCTATTTTTTATATCAGGAACGTTCATTTTTGCCAGCTTTCCGAGAAATCCATTCTTACTTCGAGCGCAAAATTTCGTACGGAGACCGCTCTACATATACACTATCTGAATCAACAGCTCTTTACGTAGTCCAAGCTTTCGTTGCAAGTTGGTTTTCAGTCACAGTAGAACATAGAAATGAGAGAGGGAGAGACAGAGGGAGAGAGAGAGAGGATCTGCTTTCAACATATCTAAGAGAAAGAGCGATACGTCACGAAGTCAGAGGCTTTCGCAAAGGTCCCTCGTTGTAAGAAAGCACACAAACTTGTGATCTGCTGGTTCACGAGCGATGCGATCGGTGTTAAGGTAATTTCTGAGTGGAGGGGGTTAGTGGTGCAGTTGGCGGAGACGAGAGAGATCGTCTTTTCCGTCGTGTCTGCTTCCAAACGAACGAGGTATACCTTAGTATACCTGCAGTTGTAATTCCGCCCCATCAAAACGGGGTCGTTGTAGCCCCAAAATCAAACCCGCGACTTCGTGGCGGGTGATCTCAGAAGTGACGCCATAACCACTGAGCCGCATGGGCTGGTAAAGGGCTCTCCGACAGCAAATTAGTTGGCACGTAAAACCCCAGAAAGAAGAAGTTACAAGGTGTTTTATTAAAGCCACGCATTATGCCGATCATTCTAATATGACGGCTTACCTGTCGCACTGGCTACCCGCGCATACACTAGCCTCATATTTTCTTCTTGTTCTTGAGGTATACGAAACTATCCGGGCTCTGTTTCTCGCTCCGCAATAAAGCCCAAGAAAGCGATACAACGCCCAATCTCGAAGCAAGCAACCGACGCGTTTTAGGCTTACAAGCCACGCCGTTTCGGTCAGGGACCCGCGCACTTGCAACAAACTTGAAAGAAAACAACAACAAAAAAGCACTTCCAAACGCATTTGCGTTTTACGAGCTCAATAAGCGAAGCGGATGCCAGTGAGCAGCGCGCAAGGGCCAAGCACGTGCTCGAGCCGCGCAAATGTCGCGGAAAAGTCACCACTCAAAAGACAATTTGTCTACGCCTGAAAACAAGTCGGGGGCGAAAACACAGGAGGAGCGTGAGCAAATTGAGGACGAAGAGGAGGAGGCAATAGGCGAGCTGTGTGTGTGTGTGAGCAGGGGGAAGGGGGGGGGGCGGTGTAAAGGCCACCTCGAATGAAAAACGGTGGCGGCCGGGCTACAAAATCTGTTTCGCTTAAGGCGGCAGAAATGACGCCGATTCGCGGGAAAAACAGGCGACGACGCAGAGGCGCGACGCATACGTCAGCGACCCAACCAACCGACTCGGCGCTCCTCGACGTATATGTGTGTGTGTTGACACGCGCGCCTCCAGGCTTTGGACTTGACGTGGAGTAAAGACATCCACGCTACCCTCCTCCCCTCCCCCCTCCCTTCCCCACCGGTTCTCAAGCGCCTTTCAATTTCCCCTGCATCGCCCGTTCCTCGGTGTACGTAGCACGCCATCGTCGCCCGCCACAGGGGGGGACGCCCGCAAACAAAACCGCTCCCCCAAGCGCAACCTGGACCTCAAATCATCTCAACTCGGTGGGCCAAGCTTTTTCGCTTACGCTATAAGAAAGCCGGCGCGCACGCCTACTTCGTGGCTGCGGACAGGCTGCCGCCAAACAGCCTGGAAGAAACAGAATCGGCAAAACGCCCAAATAGCGCGCGGGGGGGGGGGGGGGGGGGGGGGGCAGAGCTGCAACACCGCGCAAGTATCACCGACCCTCCCGTAGCGACAACCGTCACGGCCGCTCACACAAACCGCGACTGTCGTCCATATTATGGGGAGGCGGCAAACGTAGCGAGCGAAAATGTCGTTCCTGCGGCGGTGGTACCCGAAACCCAGACCCCGGGGACTTTAATTATGAGCCCGTGTTTCAAACGCGTCGTCCGCCTCGCGCGCGCTGTATAGCGACGCGACAGCGGGCGGGCGCTTCCTGGGCGAAAGATACCCCGAGAGAAGGATGAAAAAGAAAAAAAAAGTAAGTAAGGCAACACGAAAGAAACCGCGCGAAGAAATTTCCTTCCGCGTTATTAAATCGCGCAGGAGGCGCCGCGCGCGCCTTGACGGGCGCGCACATGCCGACCGCCGCGCCCCCTAGCGGAGAAGAGTGGCGGCTGCGAGTGTACACGCAGAGGGCGCTGCAATCGCACGTCGAGCGATCGCGACCCGCAGCTACCGCATTGACGAACACATGGCCCTGGCCTGCCGGCTAGCCAGCAAACTAGGCAGTTTCTGGGCCTTATGAAGGAGTCTTCTTGCCCTTCCCTTTCGCAACCGTTTCCCTTTCATCACCCTTCACATTTCGCCGAGGCTTGCGCGCTCCTCTTCGGACCGGCGTCGGGACGGCTCGGTGCCTCATGAATTTCAACGTTTTTCCTCGCGCAATCTGTTTAGAAGCGCAAGCCGTTCCCAGCTCCGGCTACCATACGGCTCAGTAGTGAGAGGACGGTCGGTGAATAAATTGCACAGCCTCCGTCGCTGTCGTCGCGGTCTTGATTCTTTCTTATTTCGTTATTATTATTTTCGTTTTGGACCAAAGTGTTGGCGCGAGCGATTTCGTTGGGCTGCCAATCATTCTTTCGAGGACCGGCCGTGTCGACAGCGGACCCCACTCGTATGTTACATCGATGCTTCTTTCCCCAGGCTGCCGGTTCGTTTCGTGCCCTATATAGAAAAGAGGTGAATTAATCTGGATCAACGGTGACGCTGATCTTCAATTTGCACGCTAATATCTAGTGGGTGATTTCAGTTAGCGAGGAAGCTGATAAGTAGCCAAAATATATAACATTTAGGAAAAAGAAGCCTAGACTTCGCAGTACTCTGCAACAGTTCAGATGGCGCGGTAAAGCGTTGAAGTGTACCATTGCAGGTTCCTTGATCAAAGCCTCCAATAAAGGAGACTTTGATCACGGAAGCTTAAGCTTTCCTATGCGACTTTAAAAAGGTAATTTGTTATCAGCACACCTAAAATAGATTTATGAATGTGAGCCGGTGGTTGAAGTGGTGTTTCAAACTCATGCATAAAGGCTTTCATTGTCTATCCATGATTCATTAACACCGACTGCACGGAGCAAACGCAAAGTTCAACGTGCCTTTTTCGAGCTTTATAAACCTTTGCCGCGGAGCAGCTTGCTCTATGATTAAGGAGGAACGAGATGGCGATTTCGGCGGCTCGCCGCAAGCACGCGCGGATCCAGGGGGGGATGGCCGGATGTCCTGACCCCCCCCCTGCATCAATTTCTGCATCACCCCTCGCTGACAGGGCGATGGCCCTGTCGCAAAAACAAAAACAAAAAAAAACAATTATGACCACCAGCATTCTTAAAATGCTCTGGCATATTCGGAAAGATGTCATTGAGAGTGCACATAGAGGAAAACCTCGTTATAACGAATTTGAAGGGGGAACCAGAATTACTTCTTTATATCCATTACTTGGATATTTCGATTATTGCATGCACTACACTACGAATACGTATGGGTATTTCAAGGGTATTTTCGCAAGTACCAGTGGTAGCAGCCATGCAGAAGTAAAGCTAGCTCGCTCACAAGCTTAGCTGTTTTCTGTAGGGGTGTGGCGTCGCGAAGTTGCCGCAGTTATTCTTTCTCACGAACATCTTGGACCTCATGGCGCCGGCCGTGCCTTACTCGTCCCGTCGGCGGCGTCGAGCGAATGAGGGCACGTCCCTTTTGTCAAGCATGCCCATGTCCCCGCTTAGCGCCTTCGCAACTGATTAACTTAATTCCCGTTCGGGGTGCACCCGGTTGCCTCTTACCGTTACCTGCAAAAGGCAGGGTTGCTGCGTAGCGGGTTCACAGCGGAGGACAAATGCAGCAACGTGAATACAGACAACGTGAAGACAGACAGCGAAAGCGGGACCATGCAAAAGCCGAAAATGCGTCGCAGGACCACGAGTCCGAGGAAGAACGTCACCGTCTGCAGTCGCTCACGCCAGAGAAACTTCAGGTGATGATGATGATGATGATTTAATGGCATCCCCTTTGAAACGGGGCGGTGACAAATAGTCACCTAGCCTGCTTGTTTTAATCAGGTATGCTATACGTGCTTTCCAGCGACGCTGTCTATGCCTAGGCGAAACGTCTGTCCGTGCCCATGAGGGCCCTCCGCAGGAACCAGTGCGCATGCGCGAAAAATATAATAAAATATATCTAGTTGGAGAGGAATTTAAGACAATTAAAGAAATGCAAATATGTAACAGAGAAAAAAAAAGGAAAAAGCTGGTCTGTGTAATCGGAATGCTGCCAGAGAAATTTTCACTTCTTAGAGATAGAGAGAGAGAAATCCCTGACCTGTAAACACCAAAGAATCGCACTTCCATAATGGTTGTCGCTGAACAAGAACAAGCGGGTGCTGTGCTTGAGTTACACGGCTGCAGCCTTGAGAGAGTAGTGCCAATCGTATGCCTCTGTCAGGCGTAACGTCCCTAAGATTGTTAGTATTTAGTGGTTTGCCTGGTTTAGGAATGAGAGTCCCCTGGACTTTTTTTCCACTGCGGGGGGAAGCTGCCGGTGGTCCAGCATTCGTTAGTGCAGCCAAGTGGGATTGTTTGCATAAAGTGGGCAGTGGAACATTGCTCTAACTTTGGCAGGCCAGTGCTTCTGTATGCCGATCTTGTTTTCTACGTCATTGCGGATTCTCATACAGTTCCTGTTCCCTTCGTTTTAAGACGCAATTTCGACTTTCCACGTCGCTTACCCTTACGACGTCGTCGCTTACCACGTCGCTTACCACGTCGCTTACCACGTCGCTTACCACGTCGCAGTCCTGAAAATGTATTTCCGGTCACCACTCGGAACAGTCCCTGCAACTCTTGGCCAATCTCATAGAGAGTACGAGCCATATCTTTATTGAACAACAACAACAAGGAATCCCCGCAAGCGATCCACAGCTCCGAGTTAGGCGTCGTTTTCCGGTAGATTGCAGTGGCGATCAGCGATATCGGGCGCCGAATCCTGTTGGATAACGAACTCCTCACAAACCGCTTTCGCTGTCATACGTAGAGGAATACTGAAATATACACCACGTTTTTTTTTTATTTTTTAATAGCGGAGCTGTTTAAGCCCGCCATTATTCCGTTAGTCATCCACAAAAAATGTGGGCCGATCCTGGTGGTAGTACACAAAGGATCCAAGCACAAAGTCACATACCCCTGTGAACTAGCGAAGCTGAGCTTGGCTAAGACTAGCTAAGCATCGTTGGGATTAAAGCTTAGTCAGTCATCGATAGCCAATTGATAGCCGATCTATAGCTAATCGATAATCAATCAATAATTAATAAATTCCGTAAGATGCTCTGGATGACTTTGTAGTGCTTAGCCTAGCCCAAATATGTGGCCAATACCTCTCGATAGCCAATCGGTAGCCAAGCGATAGCCAATCAATAGCTAATCAATAGTTGATCAATAATCAATAAATTCCGGAAAATTCTGGGGATGACTTGGTAGCGCTTAGTCTATCTAGCCCAATAGCCAGGACTAGCTAGGTGTCCATCAGCTCCGCTGTCCCTTTAGCATTGTGCCTCCATTGCAAGCTACTTTAGTTTTTTTTTTTTGTTGTTGTTGTTGTTGTTGTTCTTGTGTTTTTTTTTTGTGTGCCAAATTAGAGTGAACTTGCCGTATTAGTAGGCACGTGAGCTGTCGAAAATGGGGGTAAGCATTCAAAGCTTAGATGCACTCCCGCAAAGTAATTGTAAATGCTCTTAGTTATAAACAGACCCCGTACGCAGCGACTTCGACAGCAGACTTGTTTTGTGGACAGTCGAAGCTTTGCTGGCTCCATTCGTTGCTGCAAAACGTTAGCTGGAAGTTCCGAACGTGCGTGTCACACACCAAATCAAGCTGTTCAAGTGAGATTGTATGACTGGCGAGTACGAATCGTGTTCGATTGGGATTGTTAGGTGAATCGCGCACCGTGAATTGTTAATCCCTTATGACTAGGGTTATCCGGAGACGAAAAAGCCAGCTAGAGAACGACTTAATAATTGATCAACACGAAGCATCATATTACTTGCGGCATGATACTTTAACGAACCTGTACAAAACATAACGAAAAATATTGTGCTAACACTCTTGAACAGAGCCCCGTCATATTCTGATCGTCGTTATTCCAAATTGTTCCACATTATCGCTCTGGCCCTTGCACTGCAGATAAACGGCCGTCATACCGTGGCCAGCCTCGAAGTTTACCGCGTAAAGTTATAAACGTTGTGTTTCCGGGATCAAAAGACGTCACAGCGAAGCAAGCGACGTCATGAAGAGCGAGCGACGTCACGGCACTAAGACGGCCGAAGCTGCGCCACCCGAAGTTCTCGCTGCTTCTGGTTCGCGAGAGAGGTCCTTAAAGCGTTAATGCGCGACGCCCTTCGAAACAGGAGATTTAAGACAGTCGCTGACGCGCAGTGCGCCGTTCTCAGTCGTCCTCGTCTTCGGACTCGGCGCTCGCCGCTGCTTCGCTCTTGGACTCCAAGACCCCGTCGAATGGGAAGCGCATCGAGCCGAGAAGACCGACGTGGTCGTCCTCCAAGAAGGCCACGTAGTCGGGACCTCCCCACGTGTTTGGCCGCGCGGCGATCACCGGAAGCGCCATGACGCACAGGAAGCGGCTCCACGTCACAAATCTGCGCGGGAAGCCATGACCAGCTATACAGTGGGCGACAGCCCGAGAATGGAATCGCAAGCTCACCTTTGTAAGACTCAGAAAGAATATCTATATAGGGTGCCCCTGAAGCTAACGTTTGCCCGAGGTGTTCAATGAACAAAAAGATTTAAAGAACACTGTTCAAGATGCGATTTTAAGACCGACGGTGTTCGGTCGTGAGACCTCTGACGATCGAACACCGTAGGTATTATAATCATACCTCGCACCGTGATTTTGTAATCCTTTCTTTGAATACCTTGGCTAACGTTAGCTGGGACACATGGCAGATTCGCCAGCCAATAACTCGCCCATTTCTATGACGTCACGGTGGAGACGAACTCCTTTCAGTATCGGCGTCTCTCGGAAACTAAGCCTCTAGCGCGCGCAGGCGCAGTGGGCGGATGCAGTGTAGTCTTTAGCGCGGAGCCTATACTGAAATAGTTGGTTTCTCAGCGAATTAGGATTTTGATAATCGCACCGAGCGAGGCACGTTTCCCTTGAACGACGTTACGCACCCAGGGGCGACAGAAAAAAAGAAGACGCGTAAGAGAAAAAAAAAGTAGTAGAAGAAGAAAAAATATGCACTGTAACGTCTTAATCGGTTCTGGGAGTCATGTGCTGCTTGACGGAAGCGAAAGACGCCGAGTTCGGGTGCACTACGCAGCTATATATCGTCGTCTGTCGCGTATAAGAAAGAACTAAAACGAAGATCGCTGAGAACAAAACAGACACGAACGTAAAGAACGCAGCCCGAAACTGAGACGTTGACTTTCGGGTTCGTTGCGACGTTTAAAACAGTCATTTGTATGCCGCCCTGCGAGCTTATAGTTGTACATATCCAAGATGGCGACGCTTTCGACGTGCACGGAAGGATGGGCGGGGCAGTTTTTAAGCGAGAGTGCCGCGGCAGGGTCTGGGCGGGCTGCTATCAACTTGCAAGCTGACGCGACGCGGGCCCCCGCCCGCAGCCGGCATGCGTTCGTCTCTCACCGAATGCCCCGAGCGCCCTAGGAAATTCACAGCGAAGCTCCTGTTTGCGGCGGTTCCTGGGTCGACACCCCTTGCTTAGCCGTTGCCGTGTGGCGAGAAGCAGGCTATAACAGCTGTGGTCTAGTGAGCGAGAAGCCTTAACTGGCTCTAGGGAACTCTTGGAAGGAAGTTTGAAGTCCGCGTACGTGAGACCATCGATCGCTTTAGTACGCGTCGAAAGTATGCGAAGTTGAAAAAAAGAACTGAAAAACACGATAACAAGAACGCGAAGGAGGCACCGGCTGGTTTCTGAAGAAGATGCGCGAGGTGGGTGATGTGCGGAGCCAAGGAAAGTAGAGGCCTCGCTAGTGGAGCCTGGAGCTAGTGCAGCTTGGCGAAGGCGGGCGCGTAATGGAATCGCTAACACACCCGAGAGTTCTTATTCCGGCTGCCATAAATTAGCTGAAGTGACCGTGTCACTTCAGCGGCTACAGTTTATGAACATTTTGACAATGTGTAGGCATTTCGCGGACCTTCTATAGTATTGACGGGGTCCTTCAATTACAGTCCTTTATTGGCAGTGATATCCTCCTAAGACCATACATTGCACATTGCCTCCAACATTCTTTTTTCCAAATTCACTCGCAAGTGATTACGCAAAAAATTCACTCTGGGTATGAAGTACGGTGCATGTGTAACTGTCAAGAAGTGCCTTACTCATATTCGTGTCATCCGCTTTCGAGGAATTTGACACTCAATTGGTCTAGACATCTGTGTCGTCCCAGATGGACGAGCGCAACCTGGAGGTTTGTTTTGAAATCACCCGAGATTGCGTGAAAATATCGGACGCGGCAGTAACATGACAATGTACTACACATAGTTCCATATCCATCTCTGTGTTTAAGCAACGAAAGCTTTTACCATAGCAAACGTGAGGAGATGATGGAGATATTTTTTTCACGTACTTGGAGACGCAGCTTTCGACATACAACCATGGTATTTCAATTAAAAAATATTTGTCATGTCCATAACGTAACAGTAGACAATAAAAACTACTCTGAAGAGCGATTATATCCCATAGTTGTGAATATATCCCATCTGACGCCACAGAGCACCGAGGAGATGAAACAAAAGCCAAAAAAAAACGAAAAAAAAATATTGTAATCTAGATCGAGATGTGCGTCTTTCTCTCGGAAAATCCATGGAGTTTTCCTACAATAACCACTACAGCGAACTTTGGCGCTGTGATTGTTCAGCCCCCATGGGGAATGATGGGCAGTATATGTATTTGTCTGATCTTCGTGCTTGTGGATTCAGACGCTCCGGTGGCTTCGTTTATGGTACGCTTTGTTTGCCTATGTTGGCCTAGTATTCTAAGCGATGTACACGTTTCTAAATGCAGAAGGCAATGGGACTCTGCGAACACGCATAATTGCTGCTATTTGCAATGCGTCTGCTTGTCTATGGCCTCCATGGCGTAACGCTTACAATATTGCGCTTCTGTGCTAGAGGTCCTGCGTACGAATCCTGCTGTCGGACAATTTTAATGCTGTTTATTTATATATTTATAACGCAGTAATTTCCTAAAAATGATCCCCTTGCAATGTCACGAAGCCATTCAAAGCCAGAAGGACGAAGTTTAGACAAATCCATGAGCTAACCATCATTCTCACGCTGGCTGAACTGTCCTGTTTGCAGTTCACGTAAACACTAGCGCCACAGTTGCCCCTGGTGGTTATTGTGCGAAACTCTATGGGAAAAATTGAAGGTTACGCTTTAGCCCAGCTACCATATCTGTGTTTTCTTCCTGCTGCGGTGTCACAGCTTATCCCTTATAAAATAAATATAACAAAGAAACACGAATGCTGCGCTTTGGCTTGGTACCAGCAGCCAGTGGGATCGTAATGCGAAAACGTTCATGCTCTTAGTCGATGACAGCCTAAAAATGCAGTCGCAAGTGCAGCACTATCCAACTGACCGATAATTTCTATAGATGCGCCAGGCAATCACGCTAGCTCATATCTGTGACGTCACGGCTGATTTCTGTGACGTCAAGTCACGAATGACTTCTCTCAATATCGGCGTCTCTCGGGGGGCTACGTTTCGGGGCGTAGAAGCACGGATGGTTCCTAGGTTCACAGGTATTCTCAGTTTGTCACACAGTATAGGCCGTTCCGCCTTGAACGAAAGGGCGTGCCTTCTTCCCGACACAGTCTGTCTCTACACCGATACCTTGCGTAATTGTCCCCGAAAGTGACTTTATGTCGGCTGGTGAAACAGAACGACAGTTTCTGAACTCCTGTTTACCTATTTCTGAGTGGCACCTAAGGGGTTAACTCTTGATTGATTGAGGGTCAGGAGTTTGCCCACCTGTCGACGTCACCCAGATGCCTGTCGGGGTCCGGATGGTCACTGGCGGCGCGAATCCGATCCACGAGAAATTCCACGCTGGTGGTCAGACTGCGCGGATTGAGTGGCATTTAGGCAAAGCACACCCTGCAAGCGAAATGGCTGCCCTTGCCCTCAGCGCTTACGTAAAGCTCGCAGGCGACATACGCGATTTCGTGCCCTTTCCATGCGGACGTTGGGTGTCATGGTCATGCGCTTTCGCTCTCTTGGTTCAAGGGCAACAAGATGTCAAGAGTATGCACATGGCTATATAGTGCCACTGGGCATTTCCTTTACAAAACTATCACAGCTTCAGACCAGTTCGAATAGTCCGCAGTCGCAACTCACAGTCAACCCACATTTACCGTGGTGAAACAGAACCTGGGTACCTATCTGTGGACAGTGCCATAAGCACAATTCGTAGTTTTACATGCAATCTTAAACGCACGTAGAGAAAAGGCGTTTGCCCTGTTTCCATCTTCGTGTGTGTTTTATTGCGCGTCAAACCTTGAATGCTCTGTGGCCACCTATAGTATGCTCTAATAATTTCCATCAAGGGCTCATTAAGGTAACATATTCTTGGTATAAGCGAGAAGAAGACACGGACGGGGCGGAAGATACAGGCGTAGTCTATCACATTCCACTCAAGTGCGGTAAAGCTTATATTGGAGAGAGCGGCAGGTGCCTCAATGTTAGACTAAATGAACATCAGCATTCTCTTAACAATCCCAATGCTTCTCATCTAGCCTCGCATTGTTTTACGTGCGGTTGTAGGCCATTGTTTGATGACACAAAAGTCCTTTCTAAACACAAATGCCAAACTACACGCGAAATAATTGAGGCATTTCACATAGAAAGACTAGGAGAAACTTGTGTTAGCCAGGCATCATTATCATTGTCAGAAGGTGAAGTTCAATATTTTCTCGGCAGGTGCGTCAGTGCGAAGTAGTTTTTTCTTGTTTAAATTCTAGCGACTTCGCCATTTTCTGCTTTGTCTTTTTTTTCCTGGTAACTGTTATCCTTTCGACCATGTGATGTTTTCTTTGCTACGGTTTTTGCAATCACTTATATATGTTTGTTATTTCCAATAAAGATTTAGTTGTGAGTTAGCGCTCGTCCTGTCTTCTTCCGCCACCGTCTGTGTCTTCTTCGCGCTTATACCAAGAATATGTTACTGTACCAACTCGCCCAACTATCCATCCTTTTGCTCATTAAGGATATTGACCTGTAATTTCCCGCTCACAGCCTACCACCAGTTCTAAATACTGGTGCAATTCGTACAAACTACCCTGGCTACCCGGCCTTTTGCAAAAATTAAATTAAAATGGCCTGTGTACTAAATGAGCATTTACGGTAGTTGCGAGGACACACAGGGAGAGACGACTGGAGTAACTTAAGGGAGACTCTGGCCGGCAGTGTACCTAAACTGGCTACTACTGATGATGATGATCATCATCATCATGAGGCACTGTTTTCGACACGTTTCTCGAACTGCACGAAGCGTACGACCTACGGAATCAAATCGCTAGCTGCGCCAGTTCGTCACGTGTGAGCGAGCGTGTAAACACGAAGGGCTGTGTGCACGCGAGCATGAAATAACAATCCAGTTTTGAAGCACGAATAGTTTTTCAGGTCAGTCGTTACAACAAGTAATAAATCGTGACCAAGTCCTTGCAAATTACATGCTATATGAACGAAAGTCTCTGTGAGCCATGCCTCCGACTGGTAGTAGCTTTTGGAATTGCAAAACATAACTTTACCACGTCTTGCGACTGGTAAGAACTAATTCAAAGCAGGCTGCTATAGAGAAGCCCTCGTCCACAAATAAGCTTGACATGTAAATCTGGTTATAGCATAACACTGAGTATAACCTTTTCTCAGCCGTGATGTGGTTCATTTATTATTTCACACGACAAGAGATCAATGCTACTTGTTTGCCCAGAACCAAGCTGGGACTTCCCTATAGGGCTGATATCGCCTAGCTCTCATTTACTAATTGATTAACCATCGATCCATATCGGCATTGCTGCTCATTATACTCGGTACTTCTTGCACGCCATCGTGTGTCGACTATGTACAACATTTTCAATAAGGTGTAAGATCGAGGCAGTCGTGGCGTTGATCTAGGATTGCTACACCTTTTTCCTAGCCTACAGGAACCAGCGGGTCGAGTCAGAAGCTGGGCTCAGACAGCCCGACTCGACAGTGTCGACCCGAACTCGCGCCTTACGAGTTGAGATTGCTGCCACAGCGAGCGGGTCAGGTTCATCGCTCTGCGAACCGCTGAACCGACGCACCCGCGTTTACATGCGCGTTGCAAGCGGGTCGGACCGAATCAACCTACTCCTGCACGACTGGCTGGCTCGGTGCGACTCGACGCTCGCTCTGTTCGACCGGCCAGCGTCCACAAGAGCTTGACGAAACAAATGTCATCCCGACAAGACGGCTCGACCCGCTTTTGTCCAGCTCAAGTAAGCACTTTCGTAAGATACATTTACGCAAATCGATAAAAGTCGAGCCGAATTGTTTTTTTTTTTCAGGCCGAAAGCCTGTCGTCGGGTTCTTGAAATCGATATCGGGTTGGACGTATGTTATCACAGCGAGCGTCGAGGCGAGTTTGGTGAGCCCGTCTATACAAGAAGCGGGTCGACTCGACTCACGCATCCTGTTTGGCAAGATGCGTGTAAACGCGGACGGGTCCGTCTGGGTGAGCTCGACGACTTCTGACTCGACCCACTCGCGCGTCGAGTTCGCGGGTCGTGTTCGCGGGTCGAGTTCGCGGGTCGAGTTCGCGGGTCGAGTTCGCGGGTCGAGTTCGCGGGTCGAGTTCGCTGGTCGAGTTCATGCAAACGGTTTTTGATAAATGTCGGCAACGCAGGCTTGCATGGAGCATCACGCACGGCCACTTACGCCATGTGGTCTCGCCACTCGTGCACCACGCGCCTCGCGTCGGCCACGCTGATGGCGCCACCGTTGTGGGTGTCTCGAAGGGCAAACTCCTCCTTGAGCAGGCGCACCTCCGCGGGCTTCAGCAGCGACACCAGCTCCTTCTGCGTGGCGTAAAAGGTCACTTCCACGCTAACCCACTCGCCTAATGCAATGGAATTTCTGCGCGTCCGCAGGTTCAGTGTATACTACGTGCAGTCAACCCCAAAAGATTACGGGATGCGGTTTCTCGTGCAAATGGGAATTCCTGCACTGTTAAGGCATGTTACTTGTAAATTAATGAGTCGGTGTGTAGGTGGCGAAGGCTATACTGCATGCTGGAACATTTAATTTGAGGCTTTGTACCCAGCTTCGCGAGAATTCAGCTTCCTGGTGGGCCCTGCATCCCGTGAACTTTTGCGGTTGACGGTACCAGACCCAGTTCGCAGTGTGCGGCCAACTGCTCTTGTATCAGCACTTTAGACCGCGCATACTGAGATAGAGGGCTGTTCGAAGAGCGTAATTTCCTTATGAAATAGAATGCGAATATTTGAGACAATTTGCTTGGAATATAGCGAATCGAATGTCAAATACTTCCTTACTTCTACTTCTTAATAGAGGGAAATGAAACGGCTACTTACCATGCCTCTCTTCTCCCGCTCTCATTATCTTTTTATGCCCTAACGCCTTTCGCCCCATGCAGGGTACCATAACTACACCATAACTACCATAACAACCGTAACTACAGCTGGTTAACCTCCTTGCCTTTCTATGCACTCTTTCTCTTTGTCTCTCTCGCTGCTAGAGTGGCATTTTTGGTAGTGTAGAAGCGTAATTGCCAACTCAACGTATTTTCGACGTAGTGTCCCTTTCACAGGATGGTATATGTCGGGTGTCCCAGCCAACTCTAGCCAAGTTGTTAAAAAAAAAGGAAAGCCACGCTGCAAGACATGATTTTCAGACCTGCGATGTTCGGTCGCCCAGGGTCTGACAAACGAACACCGTACGTCTTGTAATTGTATGTTGCACCGTGTCTTTTAAATCTTTTGCTTTTCTTTTCTTTCTTTTTTTTTCCCTTGATCAGCTTGGCTATAGTTAGGCATCCTGTACAAGGGACATGTTGCTTCGAAGACGGCGGTCAACGCACACCGAAACCCACAAAAACGTGCACGGAAGCGTGGCAGCTTCGATAGCTGGCGCTTCGCGGCTGAAACGAAGACCTGTTGCGGACGCCCCGCTCTGATAGCATGCGCGTCGACGCGGCACGCATTTTTCGCGCGAGTGTCCTCGCCGAGTGGCGGATGCACTTTGTCGGCGACAGCATGAGCCTCAGCGCCGCCGGTGCTGCGGTTCTTCCCAAGGGCCCGAAATGGATGAAACGCTGAAGAGGGTGAGAACGGCACAGCCGGCTGAAAGGCGAGTGAGAGAGATAGAGTAGAGGAGGACGAGACGCTCGTGCCGTTATATGCAAATGCCGCGGGCTGTTTCACCGGCGTTGCGAGCGCGCGCGGCTCTAAGTGCGCGTCAGCTGCTCGCGTCAGGAGTAGAGCGAGCGCTGTCTCTCGCCGCTGCAAAAAGTATTTTTTTGTTCATTTTTTTTTCTTTGTTCTCTCGCCCCATCGTTCGGAGAGCGCGTTCCCGACGTTTGCCTTCAGCTGCGTCAGCTTTTAGCGCCAAGACGTTCGCCACGACAGTTTGCTTTCCTTTATTTATTTTCCTCTCGGAGCGGGTAACGGAGAAAGCAATATTTTGTTTTGAGGAACGAAACACCACTGCAGTGTGGCAAGTGCTGCTCTAGTCGCAGGGCATAGAGCGCTGGAAAAAGCGGCACTGAAGGAAGTTAACTCAGAAACTTGTTATCCGTCACCTGTGAGTGAATTGTATAGCAATAGGGAGGGGATGATTTACCTGCTTCCTTAGCTGTAAGGATCGAGAGATGCGAAGTTATCGCTTTCTATCACTAGAGATAGTACGAACAAACAAAAAAGTTCCCCGAGTAGATCGTTCCGCCCATATCGTTTGACCAACACAAGATGACATACCTTGCGCTAAGACAGCGAACGGAGCGTGAGCTTACAATATCAGTGCGCCACCGCGTCTGCCAACACCCCAATTTATCGCTTTTTTTTTCCACTGTTCGCACTCGAAACCAAAACAGACAAACGCCCCCAGTTTGTTTTTCTCCCTCCCCCTCAACACACAAGCCTGGTCCTCGCCTCACTTTCGCCATTACCTCTTTAAAATTGCGTGCCATTCCTGATCTTTGTGCGCCGTAGGTGGTGTACAAAGAAAGCATCGTACCTATCACGCGTTTCTGACTCCGCAAATCGCTTCCGGCGCACAAAGTCAGCAACAGCGTGGCCTTTGAGATTGGTTTCATTTACCCAGAGAGAGCCGTCACAGGGGCGTGGACGTGAAGAACACCTACTTTTATACTACCCTCCCTCACTCACACTCAAAGCTATCAATGAGTGTGTCCGTTTGTTGTGACACTCATATAGCTCTTAGATATCTAAACGTACCCTAAAGAGGTATTATTATTATTTTTTTGTGGTGTAGTAGTAAATTATCCTTCCAGAATGCCCGAAAGGCCACTTATACCGTTAGAAGTGACTTAGTAAAGAAAAAAGGAAGAAAAAAAAAAGAAGAAAAAAGACGCCATGACTAACCACGGATGGCGACGCCGCATTCAAGTTCCCGCACCAGCTCACCGTGATGGCACGGATTTTGGCGACGCCTGCTCAGTCCTAGTTAATTTTTTTATAGGCGAAGGTGGTCCGCAGTGTACTCTAAAAGGCCCAAAGACTGAAGTAAGTAAGCTTAAAGAACGTTTACTTAGGCCACACTACCCAATTGCACGAAAACACTATGAACTCTGCGACGTCGCGCTGACGCACCGGTGCTGGAGTTTCGGCGCCGATACGTCGCCGAACCTCCAGAGGAAAGGTTTCGTACACTAATCTGCATTGCCTTGGGTGTAGATGAAAAGTGAAAACCGAAGTGCGTACGCCCAACGCTTTCCTTCACGCTTGATCGGCGACTGAAGACGGCGTAAGCACGCGCCACGAACCCGTTCGAGAATGTTGCAAAGTGGCGAGGTTGCAAGGAATGCTACAAGGTTGGGAAGAATCTCGTGAACAGAACGGGAGTACTCGTGTGTTTATAGTTGGTGTCAAAACCACGCCTACGTGCGCGGATGTTCTCGTTTGAGCGCCCGGATAATGGCTCTGGCTTTTGGCTCAAGGCCACTTGAAGGTGTACGGCGCAGACTCCCTCGAAGTAAGAAATTCCAATCGCGGAGGCCGTACTTTATGTGCCGCAACATGAGCTAGAAGAAGGCATTGCAACAGCCGGAAATACCTCGGGAGCGGCAAGTTTTTAAGACACTACCTATGCGCCTGTTCCTCCGCATGGAAGTTGCTTGGCCTGCCTATTTTTGCGGTCGTACCCACAAGCTTGCTGAAACTGCGCCGAGCGGCGTCTGACAGCGTCTCTCACGTGGCACACCCAGACAGACGCGTTCTGCAAGCGATGCCGAACGACCCACCTTAGCAGTTCTACAAATGAAGTTAGAGTACACTATTAGTTAAATTATTTGACTCTCTTTAATGCGTTAGCATTAGGAGTGGCGAAGTGGAAAAAGTGAATGTGTGGGAAGTGCGGAAAATCTGTCACGTGGTATATATATATATATATATATATATATATATATATATATATATATATATATATATATTAGAGAGAGAGACCGCAAGGATGGCCCCCGAGATCTTCATTGCGCACGTTGGAAATCTTGGAGGCCACGCTCCAAGTCATCGCGTAAGTATATTGGAGGCCATGCTCCAAGTCGTCACCATGTATTGGAGGTGCGAAGGAGAGAGAGAGACCGCAGCGGAAGTTTATTGGGCGAAGCGAGCGCGCAGCAAGGGGAGAGAAATCTCGCTCACGTCAGTGTGCCGCTGCCGCAGGACCTGCAGCACGAACCGGGTGAGCACCTGCGCCCACGAGATGCAGCCGTCGTGGTCGCGGTCGAAGCGCGCGAAGTCCTCGCGCAGCAGGCCCATCACTCCGTGCGGTAGCGACCCTTGCTCGTCCCGCGCGCCCGCGTAGAGGCGCTCGTGCAGCGCCAGGAAGCAGGGCCACGTGAGGGCGCTGGCCGCGGCCTGCTGCGCGCCCATCCCGACGGCGTCGAGCGCGCTGTGCAGCTCGGTGTCGCTCAGCAGGAGCTCCAGCGTCTCCTGCGCGTATAGGCGTCGCATTGGCGATGGGAATAGGTTCACTTTGAAACTTCCAGTGCGCAATAAGAAGATGTAGTTTGTAGCTTAATGTTTTTTTTTTTTTTACAGCGAAGCTGTTTCCGCGGATCTTGGGCCGTCGTCCGTTCGCTAAAACCCACGTGACCTAGCGGGAGAGACGAGGAAAAGAAGGGCTCAACCCTGTGAGAATGCTGTGAGAGGGTGCAGATGAAAAGGTGAATGGGGAGGGGGGTTGACGTAAGCCGCGCCGTCGAATACTCGCGTTGGAGTGGCAGACCGTGAGGCGCGCCAACCAATGGCGGTGTACGAAAAAAAACACCGCATATCCACGGGGTGAAGGATGATGAGTGGGCGAAGCTCCGGAGGGAATCATCAGTAAACCGCGAAACTTCCGTGTAGAATTCGCCCAGTCTCGCCGCACTAAATCGAACGATTGACTTCCACCAATGACACGCGCCATATGTGACGTCATTCCTATTTTATAACAGTGCCCTTCATTATAATTGCACCATCTCCCGCTTAAGGGGACGCTAGCACAAACGCGTTAGAAACGTGCAGTACTCTCTAGTAAGGGGGAGAGGCCACAGCGTCTTACGCAGCCGTTTACACATGCCGGAACGTGCACCGCGTTTGCCGACGCCATCACATGACTGCTGAGAGAGTATAACCCCCGTATTCATAAACGCTCCTCGACTTGAACTTGACTTGTCACCGCCTTCAACGCGTTTCGAACGCGCTGCCCAAGGCGGTGGCAAGTCAAGTTCAAGTCGAGGAGCGTTTATGAATACGGGGGTAAGGCGGAGAGGCCACAGCGTCTTACACCAGCTTCTTACACGGGCCGTAACGCGCTAGCACAAACGCGTTAGAAACGCGCAGTCTTTCGTTAATGTTGGGTATTTATTGTCATCGTGTTGCGTGTGTCCATGTGCGCTTCGTGGCGTAGTGGCTAGCGCCGCGCGTTCGGAAGCGAGGGGTCCCTGGTTCGATTCCGCGCTACGGACGCAACTTTCGGAATTTGTTTTTCATAAAAGTAGAATTATCATTTTTCATAAAAGTAGAATTTTTTTTCATAAAAGTAGACGTGGCTACCTACTACGACGACGATGACTACAACTACTACATACTACAGAGGAGGGACAGACCCACACGCTAAGGAGCTTCGCCCCTAAAAAGTAGGTCAACGGAGAAGTTGGGTGTGAGAGGAGTTCGCGTAAGCATTGGTTGTATATATGGAGCTTCGGTCAAGGACTCTTGTGTGGTAACGTAGTAGAAAAGCGTGAGGAACGCGCTAGGAACGCCGTCGCCCGTGGACGCCGACGCGTCCCATCCCCCGCAAGTAGCGCCGTTCACAGCTTCGCTGTTCGAGCATCCTCACGGAGTGGAAGGGGCGGTGTTTTTTTTTTTTAGTTTTGCGATGGGGGATCAGTATTGCGATGGGGGATCATTAGGAAGATCATGAGCGATGGGAAAAAGGTTCCCTTTGGAGCTGTCAGTGCACTATATTTTGTACCTTTTTTCTTTCTTGTTTTTTTTTTTTTTGTTTTGTTTTGCGGGAAGAGCAGTTATAAGTTATTGGAAACGGCCCAGTCGTGCCGGCCTGACAGTCCGTACAATTGTTTGTTCGTTTATCACATGAAAGCCGTCAAGCGTCCTCCGTGTTGTGCGTTGGCAAACTGAAATTTGGATTGGGATGGCACATTTTCAGAGTTACAGATGGCATGTGGTATGACAAGCAGGTAAAATGTAAATATCAGGGTTAATCATGGGCGCCACAAGAAATCATCGAAATCAACCACTAGCAACCTAAATGCTTGTAGAAAAAAAATTAATTGATGAGAGCTAAGCTTATCAGATCAAAAGTCTAAAAAGCAAACAAGAAACGAGTGTGTCGGTTAATTGCAAAGCATAGTGGAAAAGTGTACTGGAAGTGCCAAATAGAAGTTATGAATAGCGTAATAATCAGAGTGCGAAACACAGATCCCGGAGAGACTAAGAGCATATCCGCGTTAAAAAAAAAACACCCAGATCGGCAATAAACTTTACATGAGCACAATGGGAACACGAGGGTATCTATGGTCGACATTTGTAGCGCACGGAGCAATTGAAGTATAGAGGAAAAAAATTAACACTGCATAGTTGCGAAAATCGCTGAAACACTGTGCAACAGAATGAAAACTGTTTTACACTTGTTCATAGTAGCTGAGGAATTAAGATTTGGAGTTAAGAAAGTTACTCCAGGTAGATATAGTTGAAGCCACCGAGAAGGATATGTGTACGCAGAAAGTAGCTTCCGAAAATCGAAAATATTTCTGTTTATCGCCGGGTATGCTCAGCGGCGACGCAGGATAAATCACGTGAGCCCCGTGTGTCCTGTCAAGGAAAGAGTGTGCGAGAGCGCGGTGGGGCGTCTCGGTGTCATTGTTCTATTTTGGTGGGATAATGTGTCACATTCACGAGTCCTTGATCAATGATCCTGCAAAAACGCATTCGACTGTTATAAGAGAGCTCATAGACACTGTTTTCAATAATTGAGTGCAGTTGATCAAGGGTTCGCTGGAGTCTTGACTTCTGATTAGAATGTTAAGTTTAACGTGAAATTCTATTTACTGCAGGTAGATGAGGGAGCTGAGTAGGGAAGTGGCCTCTGCCCTATGACTATCTCTATGTACACGTTCAACGTTATATATCATTTGCTGGTGCTAAAATCTGGAATGAAATAGCCAGCTTCATCATTAGAAAAGTTCCAAATACTGTTACATCATTAAAACGTCACTTTAAACCGTGCATATAACATTACCTATCTTTGGTCTTGCTTTGTATTGTAATTTATACTGACTTTTATGGTATGGATCCAAAACAAGCCACATAGGCTAAGGATCCAGATGATACTTTCAACCACATTGTATTACACTGTGCCGGAATAAAGATTTCTTATTCTTCTTCTCTTTCAAAGAACAAAAAAAGAGCTTTAATACTTTAATTTCACGTGCCCCTACGCATACCGAATACTTTACTAAAAAGCGTCCCGTTTTATGTAAGGAGAAAATTACAGCCCAAACTTTATCGTGGCTGCGATATAAAGCGCAACCGTCACACTTAGGAGACGACGAGAACTATTTTGTAATCTAAACTGTTGATACCAAGAATGTCTTATCACAAACTGCTGATCAGAATTAACGAGTTGTTTAAATGCTGCTTTCTCCGGGGCTGGTATAGACTGCATTCCCTTAGCGCTGGAATGAGTTGCAATTTTCTACCAAAGAAAGAGCTTTACAGCGAGAGCTTTAATCTTTGGCTTCATTGTGCGATTACGTGGTCGTCGTTCGATTCTAACCGCATAAGCTTGTCTCTTATTGGACGAGAGACGTGGAGAGGGCGACGGAGCGTGAAAAGGGTGTCGACTAGCGGAGAGCAAGAAAGTGTAGCGACGGAGCGTGAAAGGGGGGAGATGAGGAAATAGGTGGGCGCCGCAACGCTGGGAGGGCATTATCGGGTGACGTCACAAGAAGCCTCGGTTTTAAAATGAAGCTTTCTTGGCCGTAGCCCACCGCAGTTTCGCATCCGTGAGTGGGTCGGCGGTGGATACCTCGCCTGATTGTAGACAGCAAACCGGCCTATAAATACCACAGAATTGACCATTAAATAATAGCACCAGTGAGCACGCATCTGTGTTCATCGTAAACATTTAAGCAACGACGTAAAACCTGTACTCACAATATCGTCCAGTGTAATTTTTCAAGCACACTCCCTTCAATCCCCGAATTGGTATTTACATTGGCTAACCTCTCTATAGCTTTTCTCTGTATTTTCTTCCTCCTCCTCGTCAACGGCTTCTTTATTAGAATTGTTATTAGAGTATCAGAATCATTAGATTAGGATATTAGAATCGCGTGCTTGTCGGTTGTTTGCCCTTAAATTTAATAAAAATGTCTCCTGATCGCATACTCAGTCCTGCTGGCATAAGTCTATTCGCGCACAATGTCATTGTTAGGCTGATAAGAAGGCATTGAGCAGTGAGAGCGTTGAGGGGAACCTGATAAGGAACGTCAAGTGTCCATGCGTCAACACGAGAAGTAAAATAATCGTCGTCGTAGACACGAACATTATCGTAGTCGTCAAGAAGCGATGAGTGAAGAATTGGGTAAAACCACTGCCGATGATTACCAAAGTCAGCGACATCTCTCTGTAATTCCGCTCCATCACTACGCCATTCTACGTTACATGCCATTATACGTCTGTTTCGCTTCCCGGATATATGTAACTTGCCGAAGTGCGAATTATGTACTGATCGTGAGAGCTCGTCACGCTGCCCATATATGGTAGCTTCTTCTATCTCGCACCCTCATATCTTTGCATCATGAAATAAAGGTAATTGGATTGAAAAAGAACGTGTCGTGTTAATGCAGCGGAGTTCCAGAAAGCTCTCGATGACTGTCATAATAAACGGCAATGATTTCTACCGTATTTTTTTTCCGTGAAGCGATTTCCTTAGATGGAAGGCCGGACGACCAATTGAAGGAAAGCAATTACACAAACAATGGTTCCCGACCTGCATCACAGCTATCGACACTAAATGCTAACGCTTTCCGGGAGCCGTGGTGGGCAGTTGCGAAGCAGACTCACGCATTTCATGCAAGACCACGCGTGGCGGTCGAGCAGCGCCCCTCGCGGCTGATTGGGCAGTCCGGCGGCGCGCAGGCAGCGCAGGTGGTAGCTGTTTCCGCAGATGCGGCACTTGAGCATGTCCTCGAGCAGCGTCTTCGGGTGGGGCGGGTGGTGGCCGTGCGAGTGGCACACCTCGCACAGCGGCTTCCCCACCACGCGCATCTGCAACGAACGAGTCCGTCAAGATTATATATATATATATATATATATATATATATATATATAAACTGGTACCTCAGCGGACTCGAGGTGGTCCCTGCAGTGCCACTGGGGTGGCACGTCGGTTTCGTTAATACGCCATCCTGCGCAGGACTACACGAGAGTGGCAGGGACAGCAGCATGCTTGTGCGACTGCGTCCCTCTTGCAGTGAGGCTTCGGGCGCGCTGTGCGTAAGCTCCTCGAAGGGGTTCAAATGGTTCCTATAGGGGCCCGATCTAGAGACGCGTAAGGAGCGATATCCTCTCGACGAAAAGACACAGGGAACCGTCTCGCGATGCACGGTTGCAGGCTGCGTCCTCCACACATTAATTCAGGTCAACTCGGCGAGAAAATGAAAAGGGGTACATTAGAATGTTGCCAGCTGTTTAAACAGCCAAGGCATCAAGCCCTGGCGGTTGTGAGCTGAACTGTTCCAGATTCCGTCATTGCGTTCCTCACAACTTAGTACACCTGACCACGCGAAGAACTTAAATAACAATACTGGATGTATACTGAGAGCAGGAAATATATCACTTCGTTATTGTCGACCCAGCTTGATGCATCTTTTGTGTTTGTACTTGTACTAGAATATTACTGCGATAGCAATTATATTCTGAAAGCGCGCGAGGGACGCGCGCTTTCACGAAGAGCGAACGCACGGCGGAGAGCAAACGCGGTGTCTGCCGTCGTGCGAAAGGCCTTGGGGGGGATGTGAGAGAGGGAGGGGAGGCGACGTTTAGCTGCGGCACCAAATGCGTATCTTGCGACCGGGCGCAAGGGGAACTGGCGGCTCAATCTCCCACGCGAGAGGAGGAAAGCCAGAAGGCAGCGCGGAAGGGAGAGGTGCGGCTTCTAGTCTGTCACCAACCGCGTACTTGTACTTTGCGCGACTGCGGGCTGTCAGGCGCACCGTATCTTGCAAGCAATCTCCACACGGCTCTTACCTTTGTATGCGCTGTGCTTTCGCCGCTCAGTTTCCGTTGAAGCGTTAGACTACACGAACCTTCGTCGTCGCTGCTGCCGCGCTTGCTCACGCCAGCGTTTTGACAGCGGTTGTCTGCGGTCATCGAGTGTGATCTATTCATGTTTGCTTGTGCGCGCTGGCAGCATGCTTGTTAATTCAGTTAGTAAGCGAATGTGTCCAAGTTTATGCAGCCGATAAAACTGCTATCCTTACTCCGTAAAGCTCTCTACTAATTTGCTATCGCAATTGATGCTTCGCCTTTCAGGCTAAACGGCGACTTTTTTGCTCAGGAGGCACCAATGTACAAACCCTGTCGGCATGTGCGTTATGGGGTCTGTGATATTCTGATTGATTGATGGTATATTCGCATTGATATTCATTGCACGAAAATACCAGTTTGAAGAGAAGAAAAGCTCATTGTATTTCCGTTCTGTAATCATTAACATGAACGCGTATATACCTACTCGCCTTAGTTGCCACCTCAGGTAAGCTGCTAGTACGAATATGCCAGTTGAGAGACGAGCGTTCTCGCTTGAGGTGCCTGGCGTGCACGGCTTCCGGCCTGCGCGCTTTTTTTCCCGCGCATACTCACGATGGGCAAGTCCTGCTCGTAGTCCAGATAGTCCGGGCTGGATGCAGGCTCCGTCGTACCCGGCGAGTGGTCGCCCGCCGGGTCGCGGTGCTTGCGACGACGCTTGCGTCCTCTGCACACGAGGCACAACCACATGCAAAAGGAGCCTCGCACGATGACCACAGCACTTGCGTTACATCATTTTTCGAAACTCCCCAGTAAGCCCCGTGTTTCAAAAGCCGGACACAGTGGCAAACAGCAGAGGGAGCTCAGCTGAGTGTAGCATCACCTATAAACATTAAAACTAAATATAAGACGCCGTTTTCTCACCACAACAACAATACGAAACATTGACACGTACTCTAAGCAAAAGCGAACTGTATTCTCAATCAGCACCGTTTTTATAGTCCGATTGTTGTTTTTTATTATTTCAAGTACTCTTTAGTAGGCAATGAGTGGTTACGAGGTTGATTTTGTAGCTCACAGTATTGAGGACAGAGTCAGAAACATAGATGATAAGAAATGGGCAGCTAGGGTGCAGAAACATCCGTACCTCAAAAGTGTAGGCACGTAATGGAGGAAAAGGTAAACAGAACTGGCAACCAAGTACTGGTAGTTGGACGGGAAACTTGGCCATTCAGAGTCATGAAAAAGACAAAAACGAAGATGGCAAATTGGATTCAAAGGAATGTAGCAAAGAAAAAAGTTCATCCGGCTTTACAAGGGCGGTAGACAAGAAATCCTGAACGAAAATTTGTGGAACACAAAGGGAGACACAAGCTGGCTGCATGATCACTAAGGCGTACAGGAGATAATGTTACAATAAATTGGGAGACGAAGATAGCCCAGCTAAAGTTTCAGCAAATGTCCACCTCTCAAGAGCACCGGGGTTCTCAGAGTTGATATATGAGCGTGAATTTGGAATCACTTGAAGGCGGCAAGAGCCGATTGTAATGTTGGAGCAAAGAAAGCAGGGAAGATATGGGAATGGGATCGTGATATGTGTAGGTAACTTAACAAGATAAAGCAGGAATAGGGCAAAAATTCTGGACTACCGTATTGCGAGCACAGTAAGTATTGCGCACATGTTATCGGTCGCTATCTGTCGTCACCCAAATTTGAGCGTAATGCATTATCGATAATTATCGTCATCATTATCACCGGAGTTTGAGACTGGCGTTTCAGGATTGGTGTAATTGAACAATACCGACGAGAAGCTGTGCAAATACGTGGTACTTTGACATGAGTTACCGATGCGCGTTATTGCTCGCACTAACAAACATTGGGAACATTCTTTTTGACCGTTTCAAGATTTATATTTACGCTTGATTTGTCTATGCCTTTAACTTCAAAGGGACATTGAAGAGAAGCACTCAATCAGCTTACACTGGCTATCGAATTGCTGTTTCGAAACTGCATTTTAATTTGTTCAGGAAAAATAAAAAGAAAGCAAAGCTCACTAGTAGTAGAAAAAAAGAGGAGCCTATATTTTGCGTATGTGAAATTTCCGTCTAAATGGCAGCGTGAGTACGCCACTGGGAATTCACGTGTTCTTGTCTTCTCTCGCATTCCGGTGTTTTCAGCGCAGGAAAACTACACAATGGAGGCTTCGGGAGTGTTTTACTCTTTGGTTCTTTATAAACGGAATGTATTCCTTTTTCTTAAATAATAAACTAGACAGGAAGTCAACTGACTTTAAAATCAGCGAGCAGAACAACGTAAACCGATGGTTCTTAAGTGTCCTTTCTTTTTCCCGCATGTGTCATATTTTTTGGGGTTGTGAAAAGTTCTGGTCCTCAAAGGCCCAGGTATAGACGGCAAGGTACCGCAGCTGCAACTGATTAGGTACCAGAGGCTTGTTTTTCCAAGCTCATGTATTTCCGTAATATACCTGCTCTTTATTTGCTGTCAAGATAACTAAAAAAAAAAAAGGAAAGAAAGACGCAGTTCGGGGCAATCCTAAGCTTATAGCGGGTACAATGACTATACAACGTAAGCTGTAGTGCCTAAAGACGAGGTGATATATCGTTAATAATTCAGTTAGAAAGAGAAACTTGCATCAGGAAGCTGCACAGTTGGCGGCGAGAGAGAGCTTCGAAGGAACTTGAACTAAGTGGCGTTCAATACTGTGCGGGATGATTTAGTTATACGAGAACGCGTTACTTCTCATCCGTATCGCATCACGGCCGCCCTGGAGGGTGTCTGGCATCAGAACACCGTAGCCTCGGAGCCACCGCAATACGGGTTAAAAACCTGAGACACGAAATCTTAAAATGCAAGCTAGATATCCATTAGCGTTTCTCGTCACTTGCAAGATTGCCGAACTTCCCCACATACCTTGGACTCTGGTGCAGCCGAAGAACGCACGCGTCTTCCTCATATATAAGAAATGACGAGCGTAGACAGATGTCTTGCGAACAATGGAGAGCATGCTTTATTACGCTTCATTTACAAGCTGAGTGGCTTTTGATGTCGAGGATGGCCTGGCAGGTGCCACGCCTACGCACGCGCTTCATTCACTACGAGCAAGTCGGGAACGTGGGAGTTGTAAAAACTCCCACACGTACCTCAGGCATGGGAAAGGGGTGGAGGAGGGGGGGGGGGTTATTGCGTTGCAGGTTTGCGAACGGGTAATCTCGAAGCGGCGGCGGATTCAATATCTTACATGTATGGTTCAGTGCGTGGATGAACGGCGAACCGAGAAAGGGGAATCCGCCGCGCGCGTCGAGTTGGTGGTGCGAAACGGGCAGTACAAAACACGAATCGTAAAAAAAAAATTAAATTATGGGGTTTTACGTGCCAAAACCAGTACTGATTATGAGGCACGCCGTAGTGGGGGACTCCGGAAATTTGGACCACCTGGGGTTCTTTAACGTGCACCTAAATCTAAGTACACGTTTTCGCATTTCGCCCCCATCGAAAAAACACGAATCCTAAAGTCTGAATCAACGCGTAAAGTTGGAGAGCGCCATGCACTATTAAAATGGTGTAGAGGGACTCTTACAATTAGAGTGGCAGAGCAGGCTTTCGCCCTAAAGAGTAAGCGTACTCCATCGTGAGGTAGATGTACTTTTGCCTGTAGACCGCACTCACTTGTCCTTTGAGTGAGCTACACTTGTTGATTATCTTAAATTCCAGCCGCTGGTAATTACTGAGTACAGTTTGGGGATACGTGCCAGTGTTGCTTGCGCGAACACGTGGCTGCTCCTGTGCCCGAGCGTTGTTTTTTCATATGTGTATTTTGCCATGGCCAAACGCGAATTGGCTTTCCGAACACCACGACCACTACTCTAATTTGTACCAACCCTAATCCACCTTAGTCCACTTGAATCCACCATAATTCACCTTAATCCACCTTACTCTATTTGTACCATACTTCTTTCACCTTAATCCACCTCATTCCACATTAATCCACCTTGCTCTGGTTTGTACAAACCTTAATCCACCTTAATCCACGCTGATGATGATTTTGTTAGCACTTCTGAAAGGACAACGCCGGCTTCTCTGCCTCATGGGACATACGCCTTCGCATTAATAAACTTTTAGTTGAGAGTCAGCGCGTGCGCTGTGATCCTCTTTTCTACGTACTCGTCTCTTTAACTATGCTGCTCGTCAAATCGTGCCCAGCATTCCGCGTGCTTTAATTTGCGAATCACGCCCGCATAAATACAGAGACGCGGCGCAACTCACAGAGGCGATCCGAATTTGTTGAGGAACTTGTGCCGGTGCGAAGACGATGGCTGGGACCAGCGTTCGTTGAACGAGGCCCTCTCGGCGTTCGTGTAGAGTACGCCGCCCGTCGACTTGCCGGCTGGACGGCTCATCGTAGGGACGCGTGGTCCCACGCTGATTGCCGCTCCCCGCGGCACAGCCTTCTTCCTCTTCCTCTTCGTGCCTCAAGACGAACAGATGATGATGACGATGATGATGATGATGACGATGATGATGCCTCAATCAATGGCACAAACCACTGTGGGGGATAGGCCACGAACCGGGTGGTATTGTGATCGAAATTTAAGATAAATTAGTTTAGAAATAAATGAGTAATAAATATTAAAGGAAAATAAGTGAATAATTGAAGATGGGAAACGAAACAATAATAAAAGAACTAAGTAGTCTATAATAAGTTAGTCAGCCTTGCCTAGATAGGACTAGTAATATGAATTTAATAATAAAATACATACAGTAAAGGATAGACGTAAATTTTGAATAATCATATTAATAATAATATAATTATGATTTTGTGACATTAATTTCTGAATTTGTTAAATCTATAATTTATTGAAGGATAAATAAATCAATGGTGGAAAATGGGAATAATTAATGAGGCAATCTTTTTGTATCACAAAGAAAATTATAAATGGATCGGCAAACATTCCCGTGGTCATATCCTAACACCGTGACTCCAAGTGAGAGTATAACTGAACTGCTTAATGGCAGTCCTAGATTGCGAAGTGGGATTTCCAAACATCGTTGTCGATGATTAGAAAACCTCCGACACGATAATAAAAAGTGATCGATGGATTCTGGTTCATTGCAGAGGTAGCATAATGGGGATGCCGCCAGACCACACCTGTGTAAATAAAAATTTAGTTGTGGAATACGGCAACGCAGCCTTGTAAATGTTACTTCGAATTGCCGGTTAGGACACCACTGTCGGTTCCAAGAATAATTTAGATGCATAAAATCTGTAGATTTTGCTAATGCGAGGCTTTTCTTGTCTTCGGTCAAAGAAAACTGCCTATATCTGGCTGCAGTGATATGCGCAGTTGCCGGCAGCACAGATATCGCCGGACCTTTTAAAGAAGCTCGTGCTAAAGAATCAGCTATTTCATTAAGTTGGATGTCTCGGTGGCCTGGTACCCATACTAAATGAACTAACGTTAAGTGGGGTGGAGCTAATGTGTAAAACGTGTTCAAATCTGTCGAATTTGTAGGCGCGTTAAGCGCGCTGCATACAGAAAGGGAATCTGTAACTATAACAACTTTTGTAACATTTAGCGGTAACTTTCGCAATGCAAGAACTATTGCCGGAAGTTCGGCCTGAAAAACTGATGTGTAATCTGGCAGGCGAAGTGAAAAAGACCAATCGAGGGATGGTGAGTAAATTCCTACGCCTGCAGAGTAGCCTTATGATGGACTCTCCTTGTGGTAGTGGCACTGGCACGTACCTATTTTCGGACATTGGCCGAAAACCGGGTAGTTCAAGTATAAGAAATCACAGTGCATTTAAATAACAAAAAAGTGAAGGAGAAGAGTATACGGACGTTAGTGTCGAAAGAAAAAATGCAGACCCACGCACTGTGGGAATCAATGTTGTGCCAGTCATTTTGCTGGCAGCTGGTAATCCAGCAACGTTTTTGTGTCCGCCAGGCTAATGTGTCTGCGTTACGCCTGCGTGTGCATAACGGCAGAAGTAAGAAGGCGATTTATAATGATCTACGGCATGAGATAGAGAGAGAGACAGAACTTTATTTGCTGGGGCACGGAAAAAGGTGGATCTCCGCGGTGGGTGGGGCCTCAGCGGCGGTGGCAACACTTTCGGCTCTGGCGATCAGAGTTCGCTGATCCGCCAATGCCGAGATGGTCCGAGTTGGTCTTTTAACACGAAAGTGTTTTATGCCGGGGTCCACCAAGACTTCACTGACGTATTTCCGTCACGGAAATACGTCAGCTTACAATGTACACGAACATAATACAAAGAAAGAAACCAGAAGAAAAAGTTCCACAAACATGCAAAATTTGAAAATCGAACCCACGACCTCTCGGTCCGCGACGATAGATCGCCGAGCGTTTAACCCATTGCGCCACAAACGCATTTGCAGAGAGCTACACAGACGCGCCTTATATATCTAACACTCCTCCGTGTACCCGCGCTCTTGCTCGGGGCGGTGCCGCCGCCTACGAGCAGAAAAGAGAAGTACTGCATTATGACACTAACGCGCACCGACAGTGAACGCTTCGGTGGTCTCAGCACTACGACGCCTCGATGCCAGCATTCGAAGGGACGCTGGCATCAAGAAGCACTACCAACGCCACCTAGGTGGCGTTCACCGTACTCAGCACAGCGGAGCGTGGCCTCCGCAATTAGCTCTGAAAATGTTTCTGAAGTTGATCGCGGAGGCTGCAATTACGACGCGCTGTACGCGCTGATTTGACTCGGTGACGATTCAGTTACGTGCTTTGTCTTGCGCGTTGTATTAGTGTGTAAGTTACGTGCTTCGGGTTTCGCGTTGTGCTAGCGTGTGCAGCGTAGTGCAGCTTCCATATGCACGACGGTTGCTCATGGTCATCGACGTTGGTAGTCGTGATGGAGGAGACGTGCCACCAGGCGTCAGCGTGGGTGCATCAACGCCTAAGGGCGCTTTAGCCACAAAAAACCAATAGACATTATATATCAATGTGCAATAAACATTACACTACTTCTATGAAGACACGTTTCACTTTCGTGTTCTATACCGATTCCTATATAAGAGGGATCAACCACATTTTTTCCTTGATTCGTGGGATTTGCAGTGCCTGTCATTCCTGTCAGTTGGATGGCGTATACTGATATAATCTCGTTAGATACGGCCCTTGGCTATTGAGTGTAGCTGCTTTCAAAGTTATGATCATCGAAGGACCAAGCTCGTGTGTGAAACAACACATTTAAAAGCACGTTTCGGTGAATGAAAGCGTATTACAAGTGAAAAGATCACCGCATCAATGGCCGATTTCACAGAGCGTTCCGTTCGTGAGAATTGCAGGTTGTAGGATCTCGGCCTCTCATGTTAATTATAGATTCGCTATTAATATAGACAGAAGTCTGTTCTTAAGTACAGATGTATTTTAGATGGAAACTACACAGCGGACAGTGAGTAACGCTGAAAAAGAGTAGGAGTCTCGCCCGAAAGGCTAAGCATCGATTGTGATAGCAAATAAGGAGACAGCTGTAGTAGGGATAGTAGTTTTATCCACTATATAAACTTGCAAACATTCTTTTTAAAAGAAACAGGGTTCATTGAAAAACTATAAAATGTGCGAACTGATGCGTTTCTTTTTCTTTTCTTTTTTTATCTTCTCTTGTTTTCTAATATGTTCTGACCTTACCCCATCCCTCTGTGCAGAGTATCCAACCGGAAACTTAACATGGTTAAACTCTCTGCCTTTCACCTCTTATTTTCCTTCCTTCCTTCTTGATGGTCAGCACCATCTCCCACTGCTCGTGCGTTGCGTTTCGGTTAGGGTAGTTATTAGTGATTTTTTGACATGCCCATGTGTTATCGTAGAGGGTAGCTCGCTCTGTACAGAAAGGACAAAGGCTTTGCTAAAGGGTGGGGTACATCGCGTGGAGGAGCGTGAGGTGAGGATAGGTGTTGGTCTGGAGTTGCCTCCAGGGCGTGGCTTCAGCTCGGGACATCATTTAAGTTCAACTTTTCAGTTGAACTTGAATGATGCGAGACAGGAGCCTGCCATCGTAAAGTGCCTGAGACGCATCAAGGAAAGCCTCACATTAAAATCAAAACACAAATCGAACTGAATTTAGCAAAAGGGAAATACGTGGCACGAACGTGAACGGAAGTATTGAGCGGCTGAGAAAACATTCCCGTCGCTGTGGCCGAAAGTCGGGGCACTTTAGAACAACCCAACAGGAACTGGTTAATCAAGAATTCAGAACAGGGGTGTTATACATGATGCCCCTAGTTTCTCGCTCGCCTGAGTTCGCTCGATTCCAGGCAGTATTTCGTAAACGGAAATACCTTATACGGACAAGCTATTGAACTCTCTAAAACACTTAAGTGCCCTTTGACTCTGTAAAGAAGGACAACCAGTGAAGCTGTTATGTGTTCTTATAAAAAGACGATATATATATATATATATATATATATATATATATATATATATATATATATATATATATATATATATGCAATTCCAGCATCACGAAAAAGACACCTTAATCCAACTTAATCGTCCTTCATCCACATTAATCGACCTTAATCCACATTAATCAATCATCATCATCATCATCGGCCTATATTTATGTCCACTGCAGGACGACAGCCTCTCCCTGTGATACCCAATTAACCCTGTCTTGCGCTAGCTCATTCGAACTTGCACCTGCAAATTTCCTTACTTCATCATCCCACCTAGTTTTCTGCCGTCCTCGACTGCGCTTCCCTTCTCTTGGTATCCATTCTGTAACTCTATTGGTCCACCGGTTATCCATCCTACGCATTACATGTCCTGGCCAGCTTCATTCCCCCCCCTTAATGTCAACTAGAATATCGGCAATCTCCGTTTGTTCTCTGATCCACGCCGCTCTCTTCCTGTCTCTTAACGTTGGGCCTAACACTTTTCGTTCCATCACTCTTAGTGCGGTCCTTAAATTGTTCTCGAGCTTCTTTGTTAACCTCCACGTTTCTGCCCCATATGTTAGTACCGGTAGAATGCAATGATTGTACACTTTTCTTTTCAACGACAGTGGTAAGCTCCAGTCAGGATTTGGCGATGCCTGCAGTATGCACTCCAACCCAATTTTATTCTTGTGCAAATTTCTTTCTCATGATCAGAGTCCCCTGTGAGTAATCGACCTAGATAAACGGACTCCTTTACAGACTCTAGAGGCTCACTGGCGATCCTGAATTCTTGTTCCCTTGTCAGTCAAATTAACATTATCTTTGTCTTCTGCATAATCATGTTCACCCCACTCTTCCACTTTCTCGGTTGAGGTCCTCAATTATTTGCTGTAATTAATCCCGATTGTTGCTGAATAGGACATTGTCATCTCCAAACCGAAGGTTGCTGAGATATTCGCCGTTGATCCTCACTCCTAAGCCTTCCCAGTCTAAGAGCTTGAATATTTCTTCTACGCATGCAGTGAATACACTGTATAAGCATTGGAAATATTGTGTCTCCTTGCCTGACCCCTTTCTTGATAGGTATTTTACTACTTTTCTTCTGGAGAACCAAGGTTGCTGTGCAATCCTTGTAGATATTTGCAAAGATATTCACGTATGCCTCCTGTACTCCTTGATTACGCAGTGCCTCTATGACTGCTGGTATCTCTACTGAATCAAATGCTTTTTTCATAATCTATGAAAGCCATATAGAGAGGTTGATTGTACTCCGCAGATTTCTCTATTACCTGATTGATGACAGGGACATGATCCATCGTAGAATATCCCTTCCTGAAGCCAGCCTGTTCTCTTAGCTGGCTTCTGGTTGATTAAAGTATTGGCCTGATTCTATTGAAAATTATCTTGGTTAATATTTTATAGAATGCTGAAAGAAAGCTAATTGGTCTGTAATTCTTCAATTCTTTAACGGATCCCTTCTTATGGATTAGTATAATGTTGGCGTTCTTCCAGCTCTCTGGTGCACTTGAAGTTGTGAGGCATTGCGTATAAAGGGCCGCAAACTTTTCAAGCATGATATCTGCTCCATCTTTGATTAAATCGACGGTTATTCCATCTTCTCCAGCAACTTTTGATCTGGTAATGTCTTTCAAGGCCCTTCTAACTTCGTCGCTAGTTATAGAAGGAGCCTCTGTATCCTGTTCATCACTACTTTGAATGAACGTAGCTTGGCTGCTCTCTGATCTGTACAGGTCAGTATAGAATTCTTCCGCTGCTTTTACTATGTCATCGAAATTGGTGATGATACTACCCTGCTTATCTTTCTGTGCGTACATTTTCCTATGCCAAGTTTTCTTCTCACTGATTTCATGCTGCGTCTATATTTTGCTGCTTCCTCAATCTTTGACACGTTATAATTTCGGATGTCCCTTACTTTTTTCTTGTTGATCAGTTTCGACAGTTCAACGAATTCTATCTGATCTCTCGAGTTTGATACTTTTAAGTTTTGCCGTTTCTTTATTAGGTCCTTTGTCACTTGGGAGTGCTTGTTACTTGGGAGAACTTACCTACTGGTTGCCTTGGTGCCTTACCTCCTACTTAAATTGCTCCTTCTGATATCAGCCTAGTTGCGGTTTCATTAATTACCTCTATGTTGTGTTTATCTTCCTGTTCTAAGGCTGCATACTTGTTTGCGAGAACCAGCCTGAATTGGTCTGCTTTTACCCTTACTGCATCTAGGTTGGCCTGTTTCTTAATTAATTTTATTCTTTCTTTCTTCAAATTGAGGGAAATCCCAGACCTTACTAACCTGTGGTCCCCGCACTTTACCCTCCCTAACACTTCTACAATCTGAACTATGCTTGGATCGGCAGAGAGTATGAATTCTATTTCATTCCTTGTTTCTCCATTAGGGCTTTTCCAGGTCCACTTCCTGTTGATGCGCTTCCTGAAGAAAGTATTCATTATTCGGAGTCTATTCCTTTCGGCAAATTCGACCAACATCTCTCCTCTAGTGTTCCTAGAGCCGATGCCGTAGTTACAGATTGCTTGCTCACCAGCCTGCTTTTTCCCTACTTTGGCATTGAAGTCTCCCATGACTACAGTATACTGCGTTTTCACCTTTCTCATTGCTAATTCAACATCTTCATAAAACTGTTCTATTTCTTCATCGTCGTGACTGGAGGTTGGGGCGTAGGCTTGTACTATACGTTCATTCTATACCTACTGTTCAGCTTGATTACGACGACTGCTACCCTCTCTTTAATGCTGTAAAATTCATCAATATTACCCGCTATGTGCTTATGAATTAGAAATCCTACCCCGAATTCTCTCTTATCTGGAAGACCTCTGCAGTAGAAGATGTGGCCGTTAGCACTGTATAAGCCTGATCAGTTCTTCTAAACTCAGTAAGGCCAATAATATCCCAGGCAATGCATGATAATTCCTCAAATAGCCCTGCTAAGCTAGCCTCACTCGAAAGGGTTTGCGTGTTGAACGTTGCCAGGTTCAGTTTCCAGTGGCGGCCTGTCCGGACATAGATATTCTTAGCACCCTCTGCCGCGCTGCAGGTCTGACCACCGCCTTGGTCAGGTGCTCCACAGCCGGTGGAGACTGAAGGCCATGGATTATTTGTAGAGTCATGAGAGGTAGCGGCCGAATACTGCATCAGGGAGGCCAATTCATGTTCTGGGGAGGGAGTGACTTTGTTGAAGCTTAGTGGGCCTAGGAATTTTGCTGCTCCTGGGCTAGTGTAGCCCCACTAGCTCTCGGCTATGTATTTTTTTGGCCGGTGTCAACGCCACTCCATGCCTGAAGATGTAGTGCATTGGAGGAGGATTCGAACTTACGACCTTCAAATTAGACGCCGGGTGTTCTACCTCTGCTCCACGCCACCACCACCCTAATCAACCCCAATCCTCCTTAATACACGTTAATCCACCTTAGTCAACCTTAATCGACCTTAATGCACCCTAATCCACCTTAACCAGCCCTAATCTTCCTTAACCCACCTTAATATACCTTAGTCCAGCTTAATCGACTCTAGTCCTCCTTAATCCACCTTAGTCGACATTTATTTATTTATTTATTTATTTATTTATTTATTTATTTATTTATTTATTTATTTATTTATTTATTTATTTATTTATTTATTTATTTATTTATTTATTTATTTATTAGTACCTCAAATACCCCTTTCGGGGGTTTTACATGAGGGGTGGATGCACATAGTAGGTTACATTTTCGATGAATGCCTTGAACGATGAATGACTGGAGTGGTGCATCGCTTCGGCAGGTAGATGATTCCAGTATTTCGCTGTCTGAACGAAGAAAGAGTTAAGATGAGCGGCGGTGCGAGCTGGAGGGGGATAAAGTCTTTGAATGGCTAGGACGGGATCAAGCTCGATGCGCAGGTATGATGTCGGTCTGGTGAGGCAACGAGTGATAAAACTTGTAAAAGAGACATAGCCTTGGTGTTTTGCTGTGGTGCTCGATGGTTGGAAGGTTCCGAAATGACTTAAGTTTAGTGACACTAGTGTGGTAAGAGTAGTCGGAGTGAATGAACCTTGCAGCGTGATTCTGTATGGATTCTAGTGCTGTTGCCAAGTTAGATTGGTATGGGTCCCACACTGAGAATGCGTATTCCAGTTTGGGTCGGACAAATGTTAAATATGCTAGTAGGTTTACTGAAGGGGGAATAAGACGAAGATTACGGCGCTGGTAACACAGAACCCGATTGGCATCATTGCTAATGTTGCAAATGTGTGAAGACCAACCGAGGTTACTGGACAGGTTAACACCTAAGTACTTATAAGAATTGGCGGCACATATTTCCGCACCAGCGATAACGTATTTAGCTGAAATAAATGATTGGCGGTGGTGGAAAGTAAGTAACGACGTTTTCTTGACGTTGAGAGACATTAGCCAGTTATTACACCAGGTTTCAATGATGTTAAGGTCGGACTGGAGAGAACGAGAATCAGCGTCGTTAGTAATAGGACGACAGATTACGCAATCATCAGCGCAAAAACGAATTTTCGACGAACAACCTCTCGGTAAGTCGTTAATGTATATTAAGAAGAGTAGTGGTCCTGGGACAGTGCCTTGCGGCGCACCGGAGATAGCGGGTGATAGATTAGACGAGCATTGGTTAGCGAAAACGAACTGTTGACGGTTAGTCAGAAAGTTGCATACCCATTGGAGAACAAAAGGGTTAAGATTTAGACGCGATAGCTTTAGGAAGAATCGTTGATGAGGAACCTTATCGAATGCCTTTTGGAAATCTAGAAAGAGGGCATCTATAGGTACGTTTTGATCAAGATGTGAGCTTATGTCATTAACGAAGAGAGCTAGTTGAGTCTCGCAAGACATGCCTTTCTGAAAGCCGTGTCGAAATCAGGATTGAAAAAATTAGCTGATGCTAGAAACTTTACAATATGAGAATAGATTGTGTGCTCCATTAGTTTGGAACAAGCAGTGGTGAGGGAAATTTGGACGGCAGTTGTGGCACGATAACGATGATCCTTTTTTTGGCACTGGAATTATCTTACCTATCCAATCATTACCATCTGACACCCCTCCAGATGGTAATGATTGCTGAAATATAAGACACAAAATTACACTAGAGATCTGCGCAGTGTTCTTAAGCATTTTGGAATTGATTCCATCGAAGCCGGCCGACGATGTTAATTTGAGGGATTCTATTAGCTTGGGGATGCCG
Organism: Dermacentor silvarum; assembly: GCF_013339745.2. NCBI lineage: Eukaryota > Metazoa > Arthropoda > Arachnida > Ixodida > Ixodidae > Dermacentor > Dermacentor silvarum. The sequence goes on along the minus strand of NC_051164.1, from coordinate 49,463,777 downwards.
TATGCGTCAAGTGTTATGTCTGGCATGGTTGGGTGGTTGAGGCAAGGTCAGTCTGGGAGGTCAGTGTTAGGTTCAGAACTGAAAACGGAAGCGAAGACAGAGTTTAGTACTTCATATGCTTTATGGTCAGGAACACGGTTATTGTCGTCATCATACAATAATAATAGTTTATAGTTATTTGGGTTAATGTATTTCCAGAATTGTTTGGGATTGTTTTGCAGCATGCTAGGGAGCGTTATTGGTGAGATAAAGGTTCGTTTCGCTGTTGCGGCCGAAGAATCAAATGCCTTTTCATTGGCGCGATATTTTTCCCAAGCAGGAGCGATGTTGGAATGTTTGGCTGTGCGAAATGATCTTTTCTTTTTATTGTTTCGTCGTTTTAATGAGTTGTTGAACCATGGGGACGAAGGTCGCTCGGTTAAGGTGATAGTTGGTATGTAAGTCTCAGCCAGTTCGAGCATTTTATTTTTAAAAAGCGTCCAGTTGCTGTCAACTGTGCACTTCGGGAAATCTATAATATACCAGCTGTAAAACTCGGTTTCTTCATTAGAGAGGTTTAGCTTGTCCGGTAATCGGGTAAACGCGAGCGGACCGGGCGTTGGGGCGTTTTTCCGGAACCGTAAACGTGAGCGGCCTGTATGGTGCTATCACCTGGTGGAACAGAAATCAAACCGACAAAAAAAAAAGCTACTGTTGCAGTAACCAAGTGTATTCTACTTCGCCGCTGGTGTAAATGTTTGACAGTGGCGTAATCGTGTTGCCGCCGAAAATTTACACCAGCAGAGAAGTAGAATGCACATGGTTACTGCAATATTAGCTGTTTTTTGTCTGTTGGATTTCTGCGCCACCAGGTGGCAGCACCATACAGGCCGCTCACGTTCACGGTTCCGGCAAAACGCCCCAACGCCCGATCCGCCCGCGTTTACCCGATTACCGGACAAGCTAAACCTCTCTATTGTTAATACTGACGTAATCACCTTTATCGTAAAGTGTTATTTTCTTTTCTTTTTTTTTGCTCTCAGGTAGTTGACAAGATAATTCTGGATGCAGTAACGAGGGATCACTTAGTTCCGTTAGATGTGTTATGGAAGAAACACTGTCGGGATCGGATGTTAAGATAAGGTCAATTATGTTAGAACACTGTTCGTTTTTTCGCGTTGGGTTGGATACTAGCTGCGTCAGACCAAAGGTGAGGCATGTGTTAAGGAAATTACTTTCGAAGTTATTTTTAGACAGAGTTATGGCTGGTTCAGACCATCTTATACCGGGAAGGTTAAGAGTAGTTGCGCATGACTGAATGACGCCGTGACAGATTGCATTGCCTCGTGGAAGTGAATAGTGAAGGAAGCATCTGCGTCGGGGGGTCGATAGCATAGACCGATAAGAATTTGTTAGTATGAATTCAACTGTACAAAATTAATAAAATTTCTAGAGATGAAGTGATATCAACAACCGAGCAACATAGGCTGCGATGGGCAGCTATCAGGACACCTCCTCCGCGTTTGCCTATACGATCCCGCCTGATAATATCAAAATATTGGAGGAATAAGCTAAGTTCTGTGTTATCGACGGGTGAATTCAGCCATGTTTCTGTTAGTACTAGGAGCTTACAGTCTGAAGAATCAATGAGGCTACAAAGTGTTTCGCGCTTGGGCAGCAAGCTTCTTATGTTAGTATAAATAAATGATACAGGGATGCTATTTGGCATTGCAGTAGAGCGCGATGGTGGCTATTAAGTTGATATGACTCTGTTCGCAGCCTTATCGTACTTGTAAGCTCTGTTTTCCATGATTAGTTTATCATACCGAAGTTTAAAAGGTTTCTGCTGGCACTTGCCGAACTCGATTAGTTGTTTACGTGCATGCCGAGTGTTAGATGAGTAGTCTTCTGATATGCTATGGTTGGACCCTCTTAGTTGTTTATCATTTGAAAGAATATTTTGTTTCACTTTGAAATGTGCTAATTTGACAATTATAGGGCTATTTCTATTAGTGTTGTATTTGCCCATTCTGTGGGCACGCTCGATATCTAAGGGGCCTAACTTGATAATGAGTTTAGAATTGCAAAGTTCAGCAATCTTGCTTTCCGATTCTTGCCATGTTTCCCGCTCACTGTCAGCTACGCCAAAAAGCATAAGGTTAGACCGCCGAGCCCGATCTTCTGAATCATTAAGTCGCGATGATATGTCGGAAATGGCTTTTGTGTTCTTATCCACAACTATCTTGACGCAACTAACCTCGGCCTTCAGTGCAGTTACGGAGGAAGCATCGTCTTCAATTTTTGTCAGTCGCATCTTTATGTCGTCAAATATTTTCTCGTTCTGCGATAGTTTGGCTCGGATTGATTTCATTTCGTTTAAGAGAGACGCCTGACCTGACCTTATCTCCTCCAATGCTGCAATTATGTCTCAGGATGCCTGCGTTGAACTGGAACGGGTGCTGGGCCGGGATTCGATTCTACGTCGCCAGAAAGTGCGAGAAGTTGTAGGACGATAGACGTGCAGTCGCGAACAATGGTAATGCAGTAGCCTGGGCTTGGCAGCGCTATAGCAAAGCGGAATAGCGGGAACGACGTGCATACATATTGCAATGATTTGTTACCTGTAAGGCTAAAAAGGCGTCGGACGTCAGTGAACCGCATTGTCGTAGTGCCACCAAGCGCACTGATGAGAGCGAGGGGGTGACCTGTTTTATGCGTGAAGGTTGATGTCTGTACCGATGCGTCGACTGATATACGGCAGCATGAAGGTGATAAATGCGGTAGATTTCCGGTCGAGGGCGGTTCGGCGCAGCTGTAGTCGTCGCTTGTTTCGGTTTCGGGGCACTGGAGGGTAGACGAAGTTGGCCCGGCTGTAGCGCTAGCGCATTGAAGGTAGGGCGAACCTACACCTCTAGCGACGGCATACGGCAGGCTGTAGACGTGAGGCGGTATGTAGCGGTGGTCAGTACTGGTATTTCCTGGCACACGATACAGCAGGCTCCGCCGGGCAGGTGTACCCCGTAAGCCAACACACCGTAAGGCGGGCGTGCCCTCAGACTACGATGGTGGCTCCTGGAGCACAGCAGGTGCCAACGGGAAAGCAGAAAACTGTGAGCACCTGTAAGGCGAAAAGGCGTCGGACGTCAGTGAACCGCATTGTCGTAGTGCCACCAAGCCCACCATCACGCTTAGTCCATCCTAATCCTCCTTTATCCTCCTTCGTCCACCTTAATTGGTGGATTGGTGAGTAGGCTGTGACGTAAGGGTCATCTATCACTGGTTTTGACACTTATGCTAAGGAACCTACTTACATAGGCTACTGTGGGTTCCATTTTGTCGACGCGACTTTTTTTCTACACAGCCTGTCGACGCCCGCACTTTTGGTCAGAACCTAGCCATACACAGTTTCACTGTAAAATGTTGAGATTTAGTTCGTATGTCAACATGAGCTCACCCTGCGCACGCTGATTCGCCGTTTCAAACACAGAGGACAGGGACAGGTTACGCGCCAGCGCCGCTTATTGTTACAAACGCTTTATCGCAATACCGTGACAACTCCGGCGCGGCGCGGCTGAGCGCGGCCGCGCGGGCGCTATCTCGAAAGCCATCTGCGGTGGGTGCAGAGTGTAGGCGCGCCGAGGCAACACCACTTAGACACAAGGCCTGTTCATTCTGATCCATGACGTCACGCTTATTGGCCCGAAATCTCCATTGCCAAGGCTGGCGTGACGACAGCGATGACGTCAAAATCAATGTCGTTTACTCGTGAGCATCCCCATTAGATTCTATGGCAGTCGGGCCAGGTAGCATCACGTCATGGATCGGAGCGAACAGGCCTTGTGCTATCTAGGTGGTGTTGACCGAGGGCTGATAGCGTCGTGTGTGCTGTGCTCTCGCCGTTTAGTTCGCTTTGAAGTGAGAGTCAGTACGAAGGGCAATTTTCTCGCTGCGGCTGCTGCCGCTCTTCCTCAAGAAAGTGTTTACTCCGCGAGTGTCCACGACCATCCAGTGAGTATGTTCTTGTTTTCCTGTGCGCACGTGACTCCATGCCTGTTAATTTAGCTCGTAATCGACTGCTTATATGTTTGTACGGTCATGTTAAACTGCTATTCTTACTTCTTATAGTTGTATATTAACTTGCTATTACAATCGATGTGTCGCCTTTCAGGCGAAACTGCGGCATTCTTTTATTTAAGCGTTTTCATTTCAGCTCGCTCGCTGTATTATTTCTATCCGTAGTGTAGGGCCAAAGAGAATCGGATATGTATATCGTTTTCCAAAGGCGAACGTAAATATTAAAATAATTAGGAATGCCGAACTGAAGGAACAAATAGCCGAGCCCCTCTCCAAAACACATTACCACGAGGTCGCTTCTTATTTTACGCTAAACCGCGCACTATCGCACTGTCCGAACGTGCGAAATGCGCTGCATCCTGCTATACGTCAAGCGATGCAAACTTCTTCTTTGACCTATCATCTAGTTTCTAACGGGATTATAGAGGTATCAAATAACGTTAGTCAGCCATTTGCTGCCATATGAACTTCACGGAAACTTTACATATTTCACTTTGCTTAGAAATTGGAAATATCTGGTTTGCGATTCGGTATTCTAAGACCGTTTCCTTCGAATATTTTAGTTTTTTGTTCGTTTAGAAAACTTCGCTATTCCAACGCCCATACAAATTAGACATGACAGAGATTTACAGGATTCCAGAAACTTGACCATGAGGCCAATTATGACTTCCCTATAGTCTAGATCCCTTGAAATGCGGTTGAAACGAAACCCTTCTCTCACCAACTCAATGAAATTTGATAAGCCAGTTTTAATGATAGATGCGCCGGCTTCTTTTGTACATATCAGGCACATAAGAATAGATAAAAACAACATAAAAAGTGACGGCGTTTTTCTTCTTTTTTCTTTCTTTAAATACTCGATGTGCCAAGATTAGTACGCCAGAATAGCTTGGCAGAGCTGATGTTGGCGATCCTTCGTGCGCGTCGCAATTACTTCAGTTCGGTTTTTCCGGTCTTTTTCAGATGTTTCATACCCGTGGGAAGGGTCAGTTTAGCGACAATGTTTCCAAGCTCTTCTGCTGCGATGTCCACGGGCAGAGTGGTCATCAGTATGGGTCTACAAGATTAATTCGGTGACCTCCCACAAACTTTTCTTCCGAGGGGAGGTGGGACGACAGAAGCCGTAATGACGTGGCCCTGTTCGGCCACGCCCGCGCTGACCTCGGCAATCCCTCACACGGGACATCCGGCAGACGCCGCTCTGCCACCCTTCCACGCGGGCCCGACGAACCGGCCTTATGCGCTCGGGTGCGTTCTGTCTTTGAGATTATACTTGGTGAACCGTGCTCATTAGAGAAGCGTGAGATTACTCGTCCTTCCTGGGATGGTACAAGGGGGATGGTCCAGTGGCATGAAACAACTGTGTTCGCGAAGCTTGAAGACTTTTAGTAAGCACGCTGTGCTCATACGCATGTTTGGTTCGGTTTTATTTTTACAGCAAAGCTGTATATGGTATAGGTTCTGACCAAAAGTGCATGCGTTGACAGGGTGTGTAGAAAAAAATCGCGTCGACAAAAATGAATCCACAGCTAGGAGCCTATGTATGTAGGTTCCTTAACATAAGTGTCAAAACCACTGATGGATGACCATTACGTCGTAGTCTACCCACCAATCCACCAATTAGGGTGGAGAAGGAGGCACTCAACCATGCGTCTCGTTGCAGTCAAATGCCGTTGCTACTATAGATCTCAAGAACGGCTTCCTCTATCTCTTCTACAGCCTCACCGACAGAAGTGGTTCTTCTTTCAGTTGAAGGCGATCGAAGAACATCGCAGAAGACGTGACGTAAAGTTAGCACGACAGACACAGTGCTGGCGCTTGTCGCCGTGCATCAGAGCGAAGTATACGACGCATCCAACATTTCTTCCAAGCTTCTAGACTTCTGGAAGCAGGTAGGAAGTCTAGGGAATGCGTGCATAGACGTGCATTGCAAGACGCAGTGACGAGAAAGTTTACGCGTACAAAGGATTACCTCAGAATATTATTAAATATCGTAAAAGTGTCCGATCAAAGAGAAAAGAACTGCAGGAATGTCCTGAACTTGCCTGGCTGGCACGTACGTTGAAGGGAATCGAACAGCGCAAAAGACGAGATTTAAAGCCACGCGCTGCGTCTGTCGTCCTTACTCAAGCCACATGCTCGTTTTCTTTTTTTTTTCTTTTTTTTTCTTTTTTTTCCTTTCGATTCAACATGCATCAATCATCCCTGTTCCGCACACTCCTGTAAAGTTCTTACCGCTCACGAAGTTAGGCAATGCGCTCGATTAATTTTGGAACTCAAAACTGCAGGCGGAAATCCTCCACAGTGTATTCGTAGCCGGCTATACGCTTTACTATTAAACAACAAGCGCAACGCCAGCGTATTTCGTAAGCGTAAGCGCATATTATGTCCGAAACACATCATTGCAATATATGCCAGGAGAAACCATATCGTGTTCAAACTTTCCTTTAAAATGAATAAAGTATATACGCTGCAAAGGTTCGCGCCACAATAAGATCCAAGACGCGAACCGCCGAGTGTTGGCTTGTACATCTCCCACGCAGTCAACGCATGCGAAAGTGTACGAAAGGCAAGACCTCAACAACGCAATAAAGGAATGGCGCGTTGGCGCACCCGAACGACACCGCCCATTGTGCGTTTCTCCCGAAAGACCCTACCGCGTCGCAACGGTCGTCAACTGGCGCTAAAAGGCCTCGACGACAAGGCTAGAGCCACCGGCCGATGCTCGGACAGCATAAAGAGACGACGTTCTTTAACGGGAGTAGGATGAAGCCGTGTATTTCTTGTCGGCAGTGAACCGAGGAAAGAGCTCTCGCGGACCATCGGTCGCGATACAGTTCTGCGCGTGCTTTTTGCTGTGGAAGAGAGCCGTCGCGTTCTTCCGCCTCGCAGTTCCTGTATGGCTGTCCTCGTAAAAATCGGGCCGCCGCCGCCGCAGACCGTAAAATTCTCGCGGAGGCGGCGGTTTCTCTGCGCCGATGCTTGTGGCTTTGTGGGTCGCTCGGTTTGCGAGCCCGGAGCTAAAGCTGTGCGGCTGCGCGGTGAAAAACTCTGGCTGGTAAAGCTTTGCGCGAGGCTTGGCTTTCTTTCTCGCTTGCCTCGTTGCGATTATTACACGCTTTGCAATATATAGAACGTAAGTGGCGCGATGAATTGCGGGATAAAACTTGCTCCATTTGACGAGGCAGGTAATGGCGTTACAGTGGAGCCCCCTATCGACGACTACGGTGATACGCGATACCCCACTGAATACATTTTTTCTTAATTTGGTAGTTGTGAAAGTCCCAATTTTGAACCAAAGAAACAAAACAAAAAACAAAAGAACATGATAGGGTTGCGTCATGGGCAATCATAGGACGCAGAGCTATGTATGTATGTATGTATGTATGTATGTATGTATGTATGTATGTATGTATGTATGTATGTATGTATGTATGTATGTATGTATGTATGTATGTATGTATGTATGTATGTATGCATGTGTGCATGTATGTATGTATGTATGTATGTATGTATGTATGTATGTATGTATGTATGTATGTATGTATGTATGTATGTATGTATGTATGTATGTATGATTTATATATTTTACGCATGCAGTAAGCACAACAGACGTATATACAAGTCGAAATTCGGTAAACTGCGCGTCAACTGCGCAGCACGTTGAACAATCAGCAGGTAACAGGTAATGCAACCAGGGGACTTATGGTTATAAGGTAATCTAGGTAAAACGTATTTTAGCACATTTGCCATTCGTAGGCTTCATTTTATAATTTAGAGAAAGCGGAGTACTTTGGAGCAGTATTTTCTTCTCTTGAGGATGGCCAGCTGAAGATGCTTTTTTATCCGCCATTTAGATAGACGCGTACCTTAACAAAGAAGTGTACTTTGACTGAGGGAAGAAGTTTTAGGCACTGGACGATTGAACGCAGTAAAAAGAAAAAAAGAATACGCACGGCCAATGGTTTACATGTGTTCCTTGCAGTCAAACCTTCTCTATCATTTCGAAGAAAAAAGAAACCTAAAACCGATAAAGTTTTCGATACAGACGTAGGCGCCTCAACAAAAATTGTCCAGAGACGTATACTGGCCGCTGAGTGATGTGCGATTGTCGTCGCTTTTTGTAATCTATGACATCTCCGCTCTGAAGATTTTTTTTCTGTCTCTTTGGTTTTCGTGTCCGACACTTCAAAATGGGGACGGACTTTAAAAGGAGCGCTTGAAAAAAATTTTCAAATTGTGAAGCGTAAACGACCGTGGATGACAAAGCGGCTCGCCAGTACATTTTCTTTCTTTCTTCTTTCCTTCCTTTCTTTATTTCTTTCTTTCGTTCTGAAAGCGCCGATTTGTTGGGGAATAACCCCCTGGTGGATGTGAGATTTCCCAAAAAATGTGCTTTCTCCTCTCGAATTGAATCGAAGCCGGCCGTGACGGTTTCGTCACGGGAAATCGTGCCACGTGTATCGTGCTCAATCTATTGTGTCCAACTGTGTGGACGCGTGCTGCTCCGCGCGATGTCAATAAAATGGAACGGCCGGTTCCCCCCGAGATCCATGCGTGTTGTGCGGAATGAAAGCGGAAGGGCCGCCGAAGCATCTTAAAAAGTCGAGGTCGTAAAGAAACTGCGCTGTGCTTCCGCGTTAGATACCTGAATGGAAGGTTGCATTTTTTTATTATTATTCGTGGTTCCATCTTTGCGCCTCAGCAGAGCGTTGAGTGACATGTAAAACCCCAGAAAGAAGAGGGCAGACGCTTGCGATAAGTTATAGCTAAACAATAATTTCGGGCGCAAGAGGAGACACACAAAAGAACTCTCACACACATACGCAGGCGCGCGCGCGCGCGCGCGCGTGTGTGTGTGTGTGTGTGTGTGTGTGTGTGTGTGTGTGTGTGTGTGTGTGTGTGTGTGTGTGTGTGTGTGTGTGTGTGTGTGTGTGTGTGTCAAAGGAAAAGACTCTTTGAATAAGTTAGATTTCACAAGTTTAATTTCCGTTTTGAGGAAGGCCGTTTGTGGGCTGATAAATTGAGCTCCAGTCCGGTCCCTCCGCTATACCGGCACAACTTTTCGCAGGAATCTGCGTGAAATGAGAGGTTCTCGTGTATATGAAGAAATAATATATGGAAGCTTCGAGGGTGATTAAGTAGAAAGTAGAATTAGTAGCCACAAGGGATGTGTTTAACATTGCAGTGTGTGTGATTTCATTGAAGCTACAAAATGTCTTCCATGCCAATTCCTTCTGTCGTTACTAACCCAATTAAAGCTCTTATTTCCGTCCAGCCTTAATCGTTCAATGAACCTCCTCTTTTTTTTTCTTCTATGTAATCATCCGTTCATCTGGTCTGTCTTCTCAATTAAACACCAGTCGCCTGTTCCCGGTTTCATCTTTTTCCAGTTCTTCGTTCGCTGTCTGCCATAAAAACTATTATCTGTGCGTACAAAGCCCCCCGACTTCTGGCCAATCCCCCGTTTTGGGTACGTGCCAAGTTTTAAAGGATCGCCACCATCACCCTCATCATTTTCATCAAGGGCGTCCTGAGAGAGTGGGACGGTGAAAGAGAGGAAGGAAGAGAAGGACTGTGGCCTGCTACTCCATGGTGAAGTATAATAAGGAATGTATATATAGACAGAAGAGAGTACTGTTAGAAAATGAATGATCGTGTAATAAACTGGGGCTTTGAAGATGTCGCAATCGCACTGCGGTGTCAAAACACTGAACCGCACCGAAGTTAGGACACTTAGTGCAACGCGGGCTGCATACAAGCCTAAGCGTGTCACGGCATCTGTGGAAGGTCGAACGGTAGAATGCTATCCTCTGGGTTTGAGAGGCGGCATGGAGCCCTTTGGTGGTCCTCTCTATATGTATACGGGTTTAACTTCCAGAAGGCACTATATATACCGTTTTTAATGTTGGCACATCAGGAACCGGTCGCAAAATGTCTCAGGTATAGACGTTTCACGAGGGCGCTTCCGACGGTCTGGCGTGGAGAGTATGTGTCAGTGTTGCCTGTTCGGTCTGGACTGTGAGCTTGCCTTGCGCTTGCATTGCGGAGTGGTAGCTTCCCTTCGATGTTTCCGGTTATTTTTGTCACGAATGACTTACGCTCGTAAATAATGGCATATATACTCATCAAAAGGCTACATGGCCAGCACTGTGCAGTTTATGGGTGCACAAACAACCAGCGGAAAATAACGTGTCCACAACACAGCACTCCGCGAGACCACTGCCGCGATGTGGTATGTTCACGCTTCACCGGTTTCCTTCATCACCTGAGTACTTGACATTTCAGTCTAATGTGAACCAATGCACACATCAGTGAAATAATGCATTTTGGTAAGCCCTTTTCGGCACATTTCCCAATAGGTTGCGAGAATTGTCAGCTGTTCGATGCAATATTTTCTCGTATGTAGTGGCAGAGGCTGAGTAGCTGGCAGTAGCGTGAACTTGCCTTGACGCTCCCAATTTCAGAATATAGATGGCAAATGACGCTGAAGCCGATAATGAAAAGGCGTCTGCTCTTTACCGTCGGCGACTACCGCAGTCGAGCCTCACATTTCCAAGCCAACGATGTCTACGTGGGGAGCGGTGATCGAGTCACGTGATGCACGGTCCGCGCTTTCGTCTGTCGCGCAGGTTGACCTCGCTATAAAGCGCCTGCCGTAAATACGGGAGAAAAACTTCTGTATTTTGGAGAAAAAGTGGAAAGCAACGCCTTCTATCCAATAAAAAATTGCTATAAAATACAGGTCCACCATTAAACTGAGAACCTCACTGGTATTCAGTACAACATACTGTCACTAATTGTTTAACTTGAGAGGGGAAAAATAACATTTTTTACCGAAAAGACATTTTACTGTTAAAAAAATATTCTCCAGACCTTCATATACTAGACCTGAGTTGTAAGAGTGATGGCCTATTAATTTGGAATTCCCTTTTAGTAAGAGTAGATTGCCACTGAATATCTTTATTTTTATGTACCCAAGTTACCGATAGCTTGCTACGTTCTTCTTATGGAACGCTATGAGACCCTCAAGTATGTGTACCACCGTTTTCTTTCCCAGAATTTGAAAGTGTTGAACTTTGTGAAAAAAATTCCTGGTAATCGATATTCGATTGGATATTCGCCTTTTTTTTCTTGGTTCGATTCGGTATTCGATTCGAAAACTACTATTCGGCTTTCGCACACCCCTATAGTTCATAGTGGTCATGTTGTGGCATATCGGATTTTTGGTGTAATTATTAGGATTATTAGTTATATTAGGATTGTTGTAGTTATTAGGGCTATATTAGTTATATAGCTGTGGCAAACGTGTTTCTTAAAAATACTGATTCGTCGTGTCAGCATCTCACAGCCGTCCTTGTGGAAACGAAAAAGCACCGGATTGTACATCAAATTTAAGAAAGAGGGTACTTTCTGAAGAACAGTTGATGATATTTATTGTAGCGTTAGCTACACTGGCCTAGCCAAGCCCGTTTCGCGCGGCACATCAAGAGCCGTGCTGCGCATGCGCAAGGATCAGTGATGTCACACGGCTTGCGCACCGGAGCCACCGCAGCCGGCACCTCTCGCGCACTCCGCCGCCGCCGCGCGCGACTCACCGCCGCCGGTCTGCGCATTCCAGTGGAGTGACGTCGTAGCCGTGGTAGACGCACTGGCGCCGGCGCGCGCGCGCTCCCTGTGCAGTCGCCGTCTGACACTGCGCTGGAGCCGCTGCGCTTCTGACTGGCGTTTGCCAGTGTGGTATAGCCATGGAGAAGGAGAGCGCAAATGCTGCTCAACAGCGCAGAAGAACGGAGAAGCTTGACTCATCGGATCCCGAAGTAGTTGCCTGGCAATTAGCGGTTGAGCGTAGGAGACAACCAGGAAAGCTAAGAATAATCAGCTGAACCTTTGCTAACGCTACGTATATCCTGGCATAGCCGAGCTAAGCCACTGCAACTTTTTATTTATACCGCTCTTACAACAATGATCTAAGGGTGACTTTTTTACGATCTTCAATGGCCATGATCATAAGCTGTGCCCACTGTAGGCTGATGCACTCCCGAAGTTATTCCAGGCGACTCTACGAAATTTCGCCCCCCCCCCCCCCCATTGTTTTCTTAAATACTTTCGGCTTAAGTACTCCCGGCATCGGTGTCTTAAATAAATCACATTTCTTTGCAAAATGTATGCTGCAGAATGCGGAAAACATTCCCCTTGGCATATGATACTAAAAATATCCAGCGGGTGTCAGGGTACCTAATTCGTACGCCGCAGTAGCTGATCTGTCTGCCATATCATTTCCTGCGATACCGCGTAAATCGGTAGCCATTGTGAACTTAAAAACTACCTCCGTCCACGCGCCAGCGCAACTTTTGCCAAGTTAACGCCAGGCTTCTACGTGCGCCTTTCTTTCCTGATACATCGCTGGCACCTTTTACGCTTCCGGCGTTTTCGCTTACGGGAAACCGCTTCCGGAATTTCCTCCGTCACTACATGCGCGCCCGCACCTACCTCTACGCAACCTCTGCGCAGCAGTAGTATGGTAGCAGCCGCCAGATGACGCCGCTTCCGCCCGTAACTAGAAGCTGAGCTGACGTCAGTTTCCCTTGTCGCCGGGAAGTGAGGGAATGAACGAGAGAGGAGGGTAGGTTCGCCGTGGTTGGCGGTACCATAGCCTCCTATATACTTTCTACGGTGGTACTTATAACCTGGTCGGCGGAAACGTTTATCGAGGGGCTTCACGTAAATTGACCTCATGACCAGCGAGAGAAGCAATCTTTAATGTTTCCCTTAACTTCGTAGAGCAAGAAGTGATTGATCTTAGTGAAGTAAAAATAAGCTTATGATTCCCGAGGTTCCTTTGGAGTCGGAATAGATCATCCACTGCCGACTACAGCGGACGAGTGGCGCCATCATGCGACGTTAGGAGAAACAGTGGTTGCGCGTTTGTGGCCTCGGAGATCTGTGTACTAGCAGAAAGAGTAAACAGTAAAAACCGCCTATTTAAGGGGCGAGCTTATGGCCAGAACGCGTGAGCAATACTTAAGTGACAATAGTGGTAAGCACGGTCAGCAGTCGTCAAATCAAGTCTATTACTCGGGTCGAGCAGCTACTTATGTATCCGTTCTTGTGTTAATGCATTGCAGAGCAGTCTGCGGGCTTGGGGAGCTTCGAGGTGTATTAGAGTAGAGTTACAGTATACGCTCCCTACAGGAGCCTTTGGTAGCATATGCAGTCATCATCATCATCAGCCTATATTTATGTCCACTGCAGGACGAAGGCCTCTCCCTGCGATCTCCAATTACCCCTGTCTTGCGCTAGCGTATTCCAACTTGCGCCTGCGAATTTCCTAACCTCATCATCCCACCTGACTTTCTGCCGTCATATGCAGTAACTCTATATTAGAGTTCGGGTCGGAGTAGGTCACTAGCCTCTGGGTCGCTATCCTACGCCGTCGGAGTGCCTCAAAAGGGGGTAGCTGGGTAGATGAACATTCACCAACTAGCCTAACTTGCCCCTCTACTGATATGCTAAAGGGGTAGCACACGCAGACTTAGTGGGTCCATGTCGTCATCCTTCACATAATGACGGGAGGATTGTCCGATAAGACGTCTTAATCCGTCATGTGGAATGAACTGCACAGGATTTATTTTACTTACCTGTTATGAAGTTAGCCAACACACGTATTTACAGGATTACCGAGCACACTTATTCATAGAATTATGGGGCACGCTTACCGCGGGTTGCTTTTCATGCGGTACACTTAAAAAGTGTCATATCGAGGTCCGTGCTGTTTCTGCAGATAAGCTACGAGGCGAGCGCTAGGCGATCATTAGCCTTAAAAAACAAAGAGCAAACCAATGCTAAGTGGGTAATAAACTCGAACACACTAATTACTATTGATTTGTTTTAGGACCCGTGGAATTACCACCTCACCAAAAGCTCAGCAAAAAGCAGTCTGTCGAATGGCGGCAATTACAGACCAGAACTTATCCGAACCCGGCGATCTCACACCTCATTTACCCAGACATGTGCAAGACAGATAAATGCAAAAACTGTGGTTCTAGAGCCAATCTGGAACATATGCTATGGGAATGTCGAGGCATAGCACAAACAATAATGGGGATGCAGCCTCTCGCAATCACCTCCGCATGCACTGGGATACTGTTGCTCAGCTCTGCCCTTGACGATCAACTTTGCGCTGTCCAGCGGGCCGAGGAAGCCGCCAGGACTTAAGAGCTCCTGGCCGTCGCCTAGGTGGGACCATTTGCCCGTCCCACAAACTCGTAGGGCCTTCCTTTAAATAAAGTTCTTTGGCTGACTGACTGACGTGGAATTGCGAAATTGATGCCGAGGACTAGCAAAGTGAAGCAAGCACAATCTTAAGTGATTCTTTTGAAGTACGCATCATCCCTTGTTATCGCTGCCTGTTTCCCAAGTATTGCCGTGGCTTTTTAAGGACTATATCGCTCAGTCTATCGCGAAGGCTGTCAGAAGCCAGTGTTTCCCGAACGCCTCCGTGGGTCCTGCCTAGACGTTTGGTTGCACTTCAGATCCTTCGGATTACGAAGTCCTGCGTTCCGTCTCTTGGCCTCAAGCAATAACTTAGCCTCCATCACATTTATCCATTGTATGGCTATACACCACACGTGTGCACTGATGTATCTGTCGCGGCCTATGCCGCCACTCAAACCTTCGACATCCTGCAATTGAACATCGTTCATCGGTTTAAACTACGCCATTGGTAAACATCAACTGCCACTAACTTGCTGCTATCCCGGGAGGTACTTTTCTCCGGGGAGCGCCATCCCACATCCTTGGAGAATATTCTAGCTGTTATGCTAAGCCATCTTTTCATGCCACTGATGGCGTCATGGTGCTATCTATACCCGTATTATATTGTACGGCCTCTTAGCTCTAGAAACTGAAAAATATTGAGTGCCTGCCATATTTCCGGCAGCCAATTTTTTAAAGCGAAACTTTCTTTGCATTCCATCCCGGGTTTCACCTGGGTCGGTCGGTTGCTAGTCGGGTTCTCGCCGAGTAGATTCTTCCTTAATTAAAAAAAAACAAGAAAAAAAGAAGAATGCGTCCGGAGGCCGGAGTTGAACCTCAGCCCCCACAGCACAGCAGCCTGATGCTCCAACCGCTAGGTCGCTTTTCTTTTCTTTATCGTCTGTACAACTAAGTACAACGCATTCTGAATGATTGTGATATTTCTTTTAAAGTGACTTTTTTTTTAAACACACCCACACCCACATCAGTAAAGAAAAGAAATAGCGGAAGTTGTAACGTCCTCAGACATTCAAGTTCATCTAATACGACGAGCCAGTATGGTGGCTTAGGCTGTGAGCGCTGTAGGCCTCATGGATATGCAACGCTTACAACAAAGCTTTCTGTAGTCAAGAATTCGACGGAAGTTCGTCTGATCAGGTAACATGATGACGAAGAAATTGCAGTCACTGACCAAGTCAATGGTGAAAATAACACAGAGACGTTTCGGGACCCGTACGGGTTCCTTGATCACACTAAAAGCGGGCTAGAGCCGCAAGTTGTTTGTATGCCAAAATGTCACACTTCACATTTTGGCATAACGTCACATTTTTCATAAAAACAACCTGCGGTTCTTGCCCGCTTTTAGTGTGATCAAGGAACCCGTACGGGTCCCGAAACGTCTCTGTGTTATTTTCACCATTGACTTGGTCAGTGACCGCAATTTCTTCGTCAACAAAGCTTTCTGTAGCGCAGAACGTGTGTTAGCTTTGCCATGATGTATATGCATTCTTGTTTTCCAGAGGCTGTAAAGCATGATGACCGTGGACATGTAGGGAACGCCAATCTGGTTGTCTACAGGTAAGATTCGAATTCCAAAATCGCGCTTATTTTTCCAGCGCTCTTTCAGCTAGCTCTTTCAGATGATCGGCCCGTGTTGATGATGATTGCGATTTCCATACTATACCAGTTTCCTTTATGCCAAAGACGCAGATATAGAATAGGCAAATTTATAGCATTTCAATAAACTCTTCGCGAAAGCTTTGCTTCACATAGATTCCAAAATGTGCGTTGAATGTGCATAATATTGCTTTTACTACAGACTATCGGCTTGCTTTTAGAGGCCGAAGAATCCGTTGCCTATAACCACCTGCAACCTCTTGTACAATAAAATTGCTTTAATCTTATTTAAAAAATTCGGAAGTCGTACCAACAAGAAATTGCGAGACGATTAAGCTTCGCCTTCAAGAGTACAACACGATAGCATATTCAAAGATCCCTGACTGCTTCTCACGCCTCCCGGCTACTGCAGCTCATCTAACCTGTAATGTTTACTGGGAAACGCTGGTGGCGAACGCTATGCACGAAGGCGAGCTTCCTGGTTCCTTTTTGTTTTTTCTTTCCCCCTCACGGCCGGCGCCATCGCTGCCGCGGATGCGTAAAGTCCCTAAAAAAATAAAGTAGCGCCATTCGTGTCGCCCATGCAGGCTCCTCCTCTCCCGCGTGTCTTGCAGATTGTAAATGGAGCCAGTTGAGGGGTGGCATGGCTGTTGGCCGAAAAGATGGGCTTGTTCAAATCTTTCCGCTAAACGGACTAGAGCGCTGCGGTCTAAAGCGATTCATTGGAAGAGTGTTCGAGAGATAAACACGGCAAGTATCATGCTTTGTAGATCAGTGAAATAATAAAAACGCTTGCACTGCAAAAAACATCACCTCAAGCAAGCAATACTCGATGCGAGAGCCGACCGTTTGCTTGCGGACGCGCTCGGCGCTGACGCTCTCGATGGCAGCGCCACTATCGCCGTGTAAACTCGGCGGCGCTAAGAATCTGCAAGCTTTTCAAGCACGACGCACTAGCTTTTCTGAAGGTAGTGAAGGCGCCATTTTGTCTGTCCACTGCGTTGTTCATTTTTGGCACGGCGTGCGAGTGTTTTGTGGCGGGCGTTCCACGCGTTCGAGTCTGGCGCGTTGGCCCTGCACGTCTCGCGATGCCGACCTGCTGTGCCCGCAGTTGCAAAAACAGGTACGAGAATGGAAAGAAGCTGTTTTTCCTTCCGCGAGGAAAAGAAAATGCCGTTCGGCGAGAATTGTGGCTACAGCGTATTGGTCGGACTGACTTGAACTCTGCGTCGTCGCGGCTTTGTGAGGTAGTACGGGTGATCTGCCTTATCTTTTTGCTTGTATTCGTGCATCCAGTGTTGCGGTACGTTCAAGCTTGAGTCTCGCGCATGGAGCGTGTATCCACGTCGATGGTAATTGTGCATGCCAGTTGCAACATGTGCCGTGTATACGCTGCCTATGGCTTCATCCCGGGACGATCACCGCCGAAGACCTGCGAAACGATCGCGCGTTCCACAGACGACACCGGCGTACCGTTCGCCGAGCGGCTGCCCGAGCTCGGCCGCGCACCTGCGAAAACGAGCGCGCGTTCCACAGACGACACCGGCGTACCGTTCGCCGAGCGGCTGCCCGAGCGCGGCCGCGCGCCGCTTTCGCTTTCGCGTCCGTAGTTTCCTCCTGGACGCTGTAGGGGCGCAGCTGCAGCTGCTGAGAGAGGAGGCAGAGGCGAAGGGGTGCGGTTGGCGCTACTTTATTTTTTTAGGGACTTTACGGATGCGCGGAGGCGAGCGCCATCTGGTGGTATTCAAGGAACCAATCGCCGCTCTGTGATTGGTAGAAACGCGGCACGCGCCGTGCGCCATTCTGGGATTGAGAGAGAGTTTTCGCTCGCGCTCAACGCCGTGCTCACTGCGTAGCGGGGCCCTTAGAGCTCTGGCGTTATAATATTCACGTTGAATTTAAAGCCATGTACATGCCGAACCACATCTCCGTGGTTTACTATCGCCATCTTTCTAGAAAAGTGGAACTAATGCTGAGTGAGACCCATCTATTGTCATTGACCATGAAAAGCTAAAGCCCATTTCGAATTCCACGAAGTAACCACAATACAGAACGCAGCGCCAGCATACAACCGTCCGGTGTTACAAGGTGAAATATTGGGCCAGTTGGTCTTGCATCATGAGGTTATAACCGCGCGAGGTAAAACATATTGTGACGGGGCGTCAAATAGGCAAAAAAGGGATAGTATTTATGTACAGGGATTGTTGGCAGAGATGGCCAAGATGGCTGAACACGCGCAGCGTTTTTCGGCGATCGTCGTCTTCTTCCTTAATGCAAGGAGGCGGCCCGTAACATCTAACCGCCCCGGCGGGCTGAGCGCCGTCTCGGCGCAGACTAATTACACGAGGAGGCGACGGAAAAGTACGGCTTCAGTCGGGATTCGTGCACGACGTCACGAGATGGCAGGGTAGATGGTGAAGAACTGTTCAGTGGGGTGATTTCATAGTTCACGTGACTAAGTTGCCGTAAAACCTTGTAAGGTCCGGTGTAACGCGATAAAAGCTTTTCGAAGAGACCGACGCGACGAGAAGGAGTCCAGAGAAGCACAAGAGATCCCGGAGAAAAGCAGAGGTGCCGGTGGCTGCGGTCGTAACGCTCCTTTTGGCATAATTGTGAGTCGGATAGTCGCTCATGAGCTATTTGACGTGCCAGATGGGCTCGCGCCGCAGCATCGCGGGCATACTCCGTGGTATGTTGTAGAACAGCAGGTAGGAGCGTGTCAAAAGGCAATGCAGGGTGGTGGCCATACAGGAGGTAAAACAGCGAAAAACCGGCGGTGTCGTGACGGGAGGACTTGTACGCGAACGTGACGTATGGCAAAGCGCTGTCCCAGTCCCGATGATCGTCAGAGACGTACATCGACAGCATATCGGTTAAGGTGCGGTTCAGCCTTTCGGTGAGCCCGTTGGTCTGCGGGTGGTACGCAGTAGTGAGCTTGTGCTCCACAGAGCAGGAACGAAGGAGGTCATCGACAACTTTCGACAAGAAGTAGCGGCCTTGGTCTGTGAGCAGTTGCCGAGGAGCACCATGACGAAGGATGACGTCATGAAGGAGGAAATCGGTGACGTCAGTGGCGCAACTAGTCGGCAAAGCTCGCGTGATGGCAAAACGCGTAGCGTAGTCGGTCGCAACTGCGATCCACTTGTTCCCTGAAGCAGACGAAGGAAATGGGCCGAGGAGGTCGAGACCGACGCGGTAGAATGGCTCCTGGGGTATGTGAATTGGAGGCAGAAGGCCTGCAGGCAACCCTGAGGGCCGTTTACGTCGCTGACAAAGGTCACACGCAGCAACGTAGCGTCGAACAGATCGGTACAGGCCAGGCCAGAAAAACCGGCGCCGCACGTGATCGTATGTGCGGGATACGCCAAGATGGCCAGCGGTCGGAGCATCGTGGAGTTCTTGGAGAACAGTAGCACGAAGATGCTTGGGGAGAACAAGCAGAAGCTCTGGGCCGTCAGGAGTGGTACTACGACGGTAAAGAATATCGTCATGAAGCTCAAACAAACGAAGCGATGGGTCGGGCTGACGAGAATTGAGGCGGTCAACTATAGATCGTAACGTGTCGTCACTTTGCTGTTCAGCGCGTATGTTGGCCAGATCTGCAATAGCCATGACGAAGTCACCGGTATCACGTTCGGTGGTGTCGGGAGGATCGACAGGGTAGCGGTATAAACAGTCAGCATCTTGATGCATCCGGCCAGATTTGTAGAGCACGTCAAAGGTGTATTCCTGTAGTCGTAACGCCCAGCGGCCAAGCCTTCCTGTAGGATCCTTCAGCGACGAGAGCCAGCAAAGGGCATGGTGGTCCGTGACAACGGAAAACGTTCGGCCGTACAAATAAGGGCGAAATTTTGCCACAGCCCAGACCAAAGCCAGGCATTCGCGCTCAGTTATCGAATAATTCCGCTCCGACGACGACGAGAGAAGGCGGCTGGCGTAGGCAATGACACGGTCCTGGTCGTTCTGGCGTTGGGCGAGTACTGCACCTATGCCGTGGCCACTAGCGTCGGTGCGAACTTCTGTAGGGGCCGACGGGTCATAATGCGCCAAAATGGGCGGTGAAGTCAGTAAACTGACAAGGGTGGTGAATGCGGCAGCTTGTGCACAACCCCAGGAAAAAGAGATGTCCTTCTTGAGTAGGTCAGTAAGCGGCCGGGCAATGTCGGCAAAATTCCTGACGAAGCGGCGGAAGTAGGAACACAAGCTGACAAAGCTCCGTACATCGCTAACTGAGCGAGGAACAGGAAAGTCTCGGACGGCACGCACCTTGTCGGGGTCAGGTTGGACACCGCTAGCACTAACAAGGTGTTCGAGAACGGTGATATGACGCCGAGCGAAACGACACTTGGAGGAGTTGAGTTGTAGGCCAGCGCGGCGAAACACATCAAGAATGGCCGACAGGCGGGCTAGGTGGTCCTCAAAAGTAGGCGAAAATACAATCACGTCATCTAGATAACATAAACACGTAGACCACTTATTGACCCTTTTCGCGAAGCAGTTTGCTCTCGAGAAACAAGATGGCGCTTTCGGCGGCGCGCCATACGTTGCCTCAGCGAGAGCACACGAATACGAAACCGTTACCGCTTCTGCCCTGTTTCCGTGCGATCAGCTGTCGGAAATGCAACTGGGTTTGCGCTCACGCACTGTGCTCCATTCATGCTGCAAAATGTGGAGTGGTAGATTGAAGACGTGTGCAGTAGTTTGGCTGCAAAAATAGTGACCGGCATATTAAGAAAAGGAATGAATATGTGTTGCCAAGTTCACGGACCGTTGCTACATACAGACAGCCTCTGCTGCCGGTCCTTCTAAATTTACGACTTTGCTCGTGAACGAAAAAAAAAATTGACTTTTCACAAAAATTCATGTCAGCGTTGTATCGTTAACCTCCAATGAAAACACTTCAACCCCAGAACATCGACAAGAATGAGTACCACTCGTTAAACAATGACAGAGGGAGTAGCGCCGCTTCCTGGCACAGTAATTTTCGCGCACGTTGCCTACACACATCTACCCCAACTCGCACGCAAACTTACGCACACTCTATCGTCAATGTGTTAAGAATATGTTAATGGGCGCACACTTGAATCTGCACCAAAGCATAGGTAACAAAGCATGGTAACTGCGACTACACCGACAGCACACGAATGGTCGAAGTTGAATGTTTCCTGACGGTCTACAGGAGTTAAGCGAGCTACTAGCGATACTACATATTTGCTACAAGCTATTACAAAGAACAGAACAGCTACGTTCCTAGTCTTGTGTGCAGCAAGAACAAATCTATTGCAACTGAGCACACCCGCGAGCGATTAGGCAGAAAATAATCAGATAGCACTAACGAACTTCACTGAGTCAGAAACGTGACAAGCCGTTACTTATAAGTATTTGCCAAACAAAGAGCGAAGAGCAAAACACACTGATCCTGATTCAATTCCTAAGCGGAAAGCTTGGAATAGATTTTTAGCCTCGTTTTTCGAACAAGCGCCATATACTTTGCTCGCGCCGTTTGGACAAAGCTTAATGAGCTTCGAAAGCGCTTTTACATGTCCTCTGAAGCTGTGGCCAAAGCTTCGTGCCGATCACCCATGCAGTCAGCGTCTGCGATATCTCCCGAAACAGGGGTTTCCTGAGCCGCGCCGGGCATCATGTGCATCCATTATAAACATGGAGGCAACGGATGCAGCTGAGGCAAGTAATGGAGGCGTCACCACGTGATCAAACATGGCAGCGCCCACGGGATCGCCGCGAAAAGGGTCAATAGCCCCGAAGGAGAGAATCCATGATTCGCTCGAAGGTCGCGGGGGCATTACACAATCCAAAAGGCATAACCTTGAATTGGTAAAGTCCATCCGGTGTGACGAACGCAGTCTTTTCACGGTCCATGGCATCAATGGTAATCTGCCAGTATCCGGAGCGTAGGTCGATGGAGGAAAAGTACGTGGCGCCGTGGAGGCAGTCCAAGGCGTCATCGATTCGGGGCAGGGGGTAGACGTCCTTGCGGGTGATGTTGTTCAAGTGTCGGTAGTCAAAACAAAAGCGCCAGCTGCTGTCTTTATTTTTACTAGCACCACGGGGGACGCCCACGGACTGGAAGAAGGTTCGATAACGCCTTTTGTGAGCATTTTGTCAACTTCGCCTTGGATCACACGACGTTCGGCGAGGGAGACACGATAGGGCCGGCGACGGATAGGGCTCGCGTTCCCCGTGTCGATGCGATGTTGGACAACAGACGTTTGGCTCAGAGAACGATCGTCGAAGTCGAAAATGTCGTGGTAAGACTCCAGGAGGCGGCGAAGGTCGGTAGCTTGATCAGAAGGAAGGTCATCAGGGATCATTCCGACAAAGACATCGCGCGGCGAACTGCTTGTGGTGCAAAGGAAGGACGAACTGGAGGAACGGGTGGGATCCAACGCACAAATCTCGCAGTCTTCGGCAGCAGTGATGGCGGCGAGTGACATGCCTGCCGGAATCAGTTGAGGAGAGGCGCTGAAGTTTAAAATAGGAATAACGATGCGGTTGCCGGTGACGGTCACGAGGGTGTTCGGCACGGCGACGTTCTTGGCGAGCAGAACGTCCGTCACCGGGGATAGCACGTAATCGCCATCAGCGACAGGAGGGCTCGAGACCATGGCGATATATATGGCGGCTTGCGGGGGCATGCGCACATAGTCGAGCGAGCAGAGACGTGCCGAAGGCGTGGTTGGGGCATCGGCTAGGTGAGGTAGTTCGAGCTGCAGGAGGCCAGTTGCACAGTCAATTAGGGCAGAATGAGTCGCGAGAAAGTCCAGACCAAGAATAACGTCGTACGGACATTGTTCAAGAACGGCAAATAAAACAGTAGTTGGGTGACTGGCGATTGTGACGCGGGCGGTGCACATGCCAAGGATGGTGGGAGTTCCTCCATCGGCCACTCTTACAGCGTGGGAAACAGCAGGTGTGACCACCTTCTTTAGGCGACGGCGAAGACCAGAGCTCATGACGGAAATATAAGCCCCGGTGTCGACAAGTGCAGAAATCGTCACGCCATCAACGTCAACGTCCAACACACAGCGTCGAGTCGGCAGAGTAACTAGAGGGTTTTCGGGCAGAGTCGTAGATGCAGCGTTACCTCCGGGCGCTGCATCGTTTAGTTTTCCGGAGTGAAGGAGCCACGGTTGCTCGGCGACGGGGCGCGGCGAGGTGGCGGGGAGCGGGAGGACGGACGGCGGTACGGTTGCGAACGCGACTGGTGACCTCTAGGTGACGGCGAGCGGCTGGACCATGTCGTGGCAGCGTCAGGGTGTAGGGGTGGCTCAAAAGGGCAGCGATCAAGGTGGCGAGCATGGCCAAAGGATGGAGTACGTGGCGGGAACGACCAGCGGTTGTGACAGTAGCGAGCAACGTGCCCGACACGGCGGCAGTGAAAGCAGATAGGCCGATCGTCTTCAGTTCGCCAATCAGCAGGGTTTCGCGATCGTGGAGCGAACCGCGGATACCGAGGGAATGATGTCGGGGCCCCGGAAGCGGATGTAGGGCTGACAACGGCGCAAGCAGCGTGAACCCCGAGATTCGCGAGTTCGTTTCGCACGATGGCTTGGACTAGCGAAACCGCTGGTGTGCTCGAGTCGCCGGCGTTAGAGTTGGTAAAGAGGCTAGCGGGAGCCATTGCCTCGATTTCACGGCGGACAATCCTCGTCAATTCGGCCGACGGCGGTGAAAGGTTAGATGGCGGCCGCTCTTGACACGAAGACGTTGCAGCGGTGTTGGGAAGCCGGGCGAATGGTCGTTCAATACGGCGGCTCTTAGCCTGCTCGAAGCGCTGACACTCCTCGATCATGGCATCGACGGTAGCACAAAACAAAGAAAGAGACACAGGGCGACAAGTGCTATCGTCCAACCATCGGCTTTTGTTTAGTGGCTGGATTTATATACACACAGGAGAAGAAAATTCGGATTTTCTTTTGGGCCGAGAAAAAGTTAAATTCTAGTGGCTGTTGGAAGTGGCATTTTGATTTAGGGCCTGAGTTTTGTAACAGTATTTTTAAAAAGCTGGTAAGTTGGGAATAAATAGACGCAAGATGTTGACAAACTCGTAGCTTTCCATAAAGAACAGATATCACAGTTCTGTAAAGTACGTCCGTTAGAGGGGCCAAAGCGCACAAATTTGATGTAATAGTTAATATCTTACGTGAATTTATTACATTTCTTACATGAGTTTTGCAAACGTCCTATTGACATATTACTGGTGTATTTGAAAGTCTTGTTTAATGCAACAATTTTTCCGCTTTAGATGTACAGTTAGATGAAATTTATAGAACCGTGACATCTTTCCTTGCTGAGTTACAGAGTTGTAAACTTGATAGTATCGTTTCCTGAAAATTTGCGGATTTCAACAATATATCTTCCATAATTGACAGCCTAGGTTGAAAATTCGCTACCAACAGTCACTAGATTTGAAACTTTTCTTTTAAATACAACAAGCCTCATCAAATTTGGCGCAGTGGTTACCGAGAAAAACGATTTCTCCTTTGCCGTGTATTTGAATAAGAGTCCCGAGCTAAAGCTTCCTCTTAAGCCCGTAATAGTGAAACGAACACAAGTGTGTACGAGAAAACTATCAGTGCGTTTTGTTTTTATGTTAGTATGGAAATCAACGAAAATATACTGCGCATTATTCCATGCAACGTTGTTAAGTATTCAGAAAATGTTTTTTTTTTTTTTTAGCTAATAGGCACGCAAGAGAAATAAGTAAACAATTATAGTTGAACGCCTTTATAACGAAGTGCTCGGGGCCTCCAAAATTGTTGTACAGGTCACTCAGTTGTAAAGGTCGCACCTCACATCACTCACAATAGAAGCGGGACACAAATATCCCTTCGTTGTACAGGTCATTTCATTGGTCACTTCTTTGTAGGTGTGTTCGACTATGGAGAAAACGTTTCATTTACTGGAATTAAAGGAGTGGAATGGCTTAGCTCAGCCACTCCGGAAGTGGGAAGGATCCTACTCGTACCATTTCGAGGAGTTAATATGGGTTGTACTACTGGGGCCTCCACTCTCCGGAATGGAATTGGGTAATGTAATGAAGGACCCTACTCCGTAACTCTGGTCGAAAATGGTCCGTGTTTTCCATTGTAGTAAGTCTACTTGTTCCGCGCTTGCGCTTTTTTGCCGTGTGATTGGCGTTACTATACAGTAACGCCGGTGCAGTTTTATTGGCAAACCACGTCTTTCCGGAGACCAGCGAGTCGTTCCATGTTGAGGATGTTAGCAGCTTGCACGTGTCGAAGGAACGTTCGCTGCCGTACCACTTGCTCGGGATCCGATCGGCAGCTGCCGTGGGAAGCCATTCGACTGTGCCTCTCCTTGATGGCCTGAAATTGTGGGCAAAAGGAATGCATTAGTAACAGCTACGAGGATTTCTTTATTAAAGCGAATCTTTCTTCGACACTTACACCCACTTTGCAGGTGCGTGTTTCACTGGGTAAATTTGTTTATGCCGCTTGGTATTAGCCAATTCTTGACCGATACCCCCGAATATAGGCATGTGCCAATGTGATACGTAAGCCTTAAATGTGTTTAGATGTGTGTAGTGCTTCTGTGTGCCCCTCGCACACCTCTCACCAATATTTGGTCTTCCACCTGCATCGTACACAGCATTCGTCGTCATGACTGAGGCAGCTAATAGCTACAGACGACGAGGCCCACGCGCATTTCAGTCACTATACTGCTGCTGCTGCTACCTCGCCTAACTCAAGCAAGCTTTAAAATTGCAGCATTGCGTTGGATCTGCTTGTTTATTATTAACCTATTGGAAATGTTTAGCAACAACAAAATGTGCAAATTAAAAGTAATCGGCGGCGATTGTCAATGTAAGAGAATACATGAACGCTTCTATAAATGCATTCACCTTTATAATGCAATGGTGCGCTTGAATGCTTAACTTTGGTGCAGTGAGGATGTATAGACAGAGTTAGTATTTCCACTTCCCAATTCCGCATAGGACCAAGCCGTTAACAAGCACACCTGTAGCAGTAGTATACCTGGGTATAGATACAAATAAGCTGTTATGTCACGTGTTCGCCTCCTCTCCCGCCGCGAGAGCCCTCTTTCTCAGCCGCCACAGGGGGAGAGATGGGGGCTGTCCTTCCCGAGGTGCTGCACCCCAGCATCTAAGCCTGTAATATATAAATGTTGCTTGGGGCATGGAATAACGCATCATTACAGCGATCAGTTTTGAAAGGTTTAATAATCTCCTTTACTGAAAGTGATAGTGTATGTCTATGTATTAACACGTTGCATGTCCTTGTGTGCCACTGTTGTGTCGCAGCATTCTGTGTGGGTTACAGATTGATTAGTGGGCTGTTTTCTTTACTGACTGTCGTTGTTTAGACATGTTTACGGAAATGTGCTTCATTGCCCAACCGTTTGTCTATTTTTCTTACCATCTCATATTATTGCACTTTGCTCATTGGACAATCTATTGTTTGTCAAGAAACCGGCGACACAGCATTTACAATGCAATCAGAATCAATCATTCAATCAGTCAATCAATGAGACGCCACAAAGCTCTCGCGCGACAACATAGGCGTTTCAAAAAGTTATTACAGCTTTTTGAAACTATAAAAAGCTATAATGCCCAACTCAGACGCCCGCAGTCTTGGCATCGGCGCCATTGTATCCGCGGTGATAATCTGACCCCCGCCGATCACCAGGAAACCGGGAGCAAAAGTAAAAAAGAAAGCTCTTCGCTTTCAATTCGGTAACGCTGAACCCTAAACAGCGTTCTTGCTGAGCAGCTGTGTGCGTACCGCACCGTGGTGCATACACTGGTCCGAGCTAAAGGGACAACAAACATTCCTTTAAAATTATCGAATCCTTTCATTGAACCATAAAAAACGCCGCCAGCTTTCGGGCTATCGAATTATTTCATTGAACCATAACAAATACCGACAGTTTTCCGCCAGTCTCATCTTTTGCACCCTGGAGGTGGAACGCCTGCAATGCAGCGTTCCTCGTCAAGGTATAGCCTATGAGACGCCTGGTGTCTGCCAGGGTGTTGTTTCTGCTGCACAGCGGCACTTGCCTCAGTGGGCTGCGTGGTGCCAGCATGTCGCTGCCGCGCATCCAGAAAGCAATCCGAAGCTGGAGCGTAGCGCTAGACCTTGCCGTCGCTTTCAATGCTTCGCCATTCGGACAAAGCTGCCGATGTGTCGTTGTTGCAATTACAGTGCATTTCTGTTTATTGCTTACAAGATATATGTACGCGTTGCTTTTGATTACCAGTGCCCCTTTGAAATCAGTTTTACTGCTGTGGCATCGCTCGCAATTTCGGACTTACAAAACCCACATCTGCGACATTGCAGAGGTGAGCTTTGGTGCATTCATTCATTCATTCATTCATTCATTCATTCATTCATTCATTCATTCATTCATTCATTCATTCATTCATACTGGAAGCCCGATGTTGGGCTGTCAGAGGGGTGGAAGCATAGAGTTTATTAGAATGCATTCAATATTCATGCAGAAGAGTATATGTCACAATACCATTAAAAAAGAAGAAATAAACATAGCTTACACATGAAAGTGACAGCAACAGAATTGTGATGATGGCAGAGGGTCAGATAATTTCACATTGGAGGTAATATCCAGGAAGATATTTATATATTGAGACACTAACCACAATACCTGGCAGCAGGTTGAATTCTGCAATAACTTTGCGAAAAAGATGGTGTTCTCGAAACAGACATTTCGAACTATCGAAGAGGGAATAAAGATACCATTGCGGATTCGGGAATTCTGATTAGTCCTAATTACGAAGTAACTAGTGGGAAAATACCTATTATGAAATGAAACATGCTATTCACATCATGCATAGAGGAAATAGTCAAGTAATTAGACTAGGAAGGCTTAGAAGTGATGATCGACGGCGAATATCTCAAGTACAGAAATGCTGGGGACGAATCCCAACAAATAATTGATGTATTGATGATGAATTAGTGTGTTCAATTTTTACCTGGTGGTGTATAATTTGGAATAAATACTTTTGTCTTTCATGGGTTGTTCCAGATTCTAGAGTGGGAAGGCCAGCTAGTTTACACATAATGGTGGGTGAATAACAGCGACGGTACTTGTTGAATATAAACCGGGAAGCAAGTCTTCGAATTCTGTCTAGTTTTCACCGGCTAGTTTGAGTATAAGGATCTCGCACAATTTTCACGTATTCAATAATAGGCCTGTTTATTGTTTGATAGGTTAAGCATTTACATTCGGTGTCGCACTTTTAGGTTATGTTAGGCTAAAGGACATGTGCTTGCAGGCAAATTCTTTGTTACTGCAGTTAGTGCTTTACAGTCACTACAAGTGCGAAAGAAACACGTTAATAACCTCCACGTAGTTACCTATAGCCACAGTGTAGCTTGTGTGTCATATAGTTACGACACTCTGACAATTTCACCAATAACTGTTACTATATCTTTATGGCTTCTCTAATACGGCCACGTTGACACAGCCATCGTATCTTGTGCACCCTTGTCATGAGCTCAGTGAACATATACGTTGGCACCACATTTTTATAGTCTAGGACACGGTGGGCCAGGACACAAAATAAAAAATTCAGGCCGAACACATCATTGATGTTTCACCGGGTAAACGTAGGTTTCTTATCTGCAAGAATGGTAAGCTAAACAAACACTTATGAAGTTGTTTCACGCCAACTTGGGTCCCTGCGAATGTGCCACTGGGTTTGGGCCACTCTTCAATGACAAAAAAAAAAACATCCGTTAAAGTTTATCCAGTGCTGGGCAAAATTGAACCGGCATCATATATATTCAGACAATCATGTCTGAATATATATTTAGACAATCAAGCCTGGATGTATACGTTCAGACACGCGGCGTGCACGGAGTTCTCGGCGGCGCCGGTAGAGGGGGCAGCGTGTCCAGTGGGGAACGCGAGAGAGGATCCCGGCTCGAGTACATACGTCACGCATGACGCTCTTCGGCGGTGGCAACACGGTGTATCGCTAAAATGCTTCAGTGCCAATCGCATTAGCGCCGTCAGTCATCCTGAGATGCAGACTCTGCAGACAAAGTTTTCGTGTGCTTCGTAGCTGCGATGCCTCTGTCGATATCAATGTCGGGAGATGGCAGGAAGTCTATAGTTGAAGCGCGTGTTGTGTCACGTGTTTCGCCTTCAGCTTTAGATAGTGACGAATGTCTCAGCCTGCGGCCATGATGCGGAGTATCGCTGAAAAGAGGACGAAGTATAATTCTCTATGACTATGGCAGAATAAACGGAACATTACATTTTTTTCTTTTACGTTTTAGGGAGCCTATAAATCTAAAAGCCTAAACTCAAGTCATGGCTGGAGCCACGTAAGCAAGTAAGTTTGTTGTGACTATTTGATACGAAAATACGTATACGATATACAGAGCGGAAAATAGGGACATATTTTCTTTTCTTTAGGACAGAGACTTATAGGCAACTGCTACCGAAAGGGGCACGACGCCTGCCTAGTCTTCAGGACGGAAGGGACAGGATGTAAGAGGGTCGCTAGACGTACACTATATGCACTTGAAATGCGGTCGTTTATTTATGAGCTGGCCTGTCAAAGCGTCAATAATAATAGCTCCTTTCTTCTAAGAAGGTTACCTCTTATATGTAAGCGACAGCGCAGAATAAACCGAACTGCTATCTATGCAAAATTATTTTATTTGCCTCCTTGACTATGGAGAAACATTTACCTAGTCACTCCGTTGTATATACGTAAATACCTATCTTCTTCACTCATCCTCGAGTACCTCAGGACTTTCATTAAAGTTTTACATCCATCCATCCACTCATCCTCTCTGCTATCATATCTCCTTATTTCTGTACTCTAAACACCCCCACTGCTGAGCGCCGTTCAGGCGTCAGCAGTAATTTCGTTTCTTTCCGTTTCATCTATCTATCTATCTATCTATCTATCTATCTATCTATCTATCTATCTATCTATCTATCTATCTATCTATCTATCTATCTATCTATCTATCTCAATAAACAATTACTACTACTGCTGGCGCTATATTCTAGTTCGCTTTGGACTAAAGTCCCCACGAAGTCGGCTACTGTACTAACTTTCCGCCGTTTTCGCATTCCGAAAGCTTTCAAAAGGAACTGTGCATTTTCGGAATTACAAATAATAGCCGGACAGCACCGTATATAGCACCCATGCGTACCTGTATGGCCGGCCAGTGCAGCTGGAAGTGAATCATGGCTCGTGCCCAGTCGAGGAATCCCACAGCAGGCCATTTCTTGGCGTCCAAGTGAAAGTAGGCGTAGTTGCACTGCAGCACCTCGAAGTCGCTGAACCGCTGGTCGCCCGCCGAACGCAGCAGCAGGTCCGCCTCGGGACACTCGGTCAGCGCTACGTACTCGTCCAGGAACTCGCCGGTCAGGTCCCTGTACCCCGTAATTAGCATAGAGCTCGACTGTGTCGCCACGAAGAGCTCTCGAGGAGATATTGCAATAACAGAACATCGGCCGGCAATTATGCGCTGATCGAGGTAGGGTGAAGAAAGGGCGGGTAAGCGTCGTCAGAAAGTTGGTTATAAGTGCAAAATGTTTTCCTTAGTATAATAATGTAACGCCCTCTTTTCTTAACTTTCTTTACTGAGTGTTGTCGTAGGGCCCACGTGCTCTGACCTCTTCGAGTGTGAGAAATCGCTAACGCGTCGAGATGGAAGAGAGAATTAAATTTTAGCATTCCATACTCCTATAGTCAATTGTCCAAACGACACTCTTCCCGCGTTATCGTCCGGGTCGGTCGGTTGGTCGGGGCGGTGTATGATAAGAGAAGAATAGAGTGGAGGGGATCCTTGCACTGCACACACAAAACCGCCAGTACGAACTGCATCCTAAGTGGGAAGCCCCAAATTAAAGTTAACTTTTGGAGTTTAACGTGCCGAAACTGCACAGCATATGTAATAAGGAATGCCGTAGCAGATGGCTCCAGATTAACTTTAACTACCTGGGGTTCTTCGATGGGAACCTAAATTTAAGTGCGCGACCGTTTCTTGCATATCGCGGCCCATCAGAATGCGGCCCCGGCGTGGCCAGGTTCGAACCCCTGACCTCGTCCTCCACAGCGCAATGCCTTAGCCACTGAGCTACCGCGGTGGGTGGACATGCATCAGGGCTGGTGTGCACAGCTCAAAGTGTGTCCAATCGCCGGTCAATGAGGAAACGTCCTTACGTTAGAGAAGTGTGGAGACTATACACTCCTTGTATATATCATAATCATCACCCAGCACTCGGGAGTAGCATGTCAGGCGAACAGCCAGGCTAACACCTCCAGCATAACATTACAGGATGTTTCTCTCTCTCTCTCTCTCTCTCTTACACTCTTTGTAAGAAGCCTACCTATGAGAAAACGAAAAGATCGATGCCCAACTAAAGAAACTGTGTCGTCTCTTTTTTTCATAGAAACGCTTCCATCAATTATAGGGCTTTTCCCGGCAAGTGCTGAAACAGAACCCGTAGTATACAATGCTTAGGTAAGGCTGCAGGCCGCAAATGAAAACGTGTAAACTGTGATGACCATAGTTTGCTTGTTCTGTCTCTCTCTCTTTCTTATACATTATTATTGTTATTGTTATTATTAGTAGTACTATTATTACTATTATTATTTTAATTTTCTTGTGCGCGTGCGACTATTCTGAGTGAGAAACACCCACAGCGCTGCTGACCAGTTGCGCCTGACGAACTTGTGAATGGTTCAAGAAGCTTGTGACCGAAAAAAATAAAAGACGAAGTGGGAGACCCACCGGTTCAGAGCGAAAAAAAATGCCTCAAAGTTTAAATTACGGCTAATGTGCGACACTGAGCTCAGTGAGTTTCCCTGAAACAGCCATTGAACGCAACTATATTCGTTCGGTACGCTACGACGACTCTTTTTCGAGCTTACAAATCAAGGATCCTAACTCACTCTGACCGGATGACGCCTTCCTTGACGGCCTTGGCCAGATGTATGGCCATCCTGGACATCTGGTACGTGGTGTTGTACGCGGCGCAGGACATTTGCCGCTTTAGGCTGAAATAGAGAAATTAACAGAGAAAGAAATTGGATGGAGAATAGGTGAAGCAGGAATTATTTATTGCGATAGCAATTATATGGACACTCCATGCAAGCGCATTTATAATGTTGCCGTCGCCGTGATGTTCCGTATAAAGTCCAAGGGTGATGGCACCGTCGCCCCGTGCCGTATGCTGCATGCGCGAGTGAAAGCGTGCGAGGATGAGCCGACGATGGCGGCTCAATCTCCCGCGCGCGAGGGTGGGAAGCGGGGAGGTAGCACGCCGTCTCCGTCGCGCGCAAGACACCGAGGCAGGGGAGGCAAGTGGGGGGCCTTTTACTCCGGCGGGGGCTGCGCATGGCGCTGCCGCCCGGGCCCTGTCTTGAAAGCTCTCGGCGATGAGGACAGAGTGTGCCGAGTGCTGATAGCTTCGTGTGCGCTGCGTTCTCGTCGCTTAGTATGCGTTGAAGAGAGGAGCAGCACGAAGGTCAATTCGGTCGCTGAAGCCGCCTCGCTTTCTCACTCCAGCGTTCTGACAGCGAGTGTACACGGTCATCGAGTGACATGTGTTCGTGTATGTACGCGCGTGACACCATGCTTGTTAATTTAGTTAGTAAGCCAATGTTTACAAGTTTACACGGCCGATAAAGCTACTATGCTTACTTTGCATAGCTGTCTATTAATTTGATGTCGCAATCGATGCTCGCCGTTCGGGCTAAACTGCAACTTTTTATTTATGTACTTATTTATTTATTTCGACACTCATCTTGAGGCCTAAGACAGGTGTGGGTAACACTACTGAAAAAGAAAGAAGAGAAAGCAACGACCTGATTTTGTTTTTTCTGTCGCTGTATAACTATTTAGCTCACTTTAATCTTCAGTGTGCATCATGTCATCTCTTTTGTGAGCTGTTTTTAGTGTGCCTATGACACGTCAAGTCAATTCTGACTTTCTAGCTCTCGTTACGTTTTCTTTGTTCAGTGCCCTATTATAATCCTATTTATTATTGCTATGCATCAGTTATATGTGATGAGTAATCGGCGCTGCTTAAAGGCGCCAACATCTCTTAAACATCACCAAATTAAAAAAGACAGTCAATAAGCAGCGCATAGAAATAAACAAGAAACGAAATAATTTACTTGCTCAATTGGCAGTGCAAGTATGAGATAAGTTGAGATACCTATATAGACTCGTGTAAGGGCCGCGCTTTTTTTTTTCTCACAATTTTGGCGAAATGCGACCCTTACACGGGACCGAACCTCTTCGTTAAAATGGTGCCGGCGCAGCCTTGACTTGTGCACAGCCCGGAACCCCGGGTGTACCATCGCATCAGATGTCAACTCGCCGCTCTCGCCATCTAACAGAGGCACACGGAAATACCCAGTGAGCAAAAAATCGACGATGCGTGCGCGCGATATAGAGACACCGAACGCGATTGATTGCTCCTCCGTCGAAATTTATTTTTTCCAAATTTCAGGCTACCAAGTTGAGGGTGTGCCTTTACACGGGTGCAGCCTTTACACGGGTGCAGCCTTTATACGGGTGCAGCCCTTACACGAGTCTATACAGTATTCAATAATGGGAAGTTTGTGCGATGGACTCTACAAGGAGAGGTTAGAGCCAACATTTGAATTACGAAGAGAACAAATAGAGGATATAGAGTTAGTAACTCACAATCTCATGCCATCGAGAGTATGCGAGAAGGAAGACTCTGTGGCGCATTCAACAAAACTGACGGGCAAGATATTTCAAAAAGTTATGTCCGGCCGTAACAACACAAAAGAAATATAGCTACTGAAGCGACGAGAATTTAACGTCTTCCTCCGAGGGATTTGATCCTTTTGAGTGTACGTTAGATACACGAATTTACGTATATTACACGAAAAAAGGTTGGCAGACAGTGAAAGAACGTAAAACAGATGACCACTGCGCAAAAAAATTACACTGACTAAAATCCCATGCATGCAGGAGGCTCGTGTGCTTGAACGCAAACTTCCATTCGAAATGTTTGCAATACCACTTGTGCTTCATTGTCAGAGTGCGTGGGGTCAATGTAATATTGAGATTCATTCTTCTGAATATTCATTGTAAGCTGTATGGTAATATATCCACGGAACATTAATACCCGTATGTATTAGGGAGTTCCGTAAAGGTATCACAGTATACAGAATACCTGAACATCGAAGAAAGACAGGTCTGGCCAGCAACTCTGGTGGTGCCATCTCGTGTCGCTGACTTCAACTATAGGCACACAGATCAGTAATTAGAACGACACGTGGTCTACCTATCCCCTTGCGCACAGGCTCCGTCAGCGGCAATCGTTATGATGTACGTGATTCATTTTTATTTTTTATTTTTCTGCGGGAACTATGACGCAGTGCAAAAACACAGCGCAAAAACATTTGCAGTTCTTCGTTGTTGAAGTATAATGTCGCACGATGGCTCTGCCTGGCGCTGGTGTTCACGTTATTGGTGTTCCAGCATTCCGCAAACAGTAATACATTTGCGGACGCTCTGCTTCTGCTATCACTAGACTTAATCACAACTGATTAAGTCTTCTGCTTAACGCTCTACTCGAAGTATGAGTGGTACGAATATAGGAAGCGTCAGCACCTATATATGTTAGTTGTAGGAATTTTTTTTTTTGGTTAGTCGCAAAACCTTGGTGGTTCAGGGACAATCACGCGTACTCACCTCTTCTCGCGTGTGTTCGATGTGGCGATCTCAGCACGGGCCAGGCTGGCGCGCAACTCTTCGGGCAGCCGCTCGAGGTCGCCGCAAGCGCAGGCCTGCATTCCCATCGCGCGGTACGCATCCCTAATGAAGAGGACGGAGAACAAGCGCGATAACCGGGTTCAGACTTGAGTATTTGATCTGACGTATACACTGCTGTCAAACAACGGTGACGGCACGGAGTTGGACAAAAAAAAATCGTAAGTGTTACACATTCTGGAAGGAATGTACATTATGGCGCACTCTTCAATGTTGCGCCAACTTAACGCTCCACCATATCTTGCACCTGAAATATGGCATGAACGTCTGCGGACTATACTCTGACTGTATGCATAAATACTTGCCAAATATGTTGTGTAGGTGATAACTACTTGGACGTATGTGAAGGAA
Source organism: Dermacentor silvarum (assembly GCF_013339745.2). Taxonomy (NCBI): domain Eukaryota; kingdom Metazoa; phylum Arthropoda; class Arachnida; order Ixodida; family Ixodidae; genus Dermacentor; species Dermacentor silvarum. The sequence continues at coordinate 49,428,696 of NC_051164.1, read as the reverse complement.
TATTGAAGTTATATAGAAGCAGGGTGCTGCACTGGGCTAGTATGTATTGTGTGTGTCTCAGTCCTCATCTCCCGCGCTCTTTCGGCTGGTTATATTGATTTTACCATCAGTTAGTTGCTTTCTTGAAGTGTTAAATCTAAATCAAATGTTTGGATTTCACGTCCCACAGCAACACAGAGCTGTGAGAGACGCCATTGTTAAGGGAGGGGGGGGGGGGGGTTGCTCTGAAATAACTTCGATTACTCGCCGGAGCCACCGACTTGACCTGAGGGAGCCTTCGGCTCCCCCGCGCCACAGTTTCTCAGGACCAAAGTTCTTGTCAGCGTCACTCGGGGTTCCGGAAAATGTTAGGCGTAACTTTAGGGGACAGAAAGAGAGCGACGTGGATCAGTGATCAAACTGGCGTGGCTGATATTGTAGTTGACATTAAAATGGAAAACGGAGCTGGGCAGACCACGTGTCATGCGTGTGTGATAGATAATCGATGGTCCATTATAGTTACAGAATGCGTGCCAAGGGAAGGGTACAGTGCAGTCGAGGATGGCAGAAAATTAGGCGCGGTGACGAAATGATGAAATTTGCAGGCCCAACTAGCGCAAGACAGGGGTAAATGGAGATCGATTGAAGAGATCTTCGTCCTGCAGTGGACACGAAAATAGGCTGAGGATGATCTGCTGTTCCTTACCGTTCTTCTAAATCCGAGTATGCACGAGCGTTTTAAATCAAAGCCGTTACCCTCCAGTTGGTCGGGATTTTTCGTCGGCTCGTGCTCATCCAAAAACAGTAGCGCCACCTAGCGATCGCGGCCACTCAGACGGACCTCGTATACGGCAGCTCCAAAAGGGCATTGTCGTTGAGTTTCCGCGTGACAGAGTTACGTTTTCTCGTATATTGGAATTACAATCTGAAGCTATCATGTCTACAGCTTGAGTTTGAGTCGTACTTTACGAAATTTCTGGCGCAATTTACTTTCAAAAATTCAATTAGTTCAATAAAGCACTTGCGCTTGGCGGAGGGCCTAGAAGAATTAGGATGTAGGCTGCACTTCTGCACACGTGCGCGCGCGCGTGTGGCGTACGTCTGCACACAATGTATCTGTCGTTGATGCGTGGGCGCTCTGCCCACTGCATCGGGCGCACAGCGTCTGCTGCGACCGTAGTCGACATTACGGCAAACACTGTCCAAATCAAGGTATTTCATCGGCAGTTTGTGGTCGTCTAACGCCGCTTGTGGTAATGGTGATTGTCTAGCGTCGTCTAACGTCGGTTTAGGGTGGTGGTACTTGTCTAACGTCGGCAACAGCTACGCTGTACGTCCGCTTTCACAGGGTAAAATGGAGGAGGACTTTTTTTTTTGTTTTTTGTTTTTTGCTTTTCACTTCCATCGGAATGCCGTCGTCGCGGAAAGGGATCAAATGAGCGACCCTGTGCTCACTAGCTGAACGCCATAGTCAGTGAGTCGACGTGGCAGGTTTCTTTGAAAAGTGGACATTACCGTATTTACTACACCGCAGCCGAGCTTGTAAAAGTGATGAGCTCGGCACTGATGCTCTCTACGGGATGACGTCTCAACACACACACACATCTCCTGGGAAACGAAACCGAAACTGGTTTTTAGGAAAGGTTAGATTTATTTAAGGCTCACTATAAGGCTTGTCAGCATAATTTAAGGGTTTAGAGGCCGAGGACGCTTCAAGGGTCACTGTTACCACTTCAGTATTTTTTCTAATATGCTGCGCCATTTTTAAGGGGAAAATGAGTGTTCTTAAAAAAATATTTGCGTCATATAATCTGCCTTCGGGGCAAGCCGCTCACGTTTTTCAATGCGTCCCAAGCAGGAACATCGTACAAACGCTGTGTCAGTTTATCGACAATTAATACTTCACTGCACAAGCGTTAAGTAATGTGCTGCTGACGTAGAAGAAGAATTTAAGATTGCCATTTTTCATAGATATGCAGTTTAGGGCAATACGGAAAATAGGAGCCACCATGTCAGAATACGCAATACGCAGTTGCGTGTGTTCGCGCTGTAAATCTAGTATATTTTCACCTCATACTTCCTTTATGGTTCTTATTGTGAATATTTCGTTAGGTATACATTGAAGTACACATTCAGAACATAATGCAAATATCCACCTGCCACCGATTTTTTTTTCTTTCTGATGGTATGCTGTCAAACGCTCATGGCGAAAGACTTATACTGCCGCGGCAAGAGTCGCATGTATCTACAGCACAGTGCTTATACAATCGCTAGTAAGCATATGGCTAGCCAGCGAAGCGCTGTTATTCGCTCAATTTACAGCCACTCACACGTTGTCCACAATTTCGACGTGGATCTGATTCGCCTGGTCCAGAGCGGAGGTCATGTCGAATGTGGTGCGGCTGAAGTTGCGCACGCTGAACATGAAGACGCTTAGCACGTCCACTCCGGCACGGAAGCACCATTCACGCAACTGCGAGAGAGATAAAAAAGGGGCTGTGTTTATTTATTTATTTATTTATTTATTTATTTATTTATTTATTTATTTATTTATTTATTTATTTATTTATTTATTTATTTATTTATTTATTTATTTATTACATACTGCAGAGCAATGTGGTCCAAGCAGGACGGGCAATACAACTAAAAAATATCAGTATTCCATTAAAAAAACGTATAGGACCTACAGAAAGTACACAAAAAACATGGTCATCTATTCATACATTGTGTTATAAGGTTCTGTTTGGCTATTCCAGTCAGATACAGAACGCGGAAGAAAGGATAAATATTAGTTCTTGCAAAGAAAGGGGTTAGAAAGTGTGTTTGGTAATGTCACGCAGGTATTGCAGACAATGGGGAAATAAACTGTGTGTAATCAATAACCATTTTACCGTTAAGAAGTAAGCCCAAACCGTTCAAACGCCTTTTTTGTTTCTGCTTTATTCAAGTTGCTCAATTTTTTATTGCAATAACAGTTATATAGACACTCCAAGCGCATTTCTGCCGTCGTCGTCGTTATGTTCCGTATAAAGTCCAAGGGCGATAACAGATCACACCGTCGCGGCGCGCCGTATGCTGTATGTGTGAGTGAAAGCGCGCGAGTGGAGCCGACAATCGCGGCTCAGTCTGGCGCGCGCAAGGGAGGAACGCCGACAGGAAACGCGCCGTCTTCCGTCGCGCAAAAACCGTGGGGGATTGGAGGGAGTGAGGAGGGACGGCGTTGTTCTCCAACAGCAACTGCGCATTTCGCGACCGCGCGCATGGGGAACTGCCGATCGCGGCTTAATCTCGCGCGCGCAGGGAGGGAGGCAGCGTGGGAGAGAGGTGGGGGCGGCGTTCTACAAACTCTGGCACCAACTGCGTACTTTGCACGGCCGCGCGCGCGCCTTATCTTGAAAGCGATCTCCAGGCTGCTCATACCTTTGTGCGTGCAGTGCTCAAGTCGTTCAGTTTGCGTCGAAGCGATTCAAAGCACGAAGGTCACTTCGCTCGCTGCTGCTGCCATGCTTCCTGATGCTAGCGTTTTGACAGCGCGCGTCCGCGGTCATCGAGCGCGATGTGTTCATGTTTGCCTGTGCGCGCTGACACCATGCTTGTTAATTTAGTTAGCAAGCGAATATTTTCAAGTTCGTACAGCCGATAAAACTACTATCCTCACTTCGTATAGCCGTCTACTAATTTGCTATCGCAATCAATCGATGCTTCGCCTTTCGGGCGCAACTGCGACTTTTTCTAATAACAAACGGTCACCTTTTTTATGTACGGGTATAACTTGACCTGTCTCGCATTCATCGGGTGGTCTCACAGTTAATAATAAACATCGAAACAAAATCAAAATAAATTGAACAATAGTTTCTGCGTAACAACGACGAAAAATATTGCGCCAACCGTCAGGACCACAGGTCGATTTTCCGTTCAGGTTTAACAGCATCGCAACTAAACCATGGTATGAAAAAAAAAGTCAACTTCGGATACTAAAAATGTCCCATGACGCCGATTCACGTCGCGTACTTGCTTGAGAAAACACACCAGAAAAAGAAGTATTAAAATATTGAGCGGTAACCTGCCGATCTGTAACAGCGTTACCATCAACCGAAATCTTGACCAAATTGACATATAGGGAGCGGTCGTTTAATGAGAACTAGAGAGTTGTACGCCTAGCGTGCTATTCCAGAGGGTAACAATGGTGAGCGAAATGAAATACGTCACCACACACACAAAGGATACAAGGAAGCACATCTGAAAACGCAATATACAAAACTAATTAAAGTGTGTCAAATCAGTTCTGCCGAAGGCCGAGAGGTGGAGGAAGGTTCAAGAAATGAAAAAATGTCATCCACCCATATGTAGCATGAAGCTACTTGTTGATGCAATTTTGTCTCGTTGATATCATTCCATCGCAGGAAGGTTAAGAACTCCTCCATATCGCATGCTGGACGCACAGGTGGCGCTAGTCCACCATATACGCGTTGCAGTTCAAGGCTTGATCGCAAGAAGTACATTCCTTGCAAACATTGGGACGCTGACTTGTAACACGCAAAGTCTGCAAGACAATTCAAACAGTGGTATAGCTCGGTATAATGCCACGAAAGAACGCCGTATGATAGCTCTGCCTTCGAGCGAGGGGTTATTGTGAAGCGGCCAAAGCACACGCCACGCTTCTTCGCTACAACGTGGATACGCTTAATCGTACAGCTCAATGGCGACACGACGTTCCGCAATCCTTACAACCCTTACATGGTGCCATGGCTGCTGGCCTTGTTTGCTATGGAATTACGCAGTGATAAAACTGATTATGCCATATATCCTTATTGCCACCATTATGCGTAATCGAGAGCACAATTCCTCTTACAAAGCAAACCTTTCTATATGCCTACTTTCCTAGAGTTTTGGCGCATCTGCTTGGTCGGTCTTTCACCGAGTAAAGTGCAGTTTACTATTGCACTGTCTGCAGGATCGGACCACTGTAGTCGGCGCACCGACCCTCAATACAGTGTCAGAGCAAAGGGTGCCAAATCTTTGAGACAGCATGATGCGCGGTCACGTGTGTCACGTGGTGGGGGTCTCTGCGTTTTGCAGTCTTCATTGGCATGCAGGTAATCGCTATACGGTGCAAAACACTGCGCGAGTATAATTAGTTGCATGGCGTTTGTTTAACCGCTTCACGAAAACTTCGCTTCCCAGATTCGGACATGATCGCTGAATATGCATAACTTTTTTTTAATTTATGTTTTACTTATTTGTTTGTTATATTATTTTAATACACAACCTACGCCTGACCCACCTTGGCGTACTTGTACGCCCCGACGGCGTACACCCGGCGCAAGTCGGTGCTGGTGGCCCTGGAGAAGCGCCGGTGACCATCCGGCACCAGGCACACGTGTCGGGGCACCACGCCCAGCGACACGAGCCACACCACCGCCCTCTGGCCGATCGCGACGAGATCGCGCCACAGCGGACTCGCCTGCTGCTCCAATTCTTCAGTTGACGGAATCTCGGCGTCGTCCTTCCTGACGCCCTGCGTCCCTTCAGCGGGCATCACTGTTGGTCAGGAAACGTAATGCAATCGCGCATAAAATCGTTGGACTCGCAGGATGCGTCCTGTCCCGTTGTTTATTCGTTGGAGAGTAAAAGTGCACCAGTTGACTTTTTTTTTTTCTAAATACGGGAAACGTCTTTTGTTACGGTGAGCATGGGGGTCGCTTGCACAAACCATATGTAAGGAAAACATGCAATGTTATTCTCGCTGATATGTTTGGAACATTACTACCCACTTGCCTTGCCTTGGCCTCGTTGTGTAGAGGGAAGAAGCCATTGCTCGATCACGCATAAGTCGCGTGGACTGGTGGCGCGGATGTTGCGTCACGCATGATCCAATCTGAGCTAAATTTTGCCGCGTGCACGGAGTTTGGAAACGCGTATCTTGGCTGTACGCTCGCTGACTCCAGCTGGAGTGGTCGGGTTTGCGTGAGCTCGCTCTGGTCACACTAGGTGTAATCCACCGAACTCATACCGGTGCTCATTACGAGTTATAAGGCCTACAAGTGTGTGATTTGCCGTGACCAACGTTGAATAGGCATGCGCGTGGATTTTGCATTTTACGAGGGATCGGTCTAATTAAGGCAGTGAAAATGTTGCGGCAAGGCGTCGTAACACTCCCGTGTGTGATGGTATGCAGGTGGGGAACTTAACTACACCTCGCCAACGCACCGCGCACATATTGCACATACTTGACATACGAAAAGGCTGTTATGACGCTGTCGATCGGCACGCCCTCCTCAAGATTTCGAAACCGCCCGAGTCGACAAAATTGGACAGGAGAGAAGGGAATCTTGTAGTGCCGAATAATTTGTACGTAACTTATATGCGTCGAACGGGATATATCTGTAGAAGCTGCGGCTGGTCATTCTTTGACACATACACACAAACACACAAAATCGCTTTAAGGCGAATCAAATAAAATACAAATTACAGCCGTATGAAGCGTAATTGATACTTCCAACACGACCCTGCCAAACCTTCATGTTTTGTTTTAGGTAACTTACCGTTGTTCCCATAAGGTCGACAGAGATGTTTATCTCCGACGTACGTAGAAAACAACAAACAGGCCGGAAGGAAACAAAGAAAGTAGCACGGGCGTCTGTTTTCCGCGATGTAGAGAAGCAGCAGTACAGCGTCAATACCGGTTAGTCATGACACCGATATACTAAGGATCGCCGGTCACATGCACGCTGTATTTTCTTTTAAACGTTATGTCTGACGGTGACGGCTTTGTGAAAAGGCCGAATGCGTGGCGCTCACCCGCTGGTGCTGTAACGTTCATCCGGTCTCCTGTCCGCGGTGCCTGCCCCGACAACTGTCTCACGCGGTCATTTCTCCCCAGACGCTCGGCCCTGTGATTAAATCGCGACCGTGTTTGTAGGCAGTCCTTCTGTATGAGGAAGGGAAAGAGCACTTTCTGCGGCACTTCAGGGAGCACGGCTCAGCGTCAGAGGGGGGGGGGGGGGGGGGTAGTTAGGAGAGAGGAGAAGACGTCGCTGAGGCAGGAACGAAGCGAACCGGCTTAGGTAGGATCGCTTCGTTACTGCGACGGCGACGTGTTTCACCTTCTCCTCTCCTGTATACTTTCACCCGCCCCTCTCTCTCTATCTCTTGTTTGGTACGTGCTCGTGCGATACGGCTCGCCTTCTCGCCCTAGTCGTCGCACGTTAGTATGCGGCTGGGGTATAAGCGATCTCAGGAAATTTAATCGCGACTGCGCCCCGACCGTTCTTTGCGCGCGTCGTGGTCCACTAAGATGGCGGTCGACGTAACATAGTGGGCGGCGTTACATGCGCTGTTGCATAGGACACATCACAGCTTCCTGCAGGAAATACTAGAGGGAGCTCTAGCACCAGTATATATAAAGTCCCTATATAAGAAAAGTACCGCCATCCTTTGATCAACGCCGCTTCTCTCTCTCCTGTATCTCCGATTGGACGATGATAGCGCGCGCTTTTCACTTCTTTATATTTTCTTTTTTTCCGCCTCAGAGCCATGTTGAAAGTCCTCTGCGCAGCCGCAGTCGCCGGCGGCGGCGGCGGCGGCGCGCGCCCGGCCTGAAAGCTTCAACGTAGACTTTCTAGGTGCGCCACCGTCGACTTGGCTTTCGCAAGCAAAAAGTAAAGAAAAAAGCAAGCGCTTTAGGAGAGGAGGCGGCGCAGGAAAGAGTAGATGGCGGTACTTGTATAGGGACTTTAAGTATATATACGACCGGCAGGCTTGGTGGTTCAGCCATCACCGAAACGATGGTTGCTTCAGTCTTAATCTCGTTCCGCTGAGATACCATGCTATAAGAGAAACGCTTTTTGCCCTTATATATCCCGCTTACTGAAATGACACGCCGTCCCATTTAGTGTATATATATATATATATATATATAAGTGACACCAAGGACAACATAGGGGGAAATGCTTGTACTTATTAACCTGAATCAAAGAAATGATAAATTAATGAAAATGAATATGGATGAAAAAAAGAACTGGCCGCAGGTGGGGAACGAACCCACGTCTTCGCATTACGCGTGCGATGCTCTCACCATTGAGCTACCGCGGCGCCGTTTTCCCGTCCACTTTCTGGGGTATTCATGTCTTACAACTAGTATTAACCCTGGGAGTGTTAGCCAGTGCCACCACTCACAAACCTAGGTGGCGGATGTGGAACATCCTTTCTGCCGCAGGCGTCATGAGTACGTGATCTTTTTGGGTGAAGGCAACTGGTCAATAAACCCACATATGCTACCTGAAGGCATCAATGTTGCTTGATTCGAGCCCTCGTTATGTAATGAACGAGAAGAAAGGGAACCGAGGGGCCCGATTTTTATTAATCATATTATAAGAAGCCAGCAAACAGTGACACCAAGGACAACATAGGGGAAAATACTTTAATTACTAATTTTTCCCCTATGTTGTCCTTGGTGTCACTGTTTGTTGGCTTCTTATAATATGATTAATAAACATCGGGCCCCTCGGTTCCCTTTCGTCTCATATATATATATATATATATATATATATATATATATATATATATATATATATATATATATATATATATATATATATATATAATGTGAAGGAACTATTTCTTCGGATGCGGTGTTTAATAAATTGAAAAAAGTGCAGGCGCACGTATAAAAGCAAACACATTCAATTTCGACGTTTCGGCCGGGGTCCGGCCTTCATCACGAGGGCGATTGCCAGTACAGAGCTCAATTTATACAGTTTCTCTGTTGCGAAGAAAAAAGAAACGGTACCTAGTCTATGACTACAAGCACGTGTACATCTAGTGATGTTATGCGTACCAACACGTACATTGACTCATGTCAAACTCAACGTAAATAGGAGAAACGACCGACACGTCGAAATTAAATGTTTTTGCATTTGTACTGTGTCTGCACTTCCTTTAATTTTTTTGTATATATAATCATATCATTAGAAGCCAACAAACATAGACACCAAGGACAACATAGGGGGAAAATTAGACGTGGGATAGTTCCCTATCGGCGGCAAGTTGTTTTTTTATCCACTTTAATTTGCATTAATATATCACTTATTTATTTCAATTAGTAAGTACACGTAAGTGCCCCTATGCGGGCCTTGGTGTCTATGTTTGTTGGCTTCTTATGATACGAATAATAAATATCGGGCGCCTTTCGTCTCCTTCATATATATATATATATATATATATATAATTTTGTGCTTCAATGCATAAAGCGACGCTTTGTTTCAGAAAGTAACTGGAACGCCAATGCATTTCTCCGCAAAGTTCGGGAATTAATATCTCGAAACTGGTGTGATAATGAGAATTAATTGCAAGTGGATACGCCTTGCAAACTCCACGGCTACAATTTGTAAATTGCAATGTGGGCCATCAGGTAATCAGTTAAAAACTTAATTAGTGAATTTTTGTTGATTAGTCGGTGATGCATTTCCATTTTTGGTGCATGTCTGCCTCTTTGAGTAGACCAGCTCATTAACTAAAATTCGACTATCTGCCACAGGCAACCTTAAATAAATGTTGAAATTGGTCGCTGAAACACCCTGTATATATACATGTATATCTTGCGAGACAGCTGTTGAACGTCGGTGGTTTAGTATGCAGGCCGCGCGCTGAAGAGAATGACGCTGGCCATGATGATGAATATATACAGATGAAGAAGATGAAGGGGTAATGTAATGCTCACACAATTACCCCTGCCGAATAACACTGTCGTATGGCCAGTAGATTATTCCACAGGCGCAATCTTTAAAATATCTGGGAATGATTTACACAGAAAAGCTTAATTGCAAGACACACATCGCATACATCGCATCTAAAGGAGCACGCGCTGTTGGTTTATTACGAAGAGTCAGCAGCAATTGTTTTGGAATGCACAGGGCATAGAGTTTCATATTTTTATTTAGAAACTCTATGGCACAGGGAGACCTTGCTGATGATTTATTGTATGTATGTCCGCCCCATTCTAGAGTTTGGATGCGTGTTATTTTCTGGAGGTCCTACTTATAAATTCCGCCCTCTGGTTCTTTTAGAACGCGAATCACTGCGTCTATGTCTCGGCCTTCCAAAATATGTAGCGATCGAATAATATTCTTTATCATGAAACTCACCTGCCTTCTCTTCAATCTCGATTTCGTATACTGACAGTCCAAACATTACTAAACATATATGATTCTCCGCAGAGACGCTCCTTCTATATGTTTATTAGAGAACCGACTGCATTCTTTGAGAATCAATGGTCCAGACTGCATTGTCCCCAGGTAGTTTTTGTGCAGAAACTATTAGAGCCATTACAAATATCAATCCGTGATGTGGCTTTTCAAAATTTACCTACTGCGACAGTAAGCATTGAATTCGATTATATATTTCCTAATAACGCTAAACTCCTGCCTATTCGACACCTAAAAGGTTTGTTAGATGACCACCTCGAGAACCTCCAAATAAATACAGTAATAGCCACAGATGCTTCTGTCAGTGAAGAGAAGGCAGGAGTGGGAATTTTTTCGGCATCATTAAATTGGTCTTTCTCCCTTCGACTACCCGACTTTACGCCAATATTTCAGGCGGAGTTATTGGCGATCATCCTAGCTCTACGAAAACTTCCTACATCTATTACTTCAGCCGTAATCTTAACCGACTCCTTGTCTGTTTGCTCCGCTTTATCAGTGCCCAATTCATCTGTCATTCTCCGAGAATTTCGTTCATCCATGCCCCAACATTTACGCCTTATCCATCTGGTATGGGTGCCAGGGCACGTGGGGCTCACTTTAAACGAATCATGCAGACGCACTAGCAGCGGCATCTCTTAAGGGCCCGGTACTGAGGATCCTAAGACCTTCGGCATACGTCACTTCTGCGAGATTTAAAAAATTTTCCGTCCAAGAAGAACATGCCAAATCATGTGTACTCAATAACACCGATTTTCAGCACCTTAAATTTCCTTGGCACAGCAGATGGTGTTCAACAAGAAAATTTGAAGTTTCATTTACTAGAATGCGTTGCCGAATACCAAGGCTTAATTTCTATTCCCATAGGTCTGCTTTGGCACCTTCCCCTCAATGTTTTTATTGCAATGAACCCGAAACTATGGATCATTTCTTTATAGAGTGTCGTAGGTTCACCATGCATAGAAAACGACTTCTAGAAGGTCCCCTCCGCCAACTTGGATTGACCATTACGCTACCTATCATTCTATCTCTGGGGCGTCGGCACTAGGACACTGTAACAGGAACGTATGTGATGCCATATTTAATTTTGTAATGGAAACAAGGATACTGCCATGCTAATTTTTTTCACACCAAAACAACAAAACTCTTTGCTTCAAATTTTAAGATGCTATAGCATGAAAATTATTAATTAATGACTAGAATTCATTTATTATCTCATTCTTAAGTAAGAAAACCCATTTAAGTATCCATCATTTTTCTTCCCACTGCCGCCCGATTCATGGCCAATCCCCCGTAGTGGGTTGTGCTATTTCTATAGGCACCAAACCAAACCAAATTACCCCCGCGCATGGAAGCGGCCAACCTGGCCGCTGGCTATGGCGGCGAACGCTGTATGAAATTCTTTAAACGTGAAACATGCACAATCTCTGTGGTACGGCAGCGGCCGTCCAAAGGCGTAACAACGGGAGTGACACGATAATTAACTGGCGAAGTCTGTTCCTGAACAGTGTAGGGCCCGACAAAACGGGACTGATATTTCTCGCATAAGCCAGGCGGTCGGGCATGGCCTGACTGTCCCAACGTGTGAGCGGCCCGCTGCGCGCTGAGTCGCGTACCTCAGGACTTTCATTAAAGTTTTACATCCATCCATCCATAAGCCAGGAACGCGAACTGGAGTCCACAGCAACACTTCGTCTCCAGGCTGGAAGGAAACGACACGGTGGGATGCATCATAGCGAGTTTTGCGGTCTTGTTGACCGGCGTCGGCGTTGAGGTGGGCGTGTTGGCGACACTGGGCAATGCGCGAAACAAATTGCTCACACATTGATGTAGACGAGGGCACGGGGACGCCAAAGAAAGAGACGTCGAGGACAGTGATCGGTTGACGACCATACACAAGGAAAAAGGGCGAGTACCCTGTTGTGCGTTGGACGGCCGTGTTGTAAGCGAAGGTGACGAATGGGAGAATAGCATCCCATTTGGTGTGGTCAGGGCTGATGTACATTGAAATCATGTCGGACAGCGTACGAGAAAGCGCTCTGTGAGGCCATTAGTTTGAGGGCGGTAGCTGAAAGTCGTTTTATGGATGGTATTGGACACACGGAGAACATCGTCGAGAAGTTGAGACAGAAAGGTCCTGCCGCGGTCACTCAAAAGGATACGTCGGACTCCGTGTCGTGAAAAGATGGCTTCCAAAATAAAGGATGCAACTTCCGTTGCGGAACCGGAAGGTAGTGCGGCTGTTTCAGCGTACCGCGTCAAGTGGTCTACAGCTGTGACAATCCATCGTTTATCGCCAGCCGATAAGGGTAGTCGGTCGATACCAACGACTCGCGAAAGAGCTTCAGGACACGGGACAGGTTGTAGCAGTCCAGCCGGAAGTGAGGGTCAGTCGTTTGCGGCGTTGGCAGATCGGACAGGAAGCCACGTATTTTGCTACGCTTTTGCTACGCTATATATATATATATATATATATATATATATAATATTATATTATA